>NC_140990.1:97560114-98015165 GCF_052327205.1 Somniosus microcephalus | reverse complement strand
CCGCACCAGCCTTTACCAAGATGGCGGCGGGTAGCGGTGCTTGGCTGAGGCCCGCCCCTCCAGCCTTCACAAAGATGGCGGCGATCGGGGGCCGCTTGTTGACTGGGGCCGGGAGGTGCCTAGCTCGGGCGTGGGTGCGGAGGAGAGGCCGAGGCTTCGAGGCCTACCTGGAAAAACGGGGATAGGTAGGAAAATTAATGAGATTAGATAAAAGATTTAGAAAGTAATTAACTTTTTTAAAAAACAATATGTGTTTTAAAAGCAACGTTTTTTTGAAAGATGCAGAAAGTGGGAAAAAGAAAGGAAAAGTTTGGAATCAAGATGGCGGCGACTCACCTCGGTTCAGAACGATAAGGCCCGCCCACACACGCACTGATTGGTCGACCGTCAGGTCACCAAAGCGTAGGATTGGTCAATCGTCCCGTCACTCGACCGTAGGAGGGCCCGGCCGCACGCGCCAAGAACCCGGCGTACGATTGGTCGACCTCGAGGTCACTCTGTCGCTAATGAGCAGATAATGAGATGCTAATGAGCGGAATTTTGAACGTTTTTCGGATACCGGCGGGCGCGATTTTTTGTCCGGCTGAAACGTAAATACGCTTACCACCGTTTCGGAAAGGTAAGCTTTCTTTCGACGTAACGCACGCGTAGGTATGCTCTATAACTTTCGAGCGCATAGCCAGACAGATAGACAGACAGACAGACAGACAGATAGACAGACAGATAGACAGACAGAAAGAAGTATCCGTTTATATATATAGATACACACATATAATATGCATATAATCTTTTCTTAGATTTACTGGTCACTGGTTGTCCCGCTGCTTATGGCAAGCTGTGACATAGTTTGCCGCTAACGTTACGCATTTTCTCTGTTCCCCTAATAGATATGGGAGTTTTTGGTGGTCATTCAAATTTTTGAATTCAGGGCATATTTTTATGAATTTTGGGTAGAAATTCCCCCTTATGTCCTGATAGTCTGTCTCTCTCTGTCTCTCTCTCTGTCTCTCTCTGCCTCTCTCTTTGTCTCTCTGTCTCTCTCTCTGTCTCTCTCTCTGCCTCTCTCTCTGTCTCTCTCTCTGCCTCTCTCTCTGTCAATTCAATTCAATTCAATTCAAATTGCTTTATTGGCATGACAAGGTACATCTTATGTTGCCAAAGCATCGAAAAACATTCATGGTTGAACACATAAATACAGATCTATCCATACAGTGTATAAACAGATATATCCCTGAGTGTATAAATATACATTCATATAATTTGTATATACTCTTTTCTTATATTTAGTGGTTGTCCCTCTGTTTATGGCAAGCTGTAACATAGTGTGCCGCTAAGGTTACACAATTTCTCTCTTCCCCTAGTAGGTATGGAGTTTTTGGTCATCATTCAAATTTCTGAATTCCGGCATATTTTTGTGAATTTTGGGTAGAAATTCTCCCTTATGCCCTGATATTTTCTACAAGCTGTGAGGAAGTGCATCTCTGTCTCCACCACTCCCTGGCTGCAGTGAGAGCATATCCTGTCCTCTCTTGGTAGCCGGGTCTGCCTGTGTCTACCTTTTTCGTTTCCGGTTACTTCCCTGATATCTGGAACAAAGGACGCATAACGCCCATATACAAAAGTGGGGACAAAGTTGACCCAAATAACTATCGAGGCATCTGTGTAAACAGTAACCTGGGAAGGTTTTCTGTAGTATCATAAACAAAAGACTTATAAACTTCCTTGAGGAGCACAATGTCTTGAGTAAAAGCCAATTGGATTCCTACCAAACTATAGAACATCAGATCATATCTTCACCCTACAGACCCTAATTGACAAACATGTTCATCAAAACAAAAGCAAAATTTTTGCCTGCTTTATAGATTTCCAGAAGGCTTTCGATTCCATCTGGCACGACGGTCTATTCTTGAAACTTATTGAAAGTGGTGTAGGGGGAAAAACATATGATGTAATTAAATAAATGTATACAAACAATAAATGTGCAGTTAAAATTGGAGACAAACAAACAAAATACTTCCCACAGGGGCGTGGTGTGACGCAGGGCTCGCCCATCTCACCGACACTCTTTAATATTTACATAAATGAATTGGCAAAACTACTTGAACAATCTACAGCACCCGGCCTCACCCTATATGAATCCAAGGTTAAATTCCTCCTCTATGCAGATGACCTGGTTCTGCTGTCACCAACTAAGGAGGGTCTACAGCAGAACCTGGATCTGCTGGAGTCATTCTGTCAGACCTGGGCCCTGACAATAAACCCCCAAAAAACCAAAGTCCTTGTGTTCCAGCAAAGATCCAGACATCAGGGACCCAGAATAAATTTCACACTAGGAACAACTAAAATTGAACAAACCACTAACTACACATACTTGGGCTTAAAAATCAGCTCTACGGGAAATTTTCATCTGGCTGTGAATGAACTGAAAGAGAAAGCTAGAAGGGCTTTCTATGCCATTAAAAGATCAATCCAAATAGAAATCCCAATTAGCATTTGGCTCAAAATGTTTAAATCAGTAATTGAACCAATGCACTCTATGGCAGTGAGGTGTGGGGACCGCTAACACAACAAGGAATTTGCAAAATGGGTCAAACACCCAATTGAGATCCTACATGCAGAATTCTGTAAAAGTATCCTCCGGACTCAAAGGAAAACCGTAAACAATGCATGCAGGGCAGAACTAGGCCAATATCCATTAATAATTACTATCCAAAAAAGAGCCACCAAATTTTGGAAACACCTAAAAATGAGCAACCACCCACTGCTATCATTACGAAGCCCTGAATGCCAAGAGAGGACCATAAAGAAGAATACCCTCAGTCAACTAGTCCTGGGGACTCAGTGAAGCAACCACTAACACTACTAACAATAACCAGCCCCAGGACAGTGACATCGTAGCACAGAGAATTCGACCCAACACAATTGTCACTAAGCAAAAGGAAAAATACCTGTCATATTGGGCAGAAACAACAAAAACCCAAAACAAATTCAATTGCTACTTGGCCCTAAACAGACAATACAACATGGCTGAATACCTGACCATGGTAAAGGATAGCAAACTGAGAAAAACCTTGACAAGGTACAGACTTAGTGAACATAGCCTGGCCATCGAAAAAGACAGACACAGACAGACCCGGCTGCCAAGAGAAGACAGGATATGCTCTCACTGCAGTCAGGAGTGGTGAGACAGAGATACACTTCCTCACAGCTTGTGGAAATATCAGGGCATCAGGGAGAATTTCTACCAAAATTCACACAAATATGCCCTGAATTCAGAAATTTGAATGACGACCAAAAACTCCCATACCTACTAGGGGAACAGAGAAACTGTGTAACCCTAGCGGCAAACTATGTTACAGCTTGCCATAAACAGAGGGACAACCAGTAAACCTAAGAAAAGAGTATATACAAATTATACGAATGTATATTTATACACTCAGGGATATATCTGTTTATACACTGTATGAATAGATCTGCGTTTATGTGTTCAACCATAAATGTTTTTCGATGCTTGGCAACATAAGATGTACCTTAATATGCCAATAAAGCAATTGAATTGAATTGAATTGAAAGTATAGACAGATATATCCCTGTATATATAAATATACACACACATAATATGCATATAATCTTTTCTTAGAATTAATGGTTGTCCCGCTGCTTATGGCAAGCTGTAACATAGTTTGCCGCTAAAGTTACGCAATTTCTCTGTTCCCCTAATAGATATGGGAGTTTTTGTGGTGGTCATTCAAATTTTTGAATTCAGGGCATATTTTTATGAATTTTGGGTAGAAATTCCCCTTATATCCTGATAGTTTCCACAAGTTGTGAGCAAGTGCATCTCTGTCTCCATCACTCCCTGACTGCAGTGAGAGCATATCCTGTCCTCTCTTGGCAGCCAGGTCTGCCTGTGTCTGCCTTTTTCGATGGTCAGGCTATGCTCACTAAGTCTGTACATTGTCAAGGTTTTTCTCATTTGCTATCTTTTACCATGGTCAGGTATTCAGCCGTGGTGTATTGTCTGTTTAGGGCCAAATAGCAATCGAGTTTGTTTTGGGTTTTTGTTGTGTTTCTGTCCAATAGGTCAAGTATTTTTCCTTTTGTTTAGTGACAATTGTGTTGGGTCGAATTCTCTGTGCTAGGATGTCACTGTCCTGGAGCTGATTATTATTATTATTAGTAGTGTTAGTAGTTACTTCACTGAGTCCCAGGACTAGTTGACTGAGGGGACTCTTCTCTATGATCATCTCTTGGCATTTCAGGGCTCTCTCTCTCTCTCTCTTCTCTCTCTCTCTCTGTCTCTGTCTCTGGCTATCTCTCTCTGTCTCTCTCTCTCTCTCTGCCTCTCTCTCCGTCTCTCTCTCTGTCTCTCTCTCTCGTGTCTCTCTTTCTCTGCCTCTCTGTCTCTCTCTCTGTCTCTCTCTCTGACTCTCGCTCTCTCTCTGCCCCTCTCTCCAATTCCAATTCGAATTCCAATTCAAATGCTTTATTGGCATGAAAGTTTACAGAGAACCATATTGCCAAAGCTTACATAGCAAAAAGGTACATTTTCAAACATCTGTAGGTGTCAATCGATTTGACATTTGTTGGGTACATACAATATTACTTTTAAACAATATTAATTTTAAACAGTCTTTGTACTTCATTTGGTACGTTCAATATTAATTTTAAACAGTCTTAATTTTAAACAGTCCTCAGGTTGTGACATGTTGTTACATATTTGGCCCCAAGGTATGTCTGTCTCCTTCTCCTAGGACTAATCTCAATTTTGACAGGTCACCAATTCCTTGAAATCTGGGTTGTTTGGCTTAGCTTGTTGAATAATATGTTTCTTGATGTGTTGAATTTTTCGCATTTTAGGAGGAAATGCATTTCTGTTTCAACCTCGCCGGCCAGACATTGATCGCATATTCTATTCCCTCTAGGCTGCCAGGATTTCTTGTACTCTCTCTGTCTCTCTCTATCTTTTTCTCTGCCTGTCTCTCTGCCTCTCTCTCTGCCTCTCGCTGTGTCTCTCGCTGTGTCTCTCTCTCTGTCTCTCTCTGTGTCTCTCTCTTTCTCTGACTCTGTCTGTCTGATTATCTCTGCCACTGTCTCTGTGTGTGTCTCTGTCTGTCTGTCTGTGTCTCTATCTCTCTCTGTGTCTCTGTCTCTCTCTCTCTCTTTTTTTGTCTCTCACTCTCTTTCTTTCCCAGTACCCATGATTTTTCTCTTTGTCCCTTCTTCCCTCCAGTGAAGAGATCATTCGGTACATTTTGGTACAGGTGCGCCCACCCTACCCTGGCACTTCCAGACCACGATTCTCCCTGTACCTCTCAGCCCAGTTGGAAATCGGAGTCGTGCGAGTCTTTCACAGGCAATGCAGTTACCTGATTGGTGAGTGTGCAATGGGCAGGTGTGATGAGAGGCGACCGGAATGCCTGTAGCTGTGTCTGCAGCCCTGCTCGGAAGACGTGGGTGGGACGCCTGTAGCCGTGCTCGGGGGGGGGAATGCCTGTAGCCTGTTACCTTGTTGTTCTCTCCCGCTGCTTCCATCCTTCTCTTCCCATCTCTCTGCAGGAGAGATCCAGCACATTCTGGACCGGCTGTACCGTGTGCAATCTCAGACCCGGATCAACCTGGTGGAGGTGGAGCAGTGAGTATCTGTGCATTCCCATAGCAGCAGGCAAGGCAGCACGGTCTCTGCAACAAGGCCCAGGGGAGGGGAGAGCGAGGACGTGGGGCTGGATAGGAGCTATCTGTGGATGGGGGAGGGGGAGAGACAGGGAGAGGAAGAAGTGGGGTATGGGGAAAGGGAGAGTGAGGGGGTGGGGTATGGGGAGAGTGAGGGGGTGGGGTATGGGGGGAGAGGGAGGAGGGTGGGGTGTAGAAACATAGAAACATAGAAGATAGGAGCAGGAGTAGGCCATTCTGCCCCTTGAGCCCGCTCCGCCATTTAATGAGATCATGGCTGATCATCCAAATTCAGTACCCTGTTCCTGCTTTCTCCCCATATCCCTTGATCCCTTGAGATCCCTCAAGAAATATATCCAACTCATTCTTGAATATCTTTAATGAATTGGCCTCAACTGCCCTGTCTGGCAGAGAATTCCACAGGTTCACCACTTTCTGGGTAAAGAAATTCCTTCTCATCTCTGTCCTAAATGGCCTACCCCTTATCCTTAGACTGTGACCCCTGGTTCTGGATTCCCCGACCATCTGGAACATCCTTCCTGCATCTAGTCTGTCTAGTCCTGTTAGAATTTTATAAGTTTCAATGAGATCCCCTCTCATTCTTCTAAACTCGAGCGAATATAAGTCTAATCGACCCAATCTCTCCTCATACGTCATTCCTGCTATCCCAGGTATCAGTCTGGTGAATCTTCGCTGCACTCTCTCCATGGCAAGAGCATCCTTCCTCAGATAAGGCGACCAAAACTGCACACAATCCTCAAGGTGTGGTCTCACCAAGGCCCTGTACAACTGCAGCAAGACATCCTTGTTCCTGTACTCGAATTCTCTCGCTACGAAGGCCAACATACCATTTGCCTTCTTAACCACCTGCTGCACCTGCATGCTTACCTTCAGCGACTGGTGCACAAGGACACCCAGGTCTCGTTGTACTTCCCCTTTTTTCCCAACCTATTGCCTTTCAGATTTTGCCACCGAAGTGGATAACCTCGCATTTATCCACATTATACTGCATTTGCCATGCATCTGCCCAATCACCCAACCTGTCCAAATCGTACTGGAGTTTCTCTGCATCCTCCTCACAACACACACGCCCACCCAGCTTTGTGTCGTCTGCAAACTTGGAGATATCACATCTAGTTCCCTCGTCTAGATCATTAATATATATTGTGAACAGCTGGGGTCCTAGCACCGATCCCTGCGGTACCCCACTAGTCACTGCCTTCCACAAGGAAAAAGAGCCGTTTATTCCAACTCTTTGCTTCCTGTCTGCCAACCAGTTCTCTATCCAAGTCAGTACCTTGCCCCCAATCCCATGTGCTTTAACTTTGCACGCTAATCTCTTATGCGGGACCTTATCGAAAGCCTTCTGAAAGTCCAAATACACCACATCCACTGGTTCTCCCTTATCTATTCTACCAGTTACATCCTCAAAAAAGTCCAGTAGATTAGTCAAGCACGATTTACCTTTTGTAAATCCATGTTGACTTTGTCTGATCCTGTCACTGTTTTCCAAGTGCTCTGCTATTACATCTTTTATAATAGACTCTAGCATTTTCCCCACTACCGATGTCAGGCTTACCGGTCTATAATTCCCCGTTTTCTCTCTACCACCCTTCTTAAATAGTGGGTTTACATTAGCTATCCTCCAATCCAAGGGAACTGTTCCAGAGTCTATAGAATTTTGGAAGATGACCAGCAATGCATCTACTATTTCTAGGGCCACTTCCTTAAGTACCCTAGGATGTAGATTATCAGGCCCTGGGGATTTATCGGCCTTCAATCCCGTCAATTTCCCAAACACCATTTCCCTACAAATACTGATTTCATCAATTCCTCCCTCTCATTAGACCCTATGGCCTAGAAATTCAGTTAGGGTCGCCCAGCTCGCCTGGTCGCCGGAATTACCGCTGCGCGCGGAGCCACTTGCGCCAGCGGGATATTCAGTTTCAGTGCCCCAAGTGGAAGCCGGCCGCTAAACAAGGGTTTCGGCGCCCCGCTTGGGGCGCTGAAACTGAATATCGGCGTGCAAAGTGCCGCAGCGCCACCCGCTGTGGCATGGCAGCCTGCGGTACTGCAGGCCTTCCTCTCACTCTTAAGGGGGAGGTGCCTGCAACAGCGCGATCCCCGCTCGCGAGTGCCGGCAAATGAGCCCGGCACCAAGGAGAAGTGCCGGGCTCTCTGGAAACAGCCGGCAATGCCGCGGGGGGGGGGGGGGTGTAGGAGGCCGGGGACGGAGGTGCGGGCAGGCGGCTGCCGAAAAAGCAGCCGGCCGCACCTCCACCTTAACTCGCCCCACTACCGGCACAGGTAGGTCCCGTGTACCGGTCGCTGTTTGCGGCCGGCGCGGGGGAGGCGGCAGCAACCAAATATGGCCAGCGGGGCGATAGCGGGGCGCTGCGCACACCGATGATGTCATCGGTGGCGGCGCAGCGCTACTGGCTAACGCCGCCATTAGCGCCCCGCTAAATATCGCGGTAGGTTTGCACAGTGGCGCAAAAGCCCTCTTTGGGTGCAAACTGGTGGCGCAGGCCACTGAATTTCTAGGCCTATGTTCCCTGACATCTCTGGGAGGTTATTTGTGTCCTCCTTTGTGAAGACAGAACCAAAGCATGTAGTTAATTGGTTTGCCATTTCTTTGTTCCCCATTATAAATTCACCTGATTCTGACTGCAAGGGACCTATGCTTGACTTCACCAATCTTTTTCTCTTCACATATCTATAGAAGCTTTTACAGTCAATTTTTATGTTCCCTGCAAGCTTACTCTCATACGCTATTTCCCCCCTCTTAATTAATCCTTTTGTCCTCCTTTGCTGAATCCTAAACTGCTCCCAATCCTCAGGTTTGCTGCTTTATCTGGCCAAATTATATGTCCTCGCCTTGGATCTTATGCTATCCCTAATTTCCCTTGTTAGCCATGGTTGAGTCACCTTTTTTGTTTTATTTTTATGCCAAACAGGGATGAATAAATTCTGCAGTTCATCCATGAGATCTTTAAATGTTTGCCATTGCCTATCCACTGTCAACCCTTTAAGTAATGTTCCCCAATCCATCCTAGCCAACTCGCGCCTCATACCATCGTAGTTTCCATTATTTAAATTCAGTAACCTAGCCTCTGAGTCAACTACTTCACTCTCCATTTTAATGAAGAATTCCATCATATTATGATCGCTCCTCCCCAAGGGGCCTCGCACAACAAGATTGCTAATTAATCCTTTCTCATTACATAATACCCAGTCTAAGATGGCCTGATATCTAGTTCGTTCCTCGACATATTGGTCCAGGAAACCATCCCGTACACACTCTAGGAATTCCTCCTCCACAGTATTGTTACTAATTTGGTTCGACCAATCTATATGTAGATTAAAGTCACCCATGATAACTGCTGTGCCCTTATTGCACGCATCTCTAATTTCCCATTTAATGCCATCCCCAACCTCAGCATTACTGTTTGGGGGTCTGTATACAACTCCCACTAATGTTTTCTGCCCCTCGGTATTTCTCAGCTCTGCCCATACAGATTCCACATCATCAGAGCTAATATCCTTCCTTATTGTTGTGTTAATCTCCTCTTTAACCAGCAATGCTACCCCACCTCCTTTTCCTTTTTTCCTGTCCTTCCTGAACATTGAATACCCCTGGATGTTGAATTCCCAGTCTTGGTCACCCTGGAGTTATGTCTCCATAATCCCAATTATATCATATCCGTTTACATCTATTTGCACAGCTAATTCATCCACCTTATTACGAATGCTCCTCGCATTAAGACACAAAGGGGGAGAAATTCGGTATTGCCCGGCGCAAATTATCGCCACCTACTGGTAAATTGGCCTCCTTCGCCCCAGGAGGTGCTTGGAGCGCTACAACAGGTGCTGCACGACTGTCTTAAGGCACTAAGCTGGAGGAGTGAGGCGCTACCTCCGAGGGCGGGCGCAGCGCAGGTGCGGCCAGTTAGCGATTGCACACAGATACGCTGGCACCGGTCAGCTCTTAAAGGGGAGGGTCGATCTTGAATTGCAGCCACACCCTGCGCATCGGAGCCCAGAATCTCGGCCTGGACAGACCTGTTGCCACATTCTTAAGCCTAGGACCATGGAGAGGGCCAGGGAGCGAGCGCAGCGGTTCAGCGAGGGGGCCTTGGAGGTTCTGGTTGGCGCGGTGGAGCGCAGGCGATCTCTCCTGTACCCGGACAGTGGCAGGAGGCCGCTGCCCAGCGACTATCGCAAAGCTTGGAGGGAGGTGGCTCACAGAGTGACCTCCAGCAGCATGGTGCCTAGGACCCCTGTGCAATGCAGGAAGAAGTTCAACGACCTCACTCGGGTCGTCAGGGTGAGTGCCCTTTTCAGAATCCTCTTCATCCCTGCATGTCGACCTCACTTTATGGCCAAAGGGTCCTGAAAGCCCCAATGCCCAGCACTCATCCAACACCTATGGCTCTTTCAGGAAACTCACACGCACATTCAGCACTTTACACACTGTAAGGGCTCTTCGCCCATGGGAGGCAGTGCAGCCAAGATCAGGGCTTCACACTGTAAGGGCTATTTGACCATGGGAGGCAGTGCAGCCAAGATCAGGGCTTCACACTGTAAGGGCTATTTGACCACGGGAGGCAGTGCAGCCAAGATCAGGGCTTCACACTGTACTCAGAGCCCGTCCTTTCTCTTGCAGGGCAAGCTGGCCCATAACAGGAGGCAGCAGCAACGGACCGGGGGAGGCCGGCCTCACCTTCAAGACCTCAGCGATCTGGAGCAGCGAGTCCAGCGGATTATGGCAGGCCGGATGATTGGCCCCGTCGCCACTGGAGATGCCGACCCCGTTATGGACAGCAATGGTAAGGTCATCACCTTTTTGACCTCTCTCCTTCCACTTGTTCCTCACACCATCATCCTTTGCCACTTTCGAGCCAAATCAGTACATTGCAGCACTCATGTCTCCCTCGCTGCCACCCTGTCCTCACGCTAAAGCCACTCTTGTACCTCCCTGCTTTCAGATGCTGATTCGCCAGGTGAGGAGGCGGGCCCTCAAGCTGCCACTGTGAGTGATTCTGAAGGCGATGACGAGGAGGAAGCCGGACCATCAGTGCCACCCTCAGCCGAGGCAGCCCATGGCCATGATGGGGACACGTCTTCCCTGGAGGGGAGCAGGGGGGGGAATGGTCTGAGGAGGGTGAAGCTCTGGGGCCCAGCGGGCTGCAGCAACGCGAGGGGGGTAGGGAAGCTCGGCAGCAAGCTTCTCCCCGGAGGGAGAGCCTGGCCTCGAGTCCTGTTACAGTGAGCGCAGAAGAGGTACGGCTCCTCGCTGAAATGAGCGCCCAGGTGGAACACAGGCATGGCTGCAGTGGCAAGGATGCCAGATTCCATTGAGTCACTGGCAAGGAGTGTCCAGGACTTCGGCGCAGCATAGGCAAGGAGTCTCCAGGACTTCGGCGCAGCACAGGCAAGGATTGTCCAGGACGTCGGCGCAGCACAGGCGGCTGCCACGCAATTGCTTAGTGCTGCAATGCAGTCAGTGGCTGGTCTCATGCAGACGCAGATTGAGGCCACACGAGCACTGACTGCTGCCACCCTCGCTGGATCGGGCAGGATTCGCCGGGGCCCTCACCGCGCTGCAGCAGGCCAGCAATCTGTGCTTCAGCAGATTGCTCTGCATGCTGCAGTGCTGCCCCATGGGAGTGCCAATGTGTCGGCCGAACAGGGAGTTGCTGTCCTCTCTCAGGATGACAGCATTCCTGCTGCCAGCACTGTCACTTCTCCACTGCACCTGCCACCACCTGTAGGACAGACTGGTGCCGCCCATGCAGAGTTGGAGCAGTCAGCAGCCGGGCCCTCCAGTCCCAGAGCTGGTCCAGGCCGTCCCTCAAGGGCATCTGCAGTCTCAGTTTCTGACACTCAGCAGCCTTCCCCCAGCCTTGCTGCAGCCACTGGGGTCCCATTGCGGAGGAGCTGCAGGGTGGGAAGGAGCAAATCTCGCAAGCGAAGCAGTTCACCCTCCAAGGGGAAAAAGTAGGAGGTGTGGCAAAATGTTGTTAATTGTTTTATTGAAGGCCGAGGATCGTGGTCATATTTTTGTTACTGTTTTGGTCATTGGCCTAGAAATTCAGTATAGCCACGTTTGGGGCACTACAGCCGGGCGGCCGCTAAAGTTTGCACCCGGCGCAACTTTGTGCCACCTTCGCCGATATTCAGTGGCATCGCCCCAAGAGGTTGCTGCTGCGCTAAAACAGGCGATGCACGACTATCATTAGGCGCTAAGCCGGCGGCCCGGGGCGAAACCCCCGAGGGCGGGCGCAGCGCAGGTGCGGCGAGCTGCTGATTGACGGCAGACACTCTGGCGCCGGTGAGCTCTTAAAGGGGGAGGGTGGATTTGTTTTTTTGAAAGGCCGAGACTGGTCGATTTGTGTTTTTTGAAAGGCCGAGACTGGTCGATTTGTGTTTTTTGAAAGGCCGAGACTGGTCGATTTGTGTTTTTTGAAAGGCCGAGACTGGTCGATTTGTGTTTTTTGAAAGGCCGAGACTGGTCGATTTGTGTTTTTTGAAAGGCCGAGACTGGTCGATTTGTGTTTTTTGAAAGGCCGAGACTGGTCGATTTGTGTTTTTTGAAAGGCCGAGACTGGTCGATTTGTGTTTTTTGCGGGGGCTTCTCTCCATTAGTTTGTAATGTGGGAAAGGCAGAGGTTTCAAAGAAATAAATGTTCTTAAATCGCACTGTCCATGCTTTCTTTTGGAAGTCCTGGTTGCCCTGCTCGGCTGAGGGCTTGTGGAGCGGCTACATTCATCTTCTGCCATTGGCACAAGCCATTCCCTGAGAGGGGGCCTAGAACCGACGTTCAATAAGCCGCCGACGGGCGGCCCTTGCACTTTCTGCCTCCCTCCTGTGCTGGTCCTCCTCCTCCTCCTCCTCCTCTGGTGGTCCTCCAATGTCTGGTGGCAGTGGCTGAGTCCTGCGGATAGCCAGGTTGTGCAGCATGCAGCACACGACCACGAAATGGGAGACTCGCTCAGGCGAATACTGTAGGGCTCCTCCGGAACGATCCAGACAGCGGAACCGTTGCTTCAGGACGCCGATTGTTTGCTCATTGATGTTCCTGGTTGCTTGATGGCTGTCATTGTATCCCTCTTCAGCAGGGGTGCTGGGCGCACGGAGCGGGGTCATCAGCCATGTGCACAAAGGATAGCCTTTGTCCCCGAGAAGCCATCCTCGTGGGTGAGGCTGGGCCTGGAACATGTCTGCCACAGAAGTCTGGCGCAGGATGAAGGCATCGTGGCTGCTGCCTGGAAAGCGGGCATTGACAGCTAGGATGAGCTGCCTGTGGTCACACACCAACTGCACGTTGAGCGAATGGTAGCCCTTCCGGTTGCGGTAATCCTCGGCATTCTCCAGAGGTGCCCGCAAAGCCACATGCGTGCAGTCAATGGCGCCCTGCACCATGGGGAAGCCCGCTAATGCTGCAAAGCCCATTGCACGCTGTTGCTGCTTGACAAGGGCCATGGAGAAGGAGATGAACTGACGTCTCCTTCTGAAAAGGGCATTGGTCACCTGGCGGATGCAGCAATGCACGGCAAACTGGGAGATGTTGGAAATGTCCCCAGTAGCGGATTGGAAGGAGCCGGTGGCATAGAAGTTGAGAGACACCGTCACCTTCACTTCCACCGACAGAGACGTCCTGCTCCTCAGATGTGGCTGCAGATCTCCGCGAAGCAGGTGGCAGATCTCAGTGACCACCGCCCTTCGGAATCGCAGCCTCCGAACACACTGCTCGTCAGACATGTTCAGATATGAGAACTGCTGGCGGTATACCCTGGGTGGGTAAGGCCACCTTTGCCGACGCCTGTTGCCCCCTCTCCATCTGGCCATGACTGGCACTCTCTCACGGCGTCTGTGAGCCCTTTGAATGCAATGGAGAAGGCCAACGTTTGCACCCATTGCAGCCCCCATTATATGTTTCCAATCAATGATATGGCTCTGAAGTTAAAGACAAGTGGAAAGCTGTGGCCTGAAGCCACAAGTACCTGTGCGAGTGTTGAGCCAAACCAGAAAGCTCTCTACCTTTGTCTCTCTGCAAAGATCCATCTCTCACAAAGAAGGAGTGTTGCAAAATGGCTGCCTTTTCTACTGCAGGAGGAGTGCCCTTTAATTTGCGCCCCCCGCGCCCCGCAGCGACTGAGAACCATTCCCCTCTACCAGTCGCTAGGGGCGCCAGGCGCACAATAGGCCAGCGCCACTGAATTTCCGGTTTGGGGCGAACAAAGGGCGTTGCACGATGAAATGACGTCAGGATCTGCGCGCGCAGCTGAGCGCGCGCAAAGGCTTTGTGCCGCCGCTAAATCTTTACTGAAGTTGGGGAGAGGCGCAGATCGCACTGCGCCCGGCCGCTAGCCGCCTAGCGCCCCACATCTCCTCCTCCTAAGGCGCTAGCGGCTGGCGCAAACAACTGAATTTCTAGGCCATTGTCTCCAGGTTGTGAGAGCCAGTTATGTGACTGACTGCTTTTTTGGGGGTTTCTCTCTATTACTTTGCCATGCGGGAAGGGCACACAGTTTGTTAAATAAAGAAGTGTCTTTATTCAGAATGTGCATGTTTGCTCTTTGAACTAATTGTTGCCTTGACCGGCTTAGGGGTTGCGGCACGGTTCCATTCATGTTCTTTGAATGGCAGAAGCCATTCCCTCAGAGGGGGCCTAGAAGCGACTTGCTATAAGCCGCTGATGGACGGCCCTTGCACTTTGTGCCTCCCTCCCGTCCTGGTGCTGCTGCTCCTCCTCCTCCTCCGCCTCCTCCTCTGCTGGTGCTCCAATGTCTGGTGGCATTGGCTGGGTCCTGAGGATTGCCAGGTTATGCAGCATGCAGCGCACAACAACGAAGTGGGAGACTCGCTCAGGTGAGTACTGAAGGGCTCCTCCAGAATGGTCCAGACAGTGGAACCGTTGCTTGAGCACGCCGATTGTGTGCTCAACGATGTTCTTGGTAGCTTGATGGCTCTCATTGTATCGTTCTTCAGCAGGGGTGCTGGGCGAACGGAGCGGGGTCATCAGCCAGGTGCACAGAGGATAGCCCTTGTCCCCGAGAAGCCAGCCTCCTGGGTGAGCCGGGGCCTCGAAAAGGTCTGCAACAGAAGTCTGGCGGAGGATGAAGGCGCCGTGGCTGCTGCCTGGAAAGTGGGCATTGACAGCGACTATCAGCTGTCTGTGGTCACAGACCAACTGGACGTTCAACGAATGGAACCCCTTTCGGTTGCGGAAATCCTCGGCATTCTCTTGCGGCGCCCACAAAGCCACATGCGTGCAGTCAGTGGCACCCTGGACCATGGGGAAGCCCGCTATTCTTGCAAATCCCATTGCGCGCTCTTGCTGCTTGTCCGGGGTCATGGGGAAGGAGATGTACTCTCGTCTCCTTTTAAAGAGGGCATTCGTGACTTGGCGGATGCAGCAATGCACCGCCAACTGGGAGATATTGGCAATGTCCCCAGTAGCGGATTGAAAGGAGCCGGTGGCATAGAAGTTGAGAGCCACTGTCACCTTCACTGCCACCGACAGAGACGTCCTGCTCCTCAGTTGAGGCTGCAGATCTGGCTGAAGCAGGTGGCAGAGCTCAGTGACCACCTTCCTGCTGAATCGCAGCCTCCGAAAACACTGCTCCTCAGACATGTTGAGGTATGAGAACTGTTGGCGGAATGCCCTGGGAGGGTAAGGCCTCCTGTGCCGACGCCTGTTGGCCCTCCTCCATCTGGCCATGATTGGCACTCTCTCTCGGCGTCTCTGAGCCCTCTCAATGTAATGGAGAAGCCCAACGTTTCCACCCATTGCAGCCCCCATAGTATGTGGCCATTCAAGGTTATGCCGGTGAAAAAGCAAACCAACTACAAAGATCTGGGCCGAAGCCAGAAGTACCTCAGCGAGCGCTGACTCAATGCAGAAAGCTCTCTCCCTTTGTCTCTCTGCAAATCTCTCTCTCTCACAGAAGGAGTGGTCCAAAAATGGCTACCACAAAGAAGCCAGGAAGAGCCCCCTTTAAATATCGCCCCCCCCCCCCCCCACAGCGACTGGGAACCATTCCAGTCAACCAGTCGCTGGGAGCGACAGGCGGAAAGGAGGGGGGCGCCACTGAAGTTCCGGTTCGGGGCGCCCCAAGGGCGTTGCACCATGAAATGATGTCAGGATCTGCGCGCGCAGCTGAGCGGGTGTTGCGGTTTTGCGCCGCCGCTAAATGTCCGCTCAATTTCGCGAGAGGTGCAGGTCTCGCCGCGCCCGGGCGCTAGCCACATCGCGCCCCACTTATCGCCCTCTTAAGGCACTAACGGGTGGGGCAACCAACTGAATTTCTCCCCCAAAGCCTTCAGGCTTGATTTTTTTAACACTCAGTCCCTTTAGAATTATTATTTACTGTGGCACTGTTTGATTTACACATGGGGGGAGAGGGAGGACGGTGGGGTATGGGGAGAGGGAGGAGGGTGGGGTATGTGGGAGAGGGAGGAGGGTGGGGTATGGGGGGAGAGGGAGGACGGTGGGGTATGGGGAGAGGGAGGAGGGTGGGGTATGTGGGAGAGGGAGGAGGGTGGGGTATGGGGGGAGGGGGAGGAGGGTGGGGTATGGGGGGGAGGGGGAGGAGGGTGGGGTATGGGGGGAGGGGGAGGAGGGTGGGGTATGGGGGAGAGGGAGGAGGGTGGGGTATGGGGGGAGGGGGAGGAGGGTGGGGTGTGGGGTATGGGGGGAGGGGAGGAGGGTGGGGTATGGGGAGGGGGAGGAGGGTGGGGTATGGGGGAGGGGGAGGAGGGTGGGGTATGGGGGGAGGGGGAGGAGGGTGGGGTATGGGGGGAGAGGGAGGAGGGTGGGGTATGGGGGGAGGGGGAGGAGAGTGGGGTATGGGGGGAGTGGGAGGAGGGTGGGGTATGGGGGGAGAGGGAGGAGGGTGGGGTATAGGGGGGGGGAGGAGGGTGGGGTATGGGGGGAGAGGAAGGAGGGTGGGGTATAGGGGGAGGGGGAGGAGGGTGGGGTATGGGGGTAGGGGGAGGAGGGTGGGGTATGGGGGGAGAGGGAGGCGGGTGGGGTATGGGCGGAGGGGGAGGAGGGTGGGGTATGGGGGGAGGAGGGTGGGGTATGGGGGGAGGAGGAGGAGGGTGGGGTATGGGGGGAGAGGGAGGAGGGTGGGGTATGGGGGGAGAGGGAGGAGGGTGGGGTATGGGGGAGGGAGGAGGGTGGGGTATGGGGGAGAGGGAGGAGGGTGGGGTATGGGGGGAGAGGGAGGAGGGTGGGGTATGGGGGGAGAGGGAGGAGGGTGGGGTATGGGGGAGAGGGAGGAGGGTGGGGTATGGGGGGAGGGAGGAGGGTGGGGTGTGGGGGGAGGGAGGAGGGTGGGGTATGGGGGGAGAGGGAGGAGGGTGGGGTATGGGTGGAGAGGGAGGAGGGTGGGGTATGGGGGGAGGGAGGAGGGTGGGGTATGGGGGGGAGGGAGGAGAGTGGGGTATGGGGGGAGGGGGAGGAGGGTGGGGTATGGGGGAGAGGGAGGAGAGTGGGGTATGGGGGGAGAGGGAGGAGGGTGGGGTATGGGGGGAGGGGGAGGAGGGTGGGGTATGGGGGGAGGAGGGTGGGGTATGGGGAAGAGAGAGAGGTCGATTCCCAGGTGGAGGGAGAGTCAATTTCCGGGAGGGAGAGCGATTCACGTCCCCTGCTGACACTGTTGACGCTCTATTACAGACCGAATCTGCTGCTAATGCCGGACATGGCGGCCCTGATGGACACCTACGAAGGGGCCTTTGATCCGTTCTTCGGAGTGATGGCCAGTCCCGCGCTGCCCATTCCCAGCCTCATCCCGTGGGTAAGTGTGGGATGTGAATACTGCCTCCCCCTCGACTCCACCCACCCCCATCTTCCCATGCCTCCCCTCCCCCCGCCTCCTCCGTTTCCTTCCGTTCCTCCCCCTGCTCCCTCCTGTGTCCCCATATATCCCCATCTCCACCCCCAATCTCCCCCTGTCATCCCTGCGAGTGTTTGATGGGGCAGTGTAGAGGGAGCTTTACTCTGTATCTAACCCGTGCTGTACCTGCTCTGGGAGTGTTTGATGGGACAGTGTAGAGGGTCCTTTACTCTGTATCTAACCCATGCTGTACCTGCCCTGGGAGTGTTTGATGGGGCAGTGTAGAGGGACCTTTACTCGGTATCTAACCTGTGCTGTACCTGCCCTGGGAGTGTTTGATGGGACAGTGTAGAGGGACCTTTACTCGGTACCTAACCCATGCTGTACCAGCTCTGGGAGTGTTTGATGGGACAGTGTAGAGGGAGCTTTACTTTGTATCTAACCCATGCTGTACCTGTCCTGGGAGTGTTCGATGGGACAGTGTAGAGGGAGCTTTACTCTGTATCTAACCCGTGCTGCACCTGCCCTGGGAGTGTTTGATGGGACAGTGTAGAGGGAGCTTTACTCTGTATCTAACCCGTGCTGTAGCTGCCCTGGGAATGTTTGATGGGAAAGTGTGGAGGGAGCTTTACTCTGTATCTAACCCGTGCTGTACCTGCCCTGGGAGTGTTTGATAGGAAAGTGTAGAGGGAGCTTTACTCTGTATCTAACCCATGCTGTACCTGCCCTAAGAGTGTTTGATGGGGCATTGTAGAGGGAGCTTTTGTAACATTTGCATATTGAACTATCATTGGCCCGCAGGCATCTGTAAGGACTACCTATTATATTCACATATGATCACATGCTGAGTTGTCATTGGCCTGTAGGCATCTGTAAGGGGTCCTAACTCCATCTTGTCCCCAGTGTGCTGATGTGAGTAAGATCAGACCTAATCTTCTATATATATAAAAGAGTTTGTGTGGTGTATGTGCCTTTAAGAGCCCCCTGTGTACTGTAATGCCGGTAATGGCCACTCGGGCTATATAAGCCTGTATAGTGTCTTGTATCTGTTAGTTCACCTCCAGACTTTGTTCAGCAAACACCTGTGAAACCAACTCCTGCATTCCGTGTCTCCATTAACACACGGACACAACAGTGGCGACGAATTGGAAACGGACTTACCTGCAATTCGGCAGCACCTCAAGGAGATCGATTCCTCAGACGAAAGTCGAAGAAAAACAAGAAAGGAAAAAAAAGCTGTGGTTTCACCAGCTAGCCGAGCTGGTGGCAGGTACTGCAATAATCCTTCCTGGGCGGCGGGCTGGGGCTCCATTGGCTGGCTCTGCAGCGGGGCTGAGCAGCGAAGGCGGAGGCAAACAGAGACAGAGGGTGGAGCACTCGGGAGACGGCCGGCGCTGCAAAGCGGGTCGGCGTTCGGACCAAGCAGAGGGAGGGAAAAGTCCCAGAGAGTCCGGCGGGAACGAGTCTCCACCTATTAAAAAAAAAAAAAAACCTGTGTAAATAAAATCCGCGGAGAACAGCGTTGGCGGCAGCGGCGGGAAAGCGCGGGAGGTGCCATTTTTTTTCTGCGGGGAAGAAAGGAAAGTGCGGGAGGCGCCATTTTTTTTTCAGGATGCCTAAGACTGGCAATATTACTGATTTCGATAGCGATATAGAGGATTGGACCACCTATGTGGAAAGAGTGGAGGTATATTGCACAGCAAATGAAACAGAGGATGATAAAAAGGCATCAGTACTTCTAAATCTAATGGGCGCAAGGACATACAGGCTGTTACGAAACTTAATCACTCCAGCCAAACCGAGGGACAAGAATTTTAAGGAGATTGTTGATACCCTACAGGAGCACTTAAACCCAACACCGCTGCTGATAGCGGAACGATTCAAATTCTTCAGGAGGAATCAGCACAAGAATGAAAGTAACGCTGATTACCTCACCGAATTAAGGAAGCTGTCAAAGCACTGCCAATTCGGGGCAGGACTGGCAGATTCTCTTCGAGACAAATTCGTCTGCGGTCTCCTAAGTGAAGGAACACAGAAAAGGCTACTTTCTGAGAAAGATTTGACACTGGACAAGGCTTTCAGTGTGGCTGTATCATACGAAGCAGCCGCAAGAGGAGCTGCAGAGATACAGCAAAAGCCACAGGACTTCGGCACCCATGAAATGACACGGGGTTTCGAGAGATGTTATCGCTGCGGCAGATCCACCCATGACCAGAGGGACTGCTGGTTCAAGGACAAAGCATGCAGGCAATGCGGAAAGATTGGACACATTGCACATGTATGCCGATCTGGAAACAAAAAATCCACGGACAGGAAAAAAATCAATAAGGAAAAGTACAGAAAGGTATAAATGATGACGGACAGTAGCTCCGAAGACCAGAAGAGCGATAGCAACTCCGGAAACAAGAGACTAAGCTGTCTCAAATTACATAATGTAATTGCCAAAGAAGATTACCAGACGATTTGGGTTACCCTCACAATAGCGGGGTCCCCAGTTAAAATGGAGCTAGATACAGGATCAGCTCTGACCGTCATAAGTCGACGGGATTACGAGCGGCTATTTCCGCATATACCTTTGAAAGACACATCCATTATCTTGAAAACATATACAGGGCAGAAAGTATACCCCAAAGGGAAAATAAGGGTGCCTGTTGTATACAACGGCAAGGAAATACAGAAGTTGTATTTATACATTCTGCAAGATGGTGGTCCACCGCTGTTGGGACGTGAATGGATCAGGAAGATACGTTTAGACTGGCACTCCATTCAGGCACTGACGGTGACCAGTAAGAAAAAAAATGATGATGACGTCATACCTGAACGATTAAAAGACATCTTGGCCAACGCCAAGGAAGTGTTTCAACAGGAACTAGGAACCCTGAAAGGCGTCACCGCCTCAATAAAAGTGGAAGATGCGGCAATTCCCAAGATTTTTAAGGCAAGGCCGGTGCCATACGCAATTGATCCAGCAGTCGAGGCAGAGCTGGAGAATTTGGAAAAGGCAGGCGTATTATCCAAGATAGATTGGAGCGAGTGGGCAACACCCATCGTCCCGGTCATGAAGAAAATGTTGAATAATGATAAATCTGAAGAACAGAGAAAAATTCGCATCTGTGGGGACTTCAAGGTGACTGTAAACCCGGTCCTTCACATGGTACAGTATCCTCTTCCGAGGATAGAAGATATTTTCGCCTCACTATCCGGAGGGAAACGTTTCACCAAAATTGACTTGGCACAAGCATATCTACAGATGGAGGTTGAAGAGGCCTCTAAAAAGTATCTCACGATTAATACACACAAAGGCCTGTACCAGTACAATCGACTGGTTTTCGGAGTAGCATCAGCTCCAGCTATCTGGCAAAGAGCTATGGAGCAAGTCCTCCAAGGGATTCCGGGGACTCAATGCTACCTAGATGACATCCTTGTAACAGGAGAAAACGACAACGAGCACCTTGCCAATTTGGAGCAGGTGCTCACGAGGCTGAGAGAACGGGGCCTACGAGCAAATCGCCCCAATTGCGAATTTTTCCAGAAACAAATACCATATTGTGGCCACATAATTAACGAGGAAGGGTTGCATAAGTCACCTGAAAAAATTGAAGCGGTCATAAAAGCCCCAGCACCTGAAAATGTCTCACAATTAAGGTCGTTCCTGGGATTGATAAATTACTATCATAAATTTTTACCGAACTTGTCAACTGTTCTGCACCCTCTTAATGAACTGCTACAAACGGGAGTAAATTGGAAATGGAGCGAAGACTGTAAACGTGCCTTCCATAAATGCAAAGGCTTGATCACGTCCAAGGAAGTTTTGGCTCATTACAACCCATCACTGCCAATCAGACTGGCGTGCGATGCATCCCCTTACGGCGTAGGAGCGGTATTATCGCATAGATTCCCTGATGGCTCGGAGCGGCCGATAGCTTTTGCGTCACGCTCATTGAACTCAGCTGAGCGTAACTATGCCCAGATCGACAGGGAAGCACTCAGCCTGGTATGGGGAGTGAAGAAATTCAACCATTACCTACACGGACAAACATTTACCTTGTTGACTGACCATCAACCCCTCGTCTCCATATTTAACCCTAAAAAGGGTGTTCCCATTATGACAGCGCAAAGGCTACAGAGGTGGTCCCTTTTCCTAGGGGCACACCAATATAACATAGAATACAAAGGATCAAAACAGCATGGGAATGCTGACGGTTTATCGCGCCTACCGTTGCCAACGGTAGAAGAGGCACCTACAGTGGACCCAGTGGAGATGTTCCACTCAACCATAGTGGAATGTCTACCAGTAACAAATTCTGCCATTGAAAAGGAAACGAGAAATGACCCGACTCTCTCAGGAGTCTACAATTTAACGGTGAAGGGATGGCCAGCACATGGTGAACCACTGTTGCCAGCATTCTCGCAAAGAAGAGAACAGCTGTCAGTGTGCCGAGGAACCTTGATGTGTGGATCCAGAGTGGTGATTCCACCCAAACTCCAGGATAAAGTACTAAAAGAACTTCACGAGGGGCATCTGGGTGGAGTGAAAATGAAGAACCTAGCCAGAGCGATTGTGTGGTGGCCAGGCATCGATGGAGACATCGAAGAAATGACCAAGAGCTGCCTAGGATGCCAGAAGGTCCAAAACGCCCCACCACAAGCCCCTCTACATCCATGGGAGTGGCCCTCATCTCCATGGCAAAGGGTACACATCGACTTTGCTGGTCCATTTATGGACTCAATGTTCTTAATCGCGGTTGATGCACACTCCAAGTGGCCGGAGGTAATAAGATGTCCTCCACCACCACGGAAAAAACCATCACAGTATTAAGGACCATATTTGCCAGGAATGGGCTGCCTGAACAGATCTGTTCTGATAATGGACCGCAATTTGTGTCCGAAGAATTCAGGAAGTTCTTAAAAAACAATGGGGTTAAGCACTACACGTCCGCCCCATACCATCCTGCCACCAATGGATTAGCTGAAAGGTTTGTCCAGACCTTCAAGAAGGCCATAAAGGCCATGGGTAATGAAGATATAAATCTACAGCATAAGGTAGATAACTTCTTGTTTGCATACAGGAATGCAACACATGTGGTTACAAACCAAACTCCCGCCATGATGTTTTTCAATAGAAGACTAAGATGCCGGCTGGATTTGATCAAGCCAAACATCAGAAGGGACGTAGAGAACCGGCAATTTCAAGGCATGAATGAAAGGCCAACTAGAACCTTCCAGATAGGTCAACAAGTTTTGGCCCGGGACTACCGTACCGAGAAATGGCAGCCTGGAACTATTTGCACACGACTAGGACCGCTGATGTATACCGTGGACATTGGAGAAAGCATAATAAGGCGCCATGCTGACCAGATCATAGAGTCATCCGAAAAGGGACAACCTACACCACAACTCTATACGCCTAATGATGAAGCAGAGATACCCATAGTATCTACCTCCGATCCGGTGATACTGGAACCAGATGGACCCGACACTGGCATTCAAGCCGAATCGACCTTGCCAAAAGAACCTACTGCACCACCAGAAACTACTACACCACCGAGGCGTTATCCGGACCGAGTCAGGAAGCCACCAGGGAGACTGACTTATAATTGATTAACTGCAGCAAATGTGTAGATTATTGTTCTTGTAACATGTTAATTAATGATTACTTAAAATGTTATGTACTGGTTGTCTAAAAGGGGAGGAATTGTGGTGTATGTGCCTTTAAGAGCCCCCTGTGTACTGTAATGTCGGTTACTCGGGCTATATAAGCCTGTATAGTGTCTTGTATCTGTTAGTTCACCTCCAGACTTTGTTCAGTAAACACCTGTGAAACCAACTCCTGCATTCCGTGTCTCCATTAACACACGGACACAACAGTTTGTCTGTCTGTCTGTCTGTCTGTCTGTCTGTCCGGCTATACAATCAAAAGTTATAGAGCGTACCTACACATATGTTATATCAAAAGAAAGCTTATCATTAGGGGAGTCTAATGGGCATATTTACTTTTTGGTTCAGACAGTATACAAAAAAGGTTCAAAAAACGGCAACATTCCGCTCATTAGCGTTGAGTGACGTGATGGTTGACCAATCGTACAGGGGATTAACCTGATGGTTGACCAATCAGTGCGTCACGGGGGGCGTTTCATTGCGTGTGTGGGCGGGCCTAATCCTTCTGAGCTGAGGTGAGTGGCCGCCATCTTGATTCCTAACTATTGATTTATTTTTACCATTTTCTGTGTGTTTATTTTTCCCACTTTCTGTGTGTACCCCGTTAGGTTCTTTTGTGCAGTTGTCTTCCTAGCTATGGGGTGCTTAAAAACCTGAACTTTAACATTTAGGAATCTCTCTTTATTGTAGTGGATGCGCGGAGCCGCGGCCTAGCAGCGCGGGAAGCCTGGGCCTTGAGTTCAGCAGATTGCCGGCGCGCCCAGAACTGGTCGAACCTGCTGAAGGCCGTTCATTTCCGCGATCACGTCACCGTCTTCGCCTCGGCCAATGGCATCGGGGTGACGGCCGAGGCCGCCAAAAGCGTCCAGGGGAACGCGTTCATCCAGGTACCGAGGCCCGGGCCCCGGGGCGGAAAGCCGACCAGGTCACCGTCTTCACCTCGGCCAACGGCATCAGGGTGATGCCCGAGCCCACCAAAAACGTCCAGGGGAACGCGTTCATCCAGGTGTCGAGGTTCGGGCCCTGGGGTGGAAAGCCAACCAGGTCACCGTCTTCGCCTCGGCCAACGGCATCAGGGTGACGGTCGAGGCCGCCAAAAACGTCCAGGGGAACGCGTTCATCCAGGTGCTGAGGCCCGGGCCCCGGGGCGGAAAGAGGGATTGGAGTGGGCGATGAGGGCTTGGGAAGGGGAGAGGGGGGGGTGGGGAGAGGGTAAGAGGGGGGGGGAGTGGGGGAAGAGGGAGGAGGGGGAGGGGGGAAGAGGGAGGAGGGGGAGGGGGAGGAGTGGGAAGGGGAGGGGGAAGGGGAGGGGGGAAGAGGGAGGAGGGGGAGGAGGGGGAGGGGGAAGAGGGAGGAGGGGGAGGGGGAAGAGGGGAGAGGAGAGGAGAGGGGGAGGGGGAGGAGGGGAGAGGAGAGGAGAAGGGGGAAGGGGGAGGAGGGGAGAGGGGGAGGGAGGGAGAGGAGAGGGGGAGGAGAGGGGCAGGGAGGGAGAGGAGAGGGGAGGGAGGGACAGAGAGTTAAGCAGGGAGAGACAGGGGGAAGGAGAGAGAGGGTGAGGGAGGGAAAGAGTGAGGGGGTGGGAGAGGGAGGGAGAGCTCGCCTTCTTCCTTCCTTCCTTTGCAGGGGTCCATTGGGCCAGGCCTGAGGCGCTCCTTCCCCCCCTCTCTCTCCAGGCTAATCCCGAACTAAATCCAGCAGTCTCTCTCTCTCTCTTCCCCCCCGTCTCTCTCTTCTCCCCCCAGTCTCTCTCTCTCTCTCTCCCCCCCAGTCTCTCTCTCTCCCCCCCCATCTCTCTCTACTCCCCCCAGTCTCTCTCTCTCTCTTCCAACAACAACATCCCCTCAAAAAACCCTCGGCACCGCCGGGCACTCCAGCTAGTGCTTCATAAAAGAGTTTAAACTGTAATACTCCGTTGTCCTGCAATTTATTATTTTTGTACAAGGTGTGCAAAATAAGACATGGTGTCAGAACAGGGATTGAAAATGGACATCGTTGGAGCTCCCTTGCCTCGAATGAATTGGGAATCTTTGAACTTACCTACAGAATGGCGCAAGTTCAAGCAACATGTGCAGTTGATGTTTTCGGGTCCTTTGAGAAGCAAAGGGGAGGAAGAAAGATGCAGCTACCTGCTCCTGTGGATCGGAGAAAAAGGGAGAGACATTTTTAACACATGGTCTCTCACCGCAGATGAAGCAAAGGTACTGAAAATTTATTTTGACCGTTTTGAAGTATATGTGATGCCCAAGATAAATACGATATTCGCTAGGTACAAGTTTCAGAAGAAAGTACAAGGAGCTGGTGAGTCGTTTGAACAGTTCGTGACTGAGTTAAAACTGCTGGTAAAAGACTGTGAATATGCAGAAGATAAAGATGAGATGGTCAGAGACCGCATCGTGTTTGGAATACATTCAGCTAAAGTGAGAGAGAAACTTTTGAATGTTGAGTCCGGGCTAACGCTGGACAAAGCTATGGACATAGCTAGATCGCACGAGATAGCCCAAGCAGAGTTGAAAACCATAACCGGCACCACGAGCAGCTCGTGTGAACAGACAGTGCACGCAGTTAATAGACACACACCAAAGAACACCGCCCAGAGAGCGTGTTTCAGAACAGAAAGAATAGAGAGAGTTCTAAAAATGGGCGACACAGACATAAAACGCTTCAAAAACTGTGGATATTGTGGAAACAACTGGCATGGAGAAAAAGAGCAATGCCCTGCCAAAGGAAGGCAATGTGCTAAATGTGGTAAACGGAACCACTTTGCTAAAGTTTGCAGGACTGTTTTCGGAAGAGCAGTACACACAGTGAGTGACAGCCAAATGCCAGATAGAGAGCCAAATGCAGAGGAACTGTTTATTGATTCTGTGTCACAGAAAAAACAGATTTCAGAGACTGAGCAAGCCTTTGCCGATATTGAGATAGGAAAACAGGGCAAAGAGCTTAAGTTTAAACTAGACACTGGATCTCAGGTTAATGTAATTCCTTTGAGTGAGTATCACAGCTTGAAGGATGAGTGTGAGCTACAGCCCACCTCATGCAGACTGACCAGCTATGGGGGTGAGCAGCTCATTGTAAAAGGCACATGCGTGATGAAATGCAAGTACAAAGAAAGCGACATGATGTTGGACTTTTACATTATTGACACTCGAGCACCTCCAGTGCTAGGTCTAAAGGCATGTTTAGACATGGACCTCGTCAAGCTAGTGCTAGCATTGACAGCACCAGTTGATAAGCAGACAGTCATGGAGGAGTTTGCTGACGTTTTCAAAGGAATCGGACTATTCCCAGGTGAATGCACTATTCACCTTGACCCAGCAGCGACCCCTGTGGTTTGCCCACCGAGAAGGATACCCCTTGCTCTACGTAGTCGCCTGAAGGAGGAGCTGCAGAGCATGGAGAATACAGAAATCATCGTCCGGGAAACAGAACCGACAGAGTGGGTCAACGCGTTAGTAGTGGTTGAGAAACCACATACAGGCAAGCTCAGAGTCTGTCTCGACCCCAGAGATTTGAACAAGGCTATCAAACGCCCTCACTACCCTCTACCAATGCTAGATGACATCACACCCAAGCTAGTGGGAGAACGTTACTTCAGTGTAATGGACGCACGATCAGGATACTGGACTATCAAGCTCACGGAAGAGTCATCTAAGCTAACAACGTTCAACACACCATTTGGACGCTACCGATTTCTGCATTTACCATTTGGTCTTATCTGAGGTCAGGATGAATTCCAGCGGAAGATCGACGAAACCTATGAAGGCCTCGACGGAGTAGTCGCAATCGTAGACGACATCCTCATCTATGGCAGGAATAGAGAGGAACATGACAGGAACCTTCGTGCGATGCTACAAAGATCACGGGAGAAAGGTATCCGGCTCAACTCCGAGAAAAGCATAATCGGATCCACCGAGATCAGTTATTTCGGGCATCGCCTCTCAACTGATGGCATTAAGCCAGATCCAGAGAAAATCTCCGCCATCAAGAAGATGGAGCTGCTGAAGAACCGCGCAGAACTAGACACAGTACTAGGTGTGGTTAACTACTTAGCCAAGTTTGCCCCGAGCCTTTCCGAAATCAACGCACCCATGCGTCAGTTGCTCAAACAATCCAATGAGTTCCTGTGGGACAAACAACATGACACAGCATTTCAGAAAATGAAAGACCTAATCACCAGAGAACCAGGACCAGTTCTTGCCTACTTCGACCCCAACAAAGAGCTCAGACTACAAGTGGACGCGTCAAAGTATGGACTAGGCGCAGTATTACTGCAAGAAGGAAAGCCCATCGGCTACGCTTCCAGATCTCTCTCAGACAGTGAAATCAACTATGCTCAAATCGAGAAAGAGCTATATGCAATTCTGTTTGGATGTAAGCATTTCCACCGACAAGCCATTGTGGAATCCGACCACAAGCCCCTCGAGTCAATCCTGAGGAAACCGCTAGCCGCAGCCCCACCAAGGCTACAGAGAATGATCCTTCAGCTACAGAAGTACGACTTCACAATCATTCACCGTCCAGGCAAAGACATTCCTGTCACTGACACACTCTCCAGAAAGTTGCCTTGCTACCAGGACAGCAGCCTCAGTGAAGGCATGGATGTGCAGGTGCACATGGTGTACAACAGCTTACCTGTGAGTGACTCAAAACTGAAGGAGATCCGAGCAGGAACAGAGAAAGATGCACAACTCACACTGCTGAGCAAAGTCATACATGAAGGATGGCCTGAGGAAAGGAGGAAATGCCCTCAGAGCATATCTGAATTCTGGAACCACAGAGACAAACTGTCACAAATCAACGGAATCGTCTTCAAAGGGGAGAAAATCATCATTCCTACCAGTCTCAGAGAAGAGATGTTGACAAAAATTCATGCTGGAAATATGGGCATGGAAAAATGCAAACAAAGAGCAGGTGACATTATGTTTTGGCCCGGAATGTGCAAACACATTGAGGACATTGTTGGAAAATGTTCCATTTGTCTAGAACGCCGCCCATCAAATGTCAAAGAGCCCATGATACCTCACCGTATCCCAGACAGGCCCTGGCAGGTCGC
The DNA here is from genome assembly GCF_052327205.1 of Somniosus microcephalus. Taxonomy (NCBI): domain Eukaryota; kingdom Metazoa; phylum Chordata; class Chondrichthyes; order Squaliformes; family Somniosidae; genus Somniosus; species Somniosus microcephalus. The sequence continues at coordinate 97,986,934 of NC_140990.1, read as the reverse complement.
GGCAACGGATCTGTTCACATGGAACGAGGACTACATAGTGACTGTTGATTACTACAGCAGATTTTTTGAATTGGACAAGCTTCACAGCACCACATCTACAGCTGTGATCCACAAGCTAAAGGCAGCCTTTGCCAGGCATGGCATTGTAGAGACTTTAGTCTCAGACAATGGCCCCCAATACAAATCAAAAGAGTTCGAGTCATTTGCCAAGGCATGGGATTTCACACATGTCACATCAAGCCCACATTACCCTCAAAGTAATGGCCTTGCTGAAAAAACTGTCCAGATTGCAAAAACACTCATGGACAAAGCCAAAGCGGACAAAAGAGACCCCTACATCAGTCTCCTTGAGTACCGCAACACTCCGGTTGACAACTTCAAGTCACCAGCACAGCTGTTGATGAGCCACAGACTTCGCTCAATCCTTCCAAGCACCAGTCAGCAGCTGCAGCCAGAGGTCGTCAGCTGCAAGCAAGTGCATGCAAAACGTGTACAGAGACAGCAACACCAAAAGAGATACTATGACAGGTCAGCTAGACTACTGCCGCTGCTGCACAATGGAGAATCCGTCAGAATCCAGGAGCATGACGACTGGAAGCCAGCAGTCGTCATCCAGCCAGCTGACACTGAGCGATCGTATCACGTCCGCACCCAAGAAGGACAGGTGTACCGCCGCAATCGCAGGCACCTTCTGAACACCAAGGTACAACACCGTCATTCCGACGAGAGGATCAGTTGAACAGAGTGTGATGAACAGAGCAATACACAAAACACATCATACTTACCTGAAGCTAAACCTGAACCTGATTTGTTGACCGATTCAGGAGCATGCTCAGTTCCATACCACACAAGGTCGGGACAAGAGGTCAAGTCTAGAGTTATCCTTGACTTGTGAACTGTCAAAGGGTGTAGGCGGATCGCTGCAATAAAAAAAAACTGTACATCGTTATTGAAACGTTGATATGTTTTCAGCGCTAGGTAAATGCTGAGTTTACTTATATGTTTATGCTACCGAGAACATTATGTAGAAGAAAGGTTTAAAAGTAATGCATAACATTTTTCTTTTAAAAGAAAGGGGATGTAACATTTGCATATTGAATTATCATTGGCCCGCAGGGATCTGTAAGGAATACCTATTATATTCACATGTGATCACATGCTGAGTTGTCATTGGCCTGTAGGCATCTGTAAGGGGTCCTAACGCCATCTTGTCTCCACTGTGCTGTATGATTGAGATCACAAACCTGATGCTTCATAAAAGAGTTTAAACTGTAATACTCCGTTGTCCTGCAAGTTATTATTTTTGGACAAAGTGGGCAAAACAAGACAGCTTTACTCTGTATCTAACCCGTGTTGTACCTGCCCTGAAAGTGTTTGATGGGACAGTGCAGAGGGAGCTTTACTCTGTATCTAACCTGTGCTGTACCTGCCCTGGGAGTGTTTGATGGGACAGTGTAGAGGGAGCTTTACTCTGTATCTAACCCGTGCTGTACCTGCCCTGGGTGTGTTTGATGGGACAGTGTAGAGGGAGCTTTTGTCTGTATCTAACCAGTGATGTACCTGCCCTGGGAGTGTTTGATGGGACAGTGTAGAGGGAGCTTTACTCTGTATCTAACCCGTGCTGTACCTGCCCTGGGAGTGTTTGATGGGACAGTGTAGAGGGAGCTTTACTCTGTATCTAACCCGTGCTGTACCTGCTCTGGGAGTGTTTGATGGGACAGTGTAGAGGGAGCTTTACTCTGTATCTAACCCGTGCTGTACCTGCCCTGGGAGTGTTTGATGGGACAGTGTAGAGGGAGCTTTACTCTGTATCTAACCCGTGCTGTACCTGCCCTGGGAGTGTTTGATGGGACAGTGTAGAAGGAGCTTTACTCTGTATCTAACCCGTGCTGTACCTGCCCTGGGAGTGTTTGATGGGACAGTGTTGAGGGAGCTTTACTCTGTATCTAACCCGTGCTGTACCTGCCCTGGGAGTGTTTGATGGGACAGTGTAGAGGGAGCTTTACTCTGTATCTAACCCGTGCTGTACCTGCCCTGGGAGTGTTTGATGGGACAGTGTAGAGGGAGCTTTACTCTGTATCTAACCCGTGCTGTACCTGCCCTGGGAGTGTTTGATGGCACAGTGCAGAGAGAGCTTTACTCTGTATCTAACCCGTGCTGTACCTGCCCTGGGAGTGATTGATGGGACAGTGTAGAGGGAGCTTTACTCTGTATCTAACCCGTGCTATACCTGCCCTGGGAGTGTTTGATGGGACAGTGTAGAGGGAGCTTTACTCTGTATCTAACCCGTGCTGTACCTGCCCTGGGAGTGTTTGATGGGACAGTGTAGAGGGAGCTTTACTCTGTATCTGACCCATGCTGTACCTGCCCTGGGAGTGTTTGATGGGACAGTATCGAGAGAGCTTTATTCTGTATCTAACCCGTGCTGTACCTGCCCTGGGAGTGTTTGATGGGACAGTGTCGAGGGAGTTCTGCATTAAACGGTGCATTTTTGCGTCTGGTTGCAGGTGCTGCCTCTTCTGAGATCTCCGGAACCAGAGGGTCGACCCAAAGTCTCACCCAGAATCGAGGGTTAGTGCCGGCTGTGTCTCGCGAGACTGTTTGGTCGGTGGAAAAGACACAGCGTTTGGTTGGGTTAAAGCAGAACATTCCCCGCTGCCCCAAATCCGTACCAGTGGACTATCCCGCTCCGACTATCTCCCTCCGACTATCTCCCTCCGACTATCTCCCTCCGACTACCTCCCTCCGACTATCCCCCTCCGACTATCCCCCTCCGACTATCTCCCTCCGACTATCTCCCTCCGACTATCTCCCTCCGACTATCTCCCTCCGACTATCTCCCACCGACTATCTCCCTCCGACTATCCCCCTCTGACTATCTCCCTCCGACTATCTCCCTCCGACTACCCCCTCCGACTATCCCCCTCTGACTATCCCTCTCCGACTATCTCCCTCCGACTACATCCCTCCGACTAGCTCCCTCCGACTATCTAACTCCGACAATCCCCCCCCGAGTACCTACCTCCGACTATCTCCCTCCGACTATCTCCCTCCGACTATCTCCCTCCGACTATCCCCCTCCGACTATCTCCCTCCGACTATCTCCCTCCGACTATCTCCCTCCGTCTACCCCCTCCGACTATCCCCCTCTGACTATCCCTCTCCGACTATCTCCCTCCGACTACCTCCCTCCGACTAGCTCCCTCCGACTATCTAACTCCGACAATCTCCCTCCGACTATCCCCCTCCGACTATCTCCCTCTGACTATTCCCCTCCGACTATCTCTCTCCGACTATCTCCGTCCGACTATCCCCCTCCGACTATCTCCCTCCGACTCTCTCCCTCCGACTACCTCCCTCCGACTATCCCCCTCCGACTATCCCCCTACGACTAACCCCCTCCGACTATATCCCTCCGACTATCTCCCTCCGACTACCCCCTCCGACTATCCCCCTCTGACTATCCCTCTCCGACTATCTCCCTCCGACTACCTCCCTCCGACTACCTCCCTCCGACTACCTCCCTCCGACTATCTAACTCCGACAATCTCCCTCCGACTATCCCCCTCCGACTATCTCCCTCTGACTATCTCCCTCCGACTATCTCCCTCCGACTACCCCCTCCGACTATCCCCCTCCGACTATCTCCCTCTGACTATCCCTCTCCGACTATCTCCCTCCGACTACATCCCTCTGACTAGCTCCCTCTGACTAGCTCCCTCCGACTATCTAACTCCGACAATCCCCCTCCGAGCATCTACCTCCGACTATCTCCCTCCGACTATCTCCCTCCGACTATCCTCCTCCGACTATCCCCCTCTGACTATCCCTCTCCGACTATCTCCCTCCGACTACCTCCCTCCGACTATCTAACTCCGACAATCTCCCTCCGACTATCCCCCTCCGACTATCTCCCTCTGACTATTCCCCTCCGACTACCTCCCTCCGACTATCTCCGTCCGACTATCCCCCTCCGACTATCTCCCTCCGACTCTCTCCCTCCGACTACCTCCCTCCGACTATCCCCCTCCGACTATCCCCCTATGACTAACCCCCTCCGACGCTCTCCCTCCGACTATCTCCCTCCGACTACCCCCTCCGACTATCCCCCTCTGACTATCCCTCTCCGACTATCTCCCTCCGACTATCTAACTCCGACAATCTCCCTCCGAATATCCCCCTCCGACTATCTCCCTCTGACTATTCCCCTCCGACTATCTCCCTCCGACTATCTCCCACCGACTATCTCCCTCCGACTATCCCCCTCCGACTATCTCCCTCCGACTACCCCCTCCGACTATCCCCCTCTGACTATCCCTCTCCGACTATCTCCCTCCGACTACATCCCTCCGACTAGCTCCCTCCGACTATCTCACTCCGACAATTCCCCTCCGAGTATCTCCCTCCTACTATCTCCCTCCGACTATCTCCCTCCGACTATCCTCCTCCGACTATCTCCCTCCGACTATCTCCCTCCGACTATCTCCCTCCGACTACCCCCTCCGACTATCCCCCTCTGACTATCCCTCTCCGACCATCTCCCTCCGACTACCTCCCTCCGACTAGCTCCCTCCGACTATCTAACTCCGACAATCTACCTCCGACTATCCCCCTCCGACTATCTCCCTCTGACTATTCCACTCCGACTATCTCCGTCCGACTATCCCCCTCCGACTATCTCCCTCCGACTCTCTCCCTCCGACTACCTCCCTCCGACTATCCCCCTCCGACTATCCCCCTACGACTAACCCCCTCCGACTATCTCCCTCCGACTATCTCCCTCCGACTATCCCACTCCGACTATCTCCCTCCGACGATCTCCCTCCGACTATCCCCCTCCGACTATCTCCCTCCGACTATCGCCCGCCGACTATCGCCCTCCGACTATCTCCCTCCGACTATCTCCCTCCGACTATCCCCCTCCGACTATCCCCCTCCGACTATCCCCCTCCGACTATCCCCCTCCGACTATCCCCCTCCGACTATCCCCCTCCGACTAAGACCCTCCGACTATCTCCCTCCGACTCTCCCCCTCCGACTACCTCCCTCCGACTACTTCCCTCCGACTACCTCCCTCCGAGTATCACCCTCCGACTATCCCCCTCCGACTATCCCCCTCCGACTATCCCCCTCCGACTATCCCCCTCCGACTATCTCCCTCCGACTATCCCCCTCCGACTATCCCCCTCCGACTATCCCCCTCCGACTATCCCCCACCGACTATCCCCCACCGACTATCCCCCTCCGACTATCTCCCTCCGACTATCCCCCTCCGACTATCCCCCTCCGACTATCCCCCTCCGACTATCCCCCTCCGACTATCCCCCACCGACTATCCCCCACCGATTATCTCCCTCCGATTATCTCCCTCCGACTATCCCCCTCCGACTATCCCGCTCCGACTATCCCCCTCCGACTATCCCGCTCCGACTATCTCCCTCCGACTATCTCCCTCCGACTATCCCCCTCCGACTATCCCCCTCCGACTATCCCCCTCCGACTATCCCCCTCCGACTATCCCCCTCCGACTATCTCCCTCCGACTATCCCCCTCCGACTATCCCCCTCCGACTATCCCCCTCCGACTATCCCCCACCGACTATCCCCCTCCGACTATCTCCCTCCGACTATCCCCCTCCGACTATCCCCCTCCGACTATCTCCCTCCGATTATCTCCCTCCGATTATCTCCCTCCGACTATCCCCCTCCGACTATCCCGCTCCGACTATCCCCCTCCGACTATCCCGCTCCGACTATCCCCCTCCGACTATCCCCCTCCGACTATCTCCCTCCGACTATCCCCCTCCGACTATCTCTCTCCGACTATCCCGCTCCGACTATCCCGCTCTGACTATCCCCCTCCGACTATCTCCCTCCGACTATCCCCCTCCGACTATCTCCCTCCGACTATCCCCCTCCGACTATCTCTCTCCGACTATCCCGCTCCGACTATCCCGCTCCGACTATCCCCCTCCGACTATCCCCCTCCGACTATCTCCCTCCGACTATCCCCCTCCGACTATCTCTCTCCGACTATCCCGCTCCGACTATCCCGCTCCGACTTTCCCCCTCCGACTATCCCCCTCCGACTATCCCCCTCCGACTATCCCGCTCCGACTCTCCCCCTCCGACTATCTCTCTCCGACTATCCCGCTCCGACTATCCCGCTCCGACTATCCCCCTCCGACTATCCCCCTCCGACTATCTCCCTCCGACTATCCCCCTCCGACTATCTCTCTCCGACTATCCCGCTCCGACTTTCCCCCTCCGACTATCCCCCTCCGACTATCCCCCTCCGACTATCCCGCTCCGACTATCTCCCTCCGACTATCCCCCTCCGACTATCCCCCTCCGACTATCTCCCTCCGACTATCCCCCTCTGACTATCCCCCTCCGACTATCCCCCTCCGACTATCTCTCTCCGACTATCCCGCTCCGACTATCCCCCTCCGACTATCCCCCTCCGACTATCTCCCTCCGACTATCCCCCTCCGACTTTCCCCCTCCGACTATCTCCCTCCGACTATCCCCCTCCGACTTTCCCCCTCCGACTATCCCCCTACGACTATCTCTCTCCGACTATCCCGCTCCGACTATCCCCCTCCGACTATCCCCCTCCGACTATCTCCCTCCGACTATCCCCCTCCGACTATCCCCCTCCGACTATCCCCCTCCGACTATCCCCCTCCGACTATCCCCCTCCGACTATCCCCCTCCGACTATCCCCCTCCGACTATCCCCCTCCGACGATCTCCCTCCGAATATCCCCCTCCGACTATCTCCCTCCGAATATCCCCCTCCGACTCTCCCCATCCGACTCTCCCCATCCGACTATCCCCCTCCGACTATCTCCCTCCGACTATCTCCCTCCGAATATCCCCCTCCGACTATCTCCCTCCGACTCTCCCCATCCGACTATCCCCCTCCGACTATCTCCCTCCGACTATCTCCCTCCGACTATCTCCCTCCGACTATCCCCCTCCGACTATCACCCTCTGACAATCTCCCTCCGACAATCTCCCTCCGACTATCTCCCTCCGACTATCCCGCTCCGACTATCCCCCTCCGACTACCTCCCTCCAACTATCCCCCTCAGACTATCTCCCTCCGACTGTCCCCCTCCGACTATCTCCCTCCGACTATCTCCCTCCGACTATCTCCCTCCGACTATCCCCCTCCGACTATCCCCCTCCGACTATCTCCCTCCGACTATCCCCCTCCGACTATCCCCCTCCGACTATACCCCTCCGACTATCCCACTCCGACTATCTCCCTCCGACTATCCCCCTCCGACTATCCCCCTCCGACTATCTCCCTCCGACTATCCCCCTCCAACAATCCCCCTCTGACTATCTCCCTCCGACTAACTCGCTCCGACTATCCACCTCCGACTATCCCCCTCCGACTATCTCCCTCCGACTATCCTCTCCGACTATCTCCCTCCGACTATCTGCCTCCGACTATCTCCCTCCGACTATCTCCCTCGGACTATCTCCCTCGGACTATCTCCCCCCGACTATCCCCCTCCGACTATCCCCCACCGACTATCCCCCTCCGACTATCTCCCGCCGACTCTCTCCCTCCGACTATCTCCCTCCGACCACATCCCTCCGACTAGCTCCATCCGACTATCTAACTCCGACAATCCCCCCCCCCGAGTATCTACCTCCGACTATCTCCCTCCGACTATCTCCCTCCGACTATCTCCCTCCGACTATCCCCCTCCGACTATCTCCCTCCGACTATCTCCCTCCGACTACCCCCTCCGACTATCCCCCTCTGACTATCCCTCTCCGACTATCTCCCTCCGACTACCTCCCTCCGACTAGCTCCCTCCGACTATCTAACTCCGACAATCTCCCTCCGACTATCCCCCTCCGACTATCTCCCTCTGACTATTCCCCTCCGACTATCTCCCTCCGACTATCTCCGTCCGACTATCCCCCTCCGACTATCTCCCTCCGACTCTCTCCCTCCGACTACCTCCCTCCGACTATCCCCCTCCGACTATCCCCCTACGACTAACCCCCTCCGACTATCTCCCTCCGACTATCTCCCTCCGACTACCCCCTCCGACTATCCCCCTCTGACTATCCCTCTCCGACTATCTCCCTCCGACTACCTCCCTCCGACTAGCTCCCTCCGACTATCTAACTCCGACAATCTCCCTCCGACTATCCCCCTCCGACTATCTCCCTCTGACTATCCCTCTCCGACTATCTCCCTCCGACTACATCCCTCCGAATAGCTCCCTCCGACTATCTAACTCCGACAATCCCCCTCCGAGTATCTACCTCCGACTATCTCCCTCCGACTATCTCCCTCCGACTATCTACCTCCGACTATCCTCCTCCGACTATCTCCCTCCGTCTATCTCCCTCCGACTATCTCCCTCCGACTACCCCCTCCGACTATCCCCCTCTGACTATCCCTCTCCGACTGTCTCCCTCCGACTACCTCCCTCCGACTATCTAACTCCGACAATCTCCCTCCGACTATCCCCCTCCGACTATCTCCCTCTGACTATTCCCCTCCGACTATCTCCTTCCGACTATCTCCGTCCGACTATCCCCCTCCGACTCTCTCCCTCCGACTCTCTCCGTCCGACTACCTCCCTCCGACTATCCCCCTCCGACTCTCTCCCTCCGACTATCTCCCTCCGACTACCCCCTCCGACTATCCCCCTCTGACTATCCCTCTCCGACTATCTCCCTCCGACTACCTCCCTCCGACTAGCTCCCTCCGACTATCTAACTCCGACAATCTCCCTCCGAATATCCCCCTCCGACTATCTCCCTCTGACTATTCCCCTCCGACTATCTCCCTCCGACTATCTCCCTCCGACTATCTCCCACCGACTATCTCCCTCCGACTATACCCCTCCGACTATCTCCCTCCGACTATCTCCCTCCGACTATCTCCCTCCGACTACCCCATCCGACTATCCCCCTCTGACTATCCCTCTCCGACTATCTCCCTCCGACTACATCCCTCCGACTAGCTCCCTCCGACTATCTAACTCCGACAATCCCCCTCCGAGTATCTACCTCCGACTATCTCCCTCCGACTATCTCCCTCCGACTATCTCCCTCCGACTATCCTCCTCCGACTATCTCCCTCCGACTATCTCCCTCCGACTATCTCCCGCCGACTACCCCCTCCGACTATCCCCCTCTGACTATCCCTCTCCGACCATCTCCCTCCGACTACCTCCCTCCGACTAGCTCCCTCCGACTATCTAACTCCGACAATCTACCTCCGACTATCCCCCTCCGACTATCTCCCTCTGACTATTCCCCTCCGACTATCTCCCTCCGACTATCTGCGTCCGACTATCCCCCTCCGACTATCTCCCTCCGACTCTCTCCCTCCTACTACCTCCCTCCGACTATCCCCCTCCGACTATCCCCCTACGACTAACCCCCTCCGACTATCTCCCTCCGACTATCTCCCTCTGACTATCCCCCTCCGACTATCTCCCTCCGACTATCTCCCTCCGACGATCTCCCTCCGACGATCTCCCTCCGACTATCCCCCTCCGACTATCTCCCTCCGACTATCGCCCGCCGACTATCGCCCTCCGACTATCTCCCTCCGACTATCTCCCTCCGACTATCTCCCTCCGACTATCCCCCTCCGACTATCCCACTCCGACTATCCCCCTCCGACTATCCCCCTCCGACTATCCCCCTCCGACTATCCCCCTCCGACTATCCCCCTCCGACTAAGACCCTCCGACTATCTCCCTCCGACTCTCCCCCTCCGACTACCTCCCTCCGACTACCACCCTCCGACTACCTCCCTCCGAGTATCACCCTCCAACTATCCCCCCGACTATCTCCCTCCGACTATCTCCCTCCGACTATCTCCCTCCGACTATCGCCCTCCGACTATCCCCCTCCGACTATCCCCCTCCGACTATCCCCCTCCGACTATCCCCCTCCGACTATCTCCCTCCGACTATCTCCCTCCGACTATCTCCCTCCGACTACCCCCTCCGACTATCCCCCTCTGACTATCTCTCTCCGACTATCTCCCTCCGACTACATCCCTCCGACTAGCTCCCTCCGACTATCTAACTCCGACAATCCCCCTCCGAGTATCTACCTCCGACTATCTCCCTCCGACTATCTCCCTCCGACTATCTCCCTCCGACTATCCTCCTCCGACTATCTCCCTCCGACTATCTCCCTCCGACTATCTCCCTCCGACTATCTCCCTCCGACTACCCCCTCCGACTATCCCCCTCTGACTATCCCTCTCCGACCATCTCCCTCCGACTACCTCCCTCCGACTAGCTCCCTCCGACTATCTAACTCCGACAATCTACCTCCGACTATCCCCCTCCGACTATCTCCCTCTGAATATTCCCCTCCGACTATCTCCCTCCGACTATCTCCGTCTGACTATCCCCCTCCGACTATCTCCCTCCGACTCTCTCCCTCCGACTACCTCCCTCCGACTATCCCCCTCCGACTATCCCCCTACGACTAACCCCCTCCGACTCTCTCCCTCCGACTACCTCCCTCCGACTATCCCCCTCCGACTATCCCCCTACGACTAACTCCCTCCGACTATCCCCCTCCGACTATCTCCCTCCGACTATCCCCCTCCGACTATCTCCCTCCGACTATCGCCCGCCGACTATCGCCCTCCGACTATCTCCCTCCGACTATCTCCCTCCGACTATCCCCCTCCGACTATCCCCCTCCGACTATCCCACTCCGACTATCCCCCTCCGACTATCCCACTCCGACTATCCACCTCCGACTACCCCCCACCGACTATCCCCCTCCGACGATCTCCCTCCGACTATCCCCCTCCGACTATCCCCCTCCGACTATCCCCCTCCGACTATCCCCCTCCGACTATCCCCCTCCCACTATCCCCCTCCCACTATCCCCCTCCGACTATCCACCTCCGACTATCCCCCTCCGACTATCTCCCTCTGACTATCCCCCTCCGACTATCCCCCTCCGACTATCTCCCTCCGACTATCTCCCTCCGACTATCTCTCTCCAACTATCCCGCTCCGACTATCCCCCTCCGACTATCCCCCTCCGACTATCTCCCTCCGACTATCCCCCTCCGACTATCCCCCTCCGACTATCCCCCTCCGACTATCCCCCTCCGACTAAGACCCTCCGACTATCTCCCTCCGACTCTCCCCCTCCGACTACCTCCCTCCGACTACTTCCCTCCGACTACCTCCCTCCGAGTATCACCCTCCGACTATCCCCCTCCGACTATCCCCCTCCGACTATCCCCCTCCGACTATCCCCCTCCGACTATCTCCCTCCGACTATCCCCCTCCGACTATCCCCCTCCGACTATCCCCCTCCGACTATCCCCCACCGACTATCCCCCACCGACTATCCCCCTCCGACTATCTCCCTCCGACTATCCCCCTCCGACTATCCCCCTCCGACTATCCCCCTCCGACTATCCCCCTCCGACTATCCCCCACCGACTATCCCCCACCGATTATCTCCCTCCGATTATCTCCCTCCGACTATCCCCCTCCGACTATCCCGCTCCGACTATCCCCCTCCGACTATCCCGCTCCGACTATCTCCCTCCGACTATCTCCCTCCGACTATCCCCCTCCGACTATCCCCCTCCGACTATCCCCCTCCGACTATCCCCCTCCGACTATCCCCCTCCGACTATCTCCCTCCGACTATCCCCCTCCGACTATCCCCCTCCGACTATCCCCCTCCGACTATCCCCCACCGACTATCCCCCTCCGACTATCTCCCTCCGACTATCCCCCTCCGACTATCCCCCTCCGACTATCTCCCTCCGATTATCTCCCTCCGATTATCTCCCTCCGACTATCCCCCTCCGACTATCCCGCTCCGACTATCCCCCTCCGACTATCCCGCTCCGACTATCCCCCTCCGACTATCCCCCTCCGACTATCTCCCTCCGACTATCCCCCTCCGACTATCTCCCTCCGACTATCCCCCTCCGACTATCCCGCTCCGACTATCTCCCTCCGACTATCCCGCTCCGACTATCTCCCTCCGACTATCCCCCTCCGACTATCCCCCTCCGACTATCTCCCTCCGACTATCCCCCTCTGACTATCCCCCTCCGACTATCCCCCTCCGACTATCTCTCTCCGACTATCCCGCTCCGACTATCCCCCTCCGACTATCCCCCTCCGACTATCTCCCTCCGACTATCCCCCTCCGACTTTCCCCCTCCGACTATCTCCCTCCGACTATCCCCCTCCGACTTTCCCCCTCCGACTATCCCCCTACGACTATCTCTCTCCGACTATCCCGCTCCGACTATCCCCCTCCGACTATCCCCCTCCGACTATCTCCCTCCGACTATCCCCCTCCGACTATCCCCCTCCGACTATCCCCCTCCGACTATCCCCCTCCGACTATCCCCCTCCGACTATCCCCCTCCGACTATCCCCCTCCGACTATCCCCCTCCGACTATCTCCCTCCGAATATCCCCCTCCGACTCTCCCCATCCGACTCTCCCCATCCGACTATCCCCCTCCGACTATCTCCCTCCGACTATCTCCCTCCGAATATCCCCCTCCGACTATCTCCCTCCGACTCTCCCCATCCGACTATCCCCCTCCGACTATCTCCCTCCGACTATCTCCCTCCGACTACCCCATCCGACTATCCCCCTCTGACTATCCCTCTCCGACTATCTCCCTCCGACTACATCCCTCCGACTAGCTCCCTCCGACTATCTAACTCCGACAATCCCCCTCCGAGTATCTACCTCCGACTATCTCCCTCCGACTATCTCCCTCCGACTATCTCCCTCCGACTATCCTCCTCCGACTATCTCCCTCCGACTATCTCCCTCCGACTATCTCCCGCCGACTACCCCCTCCGACTATCCCCCTCTGACTATCCCTCTCCGACCATCTCCCTCCGACTACCTCCCTCCGACTAGCTCCCTCCGACTATCTAACTCCGACAATCTACCTCCGACTATCCCCCTCCGACTATCTCCCTCTGACTATTCCCCTCCGACTATCTCCCTCCGACTATCTGCGTCCGACTATCCCCCTCCGACTATCTCCCTCCGACTCTCTCCCTCCTACTACCTCCCTCCGACTATCCCCCTCCGACTATCCCCCTACGACTAACCCCCTCCGACTATCTCCCTCCGACTATCTCCCTCTGACTATCCCCCTCCGACTATCTCCCTCCGACTATCTCCCTCCGACGATCTCCCTCCGACGATCTCCCTCCGACTATCCCCCTCCGACTATCTCCCTCCGACTATCGCCCGCCGACTATCGCCCTCCGACTATCTCCCTCCGACTATCTCCCTCCGACTATCTCCCTCCGACTATCCCCCTCCGACTATCCCACTCCGACTATCCCCCTCCGACTATCCCCCTCCGACTATCCCCCTCCGACTATCCCCCTCCGACTATCCCCCTCCGACTAAGACCCTCCGACTATCTCCCTCCGACTCTCCCCCTCCGACTACCTCCCTCCGACTACCACCCTCCGACTACCTCCCTCCGAGTATCACCCTCCAACTATCCCCCCGACTATCTCCCTCCGACTATCTCCCTCCGACTATCTCCCTCCGACTATCGCCCTCCGACTATCCCCCTCCGACTATCCCCCTCCGACTATCCCCCTCCGACTATCCCCCTCCGACTATCTCCCTCCGACTATCTCCCTCCGACTATCTCCCTCCGACTACCCCCTCCGACTATCCCCCTCTGACTATCTCTCTCCGACTATCTCCCTCCGACTACATCCCTCCGACTAGCTCCCTCCGACTATCTAACTCCGACAATCCCCCTCCGAGTATCTACCTCCGACTATCTCCCTCCGACTATCTCCCTCCGACTATCTCCCTCCGACTATCCTCCTCCGACTATCTCCCTCCGACTATCTCCCTCCGACTATCTCCCTCCGACTATCTCCCTCCGACTACCCCCTCCGACTATCCCCCTCTGACTATCCCTCTCCGACCATCTCCCTCCGACTACCTCCCTCCGACTAGCTCCCTCCGACTATCTAACTCCGACAATCTACCTCCGACTATCCCCCTCCGACTATCTCCCTCTGAATATTCCCCTCCGACTATCTCCCTCCGACTATCTCCGTCTGACTATCCCCCTCCGACTATCTCCCTCCGACTCTCTCCCTCCGACTACCTCCCTCCGACTATCCCCCTCCGACTATCCCCCTACGACTAACCCCCTCCGACTCTCTCCCTCCGACTACCTCCCTCCGACTATCCCCCTCCGACTATCCCCCTACGACTAACTCCCTCCGACTATCTCCCTCCGACGATCTCCCTCCGACGATCTCCCTCCGACTATCCCCCTCCGACTATCTCCCTCCGACTATCGCCCGCCGACTATCGCCCTCCGACTATCTCCCTCCGACTATCTCCCTCCGACTATCCCCCTCCGACTATCCCCCTCCGACTATCCCACTCCGACTATCCCCCTCCGACTATCCCACTCCGACTATCCACCTCCGACTACCCCCCACCGACTATCCCCCTCCGACGATCTCCCTCCGACTATCCCCCTCCGACTATCCCCCTCCGACTATCCCCCTCCGACTATCCCCCTCCGACTATCCCCCTCCCACTATCCCCCTCCCACTATCCCCCTCCGACTATCCACCTCCGACTATCCCCCTCCGACTATCTCCCTCTGACTATCCCCCTCCGACTATCCCCCTCCGACTATCTCCCTCCGACTATCTCCCTCCGACTATCTCTCTCCAACTATCCCGCTCCGACTATCCCCCTCCGACTATCCCCCTCCGACTATCTCCCTCCGACTATCCCCCTCCGACTATCCCCCTCCGACTATCCCCCTCCGACTATCCCCCTCCGACTTTCCCCCTCCGACTTTCCCCCTCCGACTATCCCCCTCCGACTATCCCCCTCCGACGATCCCCCTCCGAGTATCTCCCTCCGACTGTCCCCCTCCGACTTTCCCCCTCCGACTATCCCCCTCCGACTGTCTCCCTCCGACTGTCCCCCTCCGACTTTCCCCCTCCGACTATCCCCCTCCGACTATCTCCCTCCGACTATCCCCCTCCGACTATCCCCCTCCGACTATCTCCCTCCGACTATCTCCCTCCGACTATCCCCCTCCGACTATCCCCCTCCGACTATCTCCCTCCGACTATCCCCCTACGACTATCCCCCTCCGACTATCTCCCTCCGATTATTCCCATCCGACTATCCCCCTCCGACTATCCCCCTCCGACTATCCCCCTCCGACTATCTCCCTCCTACTATCTCCCTCCGACTATCTCCCTCCGACTATCCCCCTCCGACTATCCCCCTCCGACTATCTCCCTCCTACTATCTCCCTCCGACTATCTCCCTCCGATTATTCCCATCCGACTATCCCCCTCCGACTATCCCCCTCCGACTATCCCCCTCCGACTATCTCCCTCCTACTATCTCCCTCCGACTATCCCCCTACGACTATCCCCCTCCGACTATCTCCCTCCGATTATTCCCATCCGACTATCCCCCTCCGACTATCCCCCTCCGACTATCCCCCTCCGACTATCTCCCTCCGACTATCTCCCTCCGACTATCTCCCTCCGACTATCCCACTCCGACTATCCCCCTCCGACTATCCCCCCCCGACTATCCCCCTCCGACTATCCCCCTCCTACTATCTCCCTCCGACTATCTCCCTCCGACTATCTCCCTCCGACTATCCCCCTCCGACTATCCCCCTCCGACTATCCCCCCCCGACTATCCCCCCCCGACTATCCCCCTCCGACTGTCTCCCTCCGACTGTCCCCCTCCGACAGTCCCCCTCCGACTATCTCCCTCTGACTATCGCCCTCCGACTATCCCCATCCAACTATCCCCCTCCGACTATCTCCCTCCAACTATCCCACTCCGACGATCCCCCTCCGACTATCTCCCTCCGACTATCTCCCTCCGACTATCTCCCTCCGACTATCTCCCTCCGACTATCTCCCTCCGACTATCTCCCTTCGACAATCTCTCTCCGACTATCTCCCTCCGACTTTCCCCCTCCGACTATCACCCTCCGACTATCTCCCTCCAACTATCCAACTCCGACGATCCCCCTCCGACTATCTCCCTCCGACTATCTCCCTCCGACGATCTCCCTCCGACTATCTCCCTCCGACTATCTCCCTCCGAATATCCCCCTCCGAATATCTCCCTCCGACTATCTCCCTCCGACTCTCCCCATCCGACTATCCCCCTCCGACTATCTCCCTCCGACTATCCCCCTCCGACTATCTCCCTCCGACTATCTCCCTCCGACTCTCCCCATCCGACTATCACCCTCTGACAATCTCCCTCCGACAATCTCCCTCCGACTATCTCCCTCCGACTATCTCACTCCGACTGTCCCCCTCCGACTATCTCCCTCCGACTATCTCCCTCCGACTATCTCCCTCCGACTATCCCCCTCCGACTATCCCCCTCCGACTATCTCCCTCCGACTATCCCCCTCCGACTATCCCCCTCCGACTATACCCCTCCGACTATCCCACTCCGACTATCTCCCTCCGACTATCCCCCTCCGACTATCCCCCTCCGACTATCCCCCTCCGACTATCTCCCTCCGACTATCTCCCTCCAACAATCCCCCTCTGACTATCTCCCTCCGACTATCTCGCTCCGACTATCCACCTCCAACTATCCCCCTCCGACTATCTCCCTCCGACTATCCTCTCCGACTATCTCCCTCCGACTGTCTCCCTCCGACTATCTCCCTCCGACTATCTCCCTCCGACTATCTCCCCCCGACTATCCCCCTCCGACTATCCCCCACCGACTATCCCCCTCCGACTATCTCCCTCCGACTCTCTCCCTTCGACTATCTCCCTCCGACTACATCCCTCCGACTAGCTCCCTCCGACTATCTCCGTCCGACTATCCCCCTCCGACTATCTCCCTCCGACTCTCTCCCTCCGACTACCTCCCTCCGACTATCCCCCTCCGACTATCCCCCTCCGTCTATCCCCCTCTGACTATCCCTCTCCGACTATCTCCCTCCGACTACCTCCCTCCGACTAGCTCCCTCCGACTATCTAACTCCGACAATCTCCCTCCGACTATCCCCCTCCGACTATCTCCCTCTGACTATCTCCCTCCGACTATCTCCCTCCGACTACCCCCTCCGACTATCCCCCTCTGACTATCCCTCTCCGACTATCTCCCTCCGACTACATCCCTCCGACTAGCTCCCTCCGACTATCTAACTCCGACAATCCCCCTCCGAGTATCTCCCTCCGACTATCTCCCTCCGACTATCTTCCTCCGACTATCTACCTCGGACTATCTTCCTCCGACTATCTTCCTCCGACTATCTCCCTCCGACTATCTCCCTCCGACTATCTCCCTCCGACTACCCCCTCCGACTATCCCCCTCTGACTATCCCTCTCCGACTATCTCCCTCCGACTACCTCCCTCCGACTATCTAACTCCGACAATCTCCCTCCGACTATCCCCCTCCGACTATCTCCCTCTGACTATTCCCCTCAGACTATCTCCCTCCGACTATCTCCGTCCGACTATCCCCCTCCGACTATCTCCCTCCGACTCTCTCCCTCCGACTACCTCCCTCCGACTATCCCCCTCCGACTAACCCCCTCCGACAATCTCCCTCCGACTATCCCCCTCCGACTATCTCCCTCTGACTATTCCCCTCAGACTATCTCCCTCCGACTATCTCCGTCCGACTATCCCCCTCCGACTATCTCCCTCCGACTCTCTCCCTCCGACTACCTCCCTCCGACTATCCCCCTCCGACTATCCCCCTCCGACTATCCCCCTCCGACTATCCCCCTCCGACTATCCCCCTCCGACTATCCCCCTCCGACTAAGACCCTCCGACTATCTCCCTCCGACTCTCCCCCTCCGACTACCTCCCTCCGACTACCACCCTCCGACTACCTCCCTCCGAGTATCACCCTCCAACTATCCCCCCGACTATCTCCCTCCGACTATCTCCCTCCGACTATCTCCCTCCGACTATCTCCCTCCGACTATCCCCCTCCGACTATCCCCCTCCGACTATCCCCCTCCGACTATCCCCCTCCGACTATCCCCCTCCGACTATCCCCCTCCGACTATCTCCCTCCGACTATCTCCCTCCGACTATCTCCCTCCGACTACCCCCTCCGACTATCCCCCTCTGACTATCTCTCTCCGACTATCTCCCTCCGACTACATCCCTCCGACTAGCTCCCTCCGACTATCTAACTCCGACAATCCCCCTCCGAGTATCTACCTCCGACTATCTCCCTCCGACTATCTCCCTCCGACTATCTCCCTCCGACTATCCTCCTCCGACTATCTCCCTCCGACTATCTCCCTCCGACTATCTCCCTCCGACTATCTCCCTCCGACTACCCCCTCCGACTATCCCCCTCTGACTATCCCTCTCCGACCATCTCCCTCCGACTACCTCCCTCCGACTAGCTCCCTCCGACTATCTAACTCCGACAATCTACCTCCGACTATCCCCCTCCGACTATCTCCCTCTGAATATTCCCCTCCGACTATCTCCCTCCGACTATCTCCGTCTGACTATCCCCCTCCGACTATCTCCCTCCGACTCTCTCCCTCCGACTACCTCCCTCCGACTATCCCCCTCCGACTATCCCCCTACGACTAACCCCCTCCGACTCTCTCCCTCCGACTACCTCCCTCCGACTATCCCCCTCCGACTATCCCCCTACGACTAACTCCCTCCGACTATCTCCCTCCGACGATCTCCCTCCGACGATCTCCCTCCGACTATCCCCCTCCGACTATCTCCCTCCGACTATCGCCCGCCGACTATCGCCCTCCGACTATCTCCCTCCGACTATCTCCCTCCGACTATCCCCCTCCGACTATCCCACTCCGACTATCCCACTCCGACTATCCCCCTCCGACTATCCCACTCCGACTATCCACCTCCGACTACCCCCCACCGACTATCCCCCTCCGACGATCTCCCTCCGACTATCCCCCTCCGACTATCCCCCTCCGACTATCCCCCTCCGACTATCCCCCTCCGACTATCCCCCTCCCACTATCCCCCTCCCACTATCCCCCTCCGACTATCCACCTCCGACTATCCCCCTCCGACTATCTCCCTCTGACTATCCCCCTCCGACTATCCCCCTCCGACTATCTCCCTCCGACTATCTCCCTCCGACTATCTCTCTCCGACTATCCCGCTCCGACTATCCCCCTCCGACTATCCCCCTCCGACTATCTCCCTCCGACTATCCCCCTCCGACTATCCCCCTCCGACTATCCCCCTCCGACTATCCCCCTCCGACTTTCCCCCTCCGACTTTCCCCCTCCGACTATCCCCCTCCGACTATCCCCCTCCGACGATCCCCCTCCGAGTATCTCCCTCCGACTGTCCCCCTCCGACTTTCCCCCTCCGACTATCCCCCTCCGACTGTCTCCCTCCGACTGTCCCCCTCCGACTTTCCCCCTCCGACTATCCCCCTCCGACTATCTCCCTCCGACTATCCCCCTCCGACTATCCCCCTCCGACTATCTCCCTCCGACTATCCCCCTCCGACTATCCCCCTCCGACTATCTCCCTCCGACTATCCCCCTACGACTATCCCCCTCCGACTATCTCCCTCCGATTATTCCCATCCGACTATCCCCCTCCGACTATCCCCCTCCGACTATCCCCCTCCGACTATCTCCCTCCTACTATCTCCCTCCGACTATCTCCCTCCGACTATCCCCCTCCGACTATCCCCCTCCGACTATCTCCCTCCTACTATCTCCCTCCGACTATCTCCCTCCGATTATTCCCATCCGACTATCCCCCTCCGACTATCCCCCTCCGACTATCCCCCTCCGACTATCTCCCTCCTACTATCTCCCTCCGACTATCCCCCTACGACTATCCCCCTCCGACTATCTCCCTCCGATTATTCCCATCCGACTATCCCCCTCCGACTATCCCCCTCCGACTATCCCCCTCCGACTATCTCCCTCCGACTATCTCCCTCCGACTATCTCCCTCCGACTATCCCCCTCCGACTATCCCCCTCCGACTATCCCCCCCCGACTATCCCCCTCCGACTATCCCCCTCCTACTATCTCCCTCCGACTATCTCCCTCCGACTATCTCCCTCCGACTATCCCCCTCCGACTATCCCCCTCCGACTATCCCCCCCCGACTATCCCCCTCCGACTGTCTCCCTCCGACTGTCCCCCTCCGACAGTCCCCCTCCGACTATCTCCCTCTGACTATCGCCCTCCGACTATCCCCATCCAACTATCCCCCTCCGACTATCCCCCTCCGACTATCTCCCTCCAACTATCCCACTCCGACGATCCCCCTCCGACTATCTCCCTCCGACTATCTCCCTCCGACTATCTCCCTCCGACTATCTCCCTTCGACAATCTCTCTCCGACTATCTCCCTCCGACTTTCCCCCTCCGACTATCACCCTCCGACTACCTCCCTCCAACTATCCAACTCCGACGATCCCCCTCCGACTATCTCCCTCCGACTATCTCCCTCCGACGATCTCCCTCCGACTATCTCCCTCCGACTATCTCCCTCCGAATATCCCCCTCCGAATATCTCCCTCCGACTATCTCCCTCCGACTCTCCCCATCCGACTATCCCCCTCCGACTATCTCCCTCCGACTATCCCCCTCCGACTATCTCCCTCCGACTATCCCCCTGCGACTATCACCCTCTGACAATCTCCCTCCGACAATCTCCCTCCGACTATCTCCCTCCGACTATCTCACTCCGACTGTCCCCCTCCGACTATCTCCCTCCGACTATCTCCCTCCGACTATCCCCCTCCGACTATCCCCCTCCGACTATCTCCCTCCGACTATCTCCCTCCGACGATCTCCCTCCGACGATCTCCCTCCGACTATCCCCCTCCGACTATCTCCCTCCGACTATCGCCCGCCGACTATCGCCCTCCGACTATCTCCCTCCGACTATCTCCCTCCGACTATCCCCCTCCGACTATCCCCCTCCGACTATCCCACTCCGACTATCCCCCTCCGACTATCCCACTCCGACTATCCACCTCCGACTACCCCCCACCGACTATCCCCCTCCGACGATCTCCCTCCGACTATCCCCCTCCGACTATCCCCCTCCGACTATCCCCCTCCGACTATCCCCCTCCGACTATCCCCCTCCCACTATCCCCCTCCCACTATCCCCCTCCGACTATCCACCTCCGACTATCCCCCTCCGACTATCTCCCTCTGACTATCCCCCTCCGACTATCCCCCTCCGACTATCTCCCTCCGACTATCTCCCTCCGACTATCTCTCTCCGACTATCCCGCTCCGACTATCCCCCTCCGACTATCCCCCTCCGACTATCTCCCTCCGACTATCCCCCTCCGACTATCCCCCTCCGACTATCCCCCTCCGACTATCCCCCTCCGACTTTCCCCCTCCGACTTTCCCCCTCCGACTATCCCCCTCCGACTATCCCCCTCCGACGATCCCCCTCCGACTATCTCCCTCCGACTGTCCCCCTCCGACTTTCCCCCTCCGACTATCCCCCTCCGACTGTCTCCCTCCGACTGTCCCCCTCCGACTTTCCCCCTCCGACTATCCCCCTCCGACTATCTCCCTCCGACTATCCCCCTCCGACTATCCCCCTCCGACTATCTCCCTCCGACTATCTCCCTCCGACTATCCCCCTCCGACTATCCCCCTCCGACTATCTCCCTCCGACTATCCCCCTACGACTATCCCCCTCCGACTATCTCCCTCCGATTATTCCCATCCGACTATCCCCCTCCGACTATCCCCCTCCGACTATCCCCCTCCGACTATCTCCCTCCTACTATCTCCCTCCGACTATCTCCCTCCGACTATCCCCCTCCGACTATCCCCCTCCGACTATCTCCCTCCTACTATCTCCCTCCGACTATCTCCCTCCGATTATTCCCATCCGACTATCCCCCTCCGACTATCCCCCTCCGACTATCCCCCTCCGACTATCTCCCTCCTACTATCTCCCTCCGACTATCCCCCTACGACTATCCCCCTCCGACTATCTCCCTCCGATTATTCCCATCCGACTATCCCCCTCCGACTATCCCCCTCCGACTATCCCCCTCCGACTATCTCCCTCCGACTATCTCCCTCCGACTATCTCCCTCCGACTATCCCACTCCGACTATCCCCCTCCGACTATCCCCCCCCGACTATCCCCCTCCGACTATCCCCCTCCTACTATCTCCCTCCGACTATCTCCCTCCGACTATCTCCCTCCGACTATCCCCCTCCGACTATCCCCCTCCGACTATCTCCCTCCGACTATCTCCCTCCGACTGTCTCCCTCCGACTGTCCCCCTCCGACAGTCCCCCTCCGACTATCTCCCTCTGACTATCGCCCTCCGACTATCCCCATCCAACTATCCCCCTCCGACTATCCCCCTCCGACTATCTCCCTCCAACTATCCCACTCCGACGATCCCCCTCCGACTATCTCCCTCCGACTATCTCCCTCCGACTATCTCCCTCCGACTATCTCCCTTCGACAATCTCTCTCCGACTATCTCCCTCCAACTATCCAACTCCGACGATCCCCCTCCGACTATCTCCCTCCGACTATCTCCCTCCGACGATCTCCCTCCGACTATCTCCCTCCGACTATCTCCCTCCGACGATCTCCCTCCGACTATCTCCCTCCGACTATCTCCCTCCGACTATCTCCCTCCGACGATCTCCCTCCGACTATCTCCCTCCGACTATCTCCCTCCGAATATCCCCCTCCGACTATCTCCCTCCGACTCTCCCCATCCGACTATCCCCCTCCGACTATCTCCCTCCGACTTTCCCCCTCCGACTATCTCCCTCCGACTATCCCCCTGCGACTATCACCCTCTGACAATCTCCCTCCGACAATCTCCCTCCGACTATCTCCCTCCGACTATCTCCCTCCGACTGTCCCCCTCCGACTATCTCCCTCCGACTATCTCCCTCCGACTATCTCCCTCCGACTATCCCCCTCCGACTTTCCCCCTCCGACTATAACCCTCCGACTATCCCACTCCGACTATCTCCCTCCGACTATCCCCCTCCGACTATCCCCCTCCGACTATCTCCCTCCGACTATCTCCCTCCAACAATCCCCCTCTGACTATCTCCCTCCGACTATCTCGCTCCGACTATCCACCTCCAACTATCCCCCTCCGACTATCTCCCTCCGACTATCCTCTCCGACTATCTCCCTCCGACTGTCTCCCTCCGACTATCTCCCTCCGACTATCTCCCGCCGACTATCTCCCCCCGACTATCCCCCTCCGACTATCCCCCACCGACTATCCCCCTCCGACTATCTCCCTCCGACTCTCTCCCTTCGACTATCTCCCTCCGACTACATCCCTCCGACTAGCTCCCTCCGACTATCTCCGTCCGACTATCCCCCTCCGACTATCTCCCTCCGACTCTCTCCCTCCGACTACCTCCCTCCGACTATCCCCCTCCGACTATCCCCCTCCGTCTATCCCCCTCTGACTATCCCTCTCCGACTATCTCCCTCCGACTACCTCCCTCCGACTAGCTCCCTCCGACTATCTAACTCCGACAATCTCCCTCCGACTATCCCCCTCCGACTATCTCCCTCTGACTATCTCCCTCCGACTATCTCCCTCCGACTACCCCCTCCGACTATCCCCCTCTGACTATCCCTCTCCGACTATC
The DNA here is from genome assembly GCF_052327205.1 of Somniosus microcephalus. NCBI lineage: Eukaryota > Metazoa > Chordata > Chondrichthyes > Squaliformes > Somniosidae > Somniosus > Somniosus microcephalus. The sequence continues at coordinate 97,963,253 of NC_140990.1, read as the reverse complement.
TCCCTCCGACTACATCCCTCCGACTAGCTCCCTCCGACTATCTAACTCCGACAATCCCCCTCCGAGTATCTCCCTCCGACTATCTCCCTCCGACTATCTTCCTCCGACTATCTACCTCCGACTATCTTCCTCCGACTATCTCCCTCCGACTATCTCCCTCCGACTATCTCCCTCCGACTACCCCCTCCGACTATCCCCCTCTGACTATCCCTCTCCGACTATCTCCCTCCGACTACCTCCCTCCGACTATCTAACTCCGACAATCTCCCTCCGACTATCCCCCTCCGACTATCTCCCTCTGACTATTCCCCTCAGACTATCTCCCTCCGACTATCTCCGTCCGACTATCCCCCTCCGACTATCTCCCTCCGACTCTCTCCCTCCGACTACCTCCCTCCGACTATCCCCCTCCGACTAACCCCCTCCGACTATCTCCCTCCGACTCTCTCCCTCCGACTACCTCCCTCCGACTATCCCCCTCCGACTATCTCCCTCCGACCACCCCCTCCGACTATCCCCCTCTGACTATCCCTCTCCGACTATCCCCCTCTGACTATCCCTCTCCGACTACATCCCTCCGACTAGCTCCCTCCGACTATCTAACTCCGACAATCTCCCTCCGACTATCCCCCTCCGACTATCTCCCTCTGACTATCTCCCTCCGACTCTCTCCCTCCGACTACCTCCCTCCGACTATCCCCCTCCGACTATCTCCCTCCGACTACCCCCTCCGACTATCCCCCTCTGACTATCCCTCTCCGACTATCCCCCTCTGACTATCCCTCTCCGACTACATCCCTCCGACTAGCTCCCTCCGACTATCTAACTCCGACAATCTCCCTCCGACTATCCCCCTCCGACTATCTCCCTCTGACTATCTCCCTCCGACTTTCTACCTCCGACTATCTCCCTCCGACTATCCCCCTCCGACTATCCCCCTCCGACAATCTCCCTCCGACTATCCCCCTCCGACTATCTCCCTCCGACTATCTCCCACCGACTATCTCCCTCCGACTATCTCCCTCCGACTATCTCCCACCGACTATCCCCCTCCGACTATCCCCCTCCGACTATCTCCCTCCGACTATCTCCCTCCGACTATCCCCCTCCGACAATCTCCCTCCGACTATCTCCCTCCGACTATCTCCCTCCGACTATCCCCCTCTGACTATCTCCCTCCGACTATCCCCCTCTGACTATCCCTCTCCGACTATCCCCCTCTGACTATCCCTCTCCGACTATCTCCCTCCGACTACATCCCTCCGACTAGCTCCCTCCGACTATCTAACTCCGACAATCCCCCTCCGAGTATCTACCTCCGACTATCTCCCTGCGACTATCTCCCTCCGACTATCTCCCTCCGACTATCCTCCTCCGACTATCTCCATCCGACCATCTCCCTCCGACTATCTCCCTCCGACTACCCCCTCCGACTATCCCCCTCTGACTATCCCTCTCCGACCATCTCCCTCCGACTACCTCCCTCCGACTAGCTCCCTCCGACTATCTAACTCCGACAATCTCCCTCCGACTGTCCCCCTCCGACTATCTCCCTCTGACTATTCCCCTCCGACTATCTCCCTCCGACTATCTGCGTCCGACTATCCCCCTCCGACTATCCCCCTACGACTAACCCCCTCCGACTATCTCCCTCCGACTATCTCCCTCTGACTATCCCCCTCCGACTATCTCCCTCCGACTATCTCCCTCCGACGATCTCCCTCCGACGATCTCCCTCCGACTATCCCCCTCCGACTATCTCCCTCCGACTATCGCCCGCCGGCTATCGCCCTCCGACTATCTGCCTCCGACTATCTCCCTCCGACTATCCCCCTCCGACTATCCACCTCCGACTATCCCCCTCCGACTATCCCCCTCCGACTATCCCCCTCCGACTAAGACCCTCCGACTATCTCCCTCCGACTCTCCCCCTCCGACTACCACCCTCCGACTACCTCCCTCCGACTACCTCCCTCCGAGTATCACCCTCCAATTATCCCCCCGACTATCTCCCTCCGACTATCTCCCTCCGACTATCTCCCTCCGACTATCTCCCTCCGACTATCTCCCTCCGACTATCCCCCTCCGACTATCACCCTCCGACTATCCCCCTCCGACTATCCCCCTCCGACTATCTCCCTCTGACTATCCCCCTCCGACTATCCCCCTCCGACTATCCCCCTCCGACTATCCCCCACCGACTATCCCCCACCGACTATCTCCCTCTGACTATCCCCCTCCGAACATCCCCCTCCGACTATCCCCCTCCGACTATCCCCCTCCGACTATCACCCTCCCACTATCCCCCTCCGACTATCCACCTCCGACTATCCCCCTCCGACTATCTCCCTCCGACTATCTCCCTCCGACTATCCCCCTCCGACTATCCCCCTCCGACTATCTCCCTCCGACTATCCCCCTCCGACTATCTCCCTCCGACTATCCCCCTCCGACTATCCCCCTCCGACTATCCCCCTCCGACTATCTCCCTCCGATTATCTCCCTCCGATTATCTCCCTCCGACTATCCCCCTCCGACTATCCCCCTCCGACTATCCCCCTCCGACTATCCCGCTCCGACTATCCCGCTCCGACTCTCCCCCTCCGACTATCCCCCTCCGACTATCCCGCTCCGACTATCCCCCTCCGACTATCCCCCTCCGACTATCCCCCTCCGACTATCCCCCTCCGACTATCCCCCTCCGACTATCTCCCTCCGACTATCTCACACCGACTATCTCCCTCCGACTATCCCCATCTGACTATCTCCCTCCGACTACCCCCTCCGACTATCCCCCTCTGACTATCCCTCTCCGACTATCTCCCTCCGACTACATCCCTCCGACTAGCTCCCTCCGACTATCTAACTCCGACAATCCCCCTCCGAGTATCTACCTCCGACTATCTCCCTCCGACTATCTCCCTCCGACTATCTCCCTCCGACTATCCTCCTCCGACTATCTCCCTCCGACCATCTACCTCTGACTATCTCCCTCCGACTATCTCCCTCCGACTATCTCCCTCCGACTACCCCCTCCGACTATCCCCCTCCGACTATCTCCCTCCGACTATCTCCCTCCGACTATCCCCCTCCGACTATCTCTCTCCGACTATCCCGCTCCGACTATCCCCCTCCGACTATCCCCCTCCGACTATTCCCCTCCGACTTTCCCCCTCCGACTTTCCCCCTCCGACTATCCCCCTCCGACTATCCCCCTCCGACTATCCCCCTCCGACTTTCCCCCTCCGACTATCCCCCTCCGACTATCTCCCTCCGACTATCTCCCTCTGACTTTCCCCCTCCGACTATCCCCCTCCGACTATCCCCCTCCGACTATCTCCCTCCGACTATCTCCCTCCGACTTTCCCCCTCCGACTTTCCCCCTCCGACTATCCCCCTCCGACTATCCCCCTCCGACTATCTCCCTCCGACTATCTCCCTCCGACTATCTCCCTCCGACTATCTCCCTTCGACAATCTCTCTCCGACTATCTCCCTCCGACTATCTCCCTCCGACGATCCCCCTCCGACTATCCCCCTCCGACTATCTCCCTCCGACCTTCCCTCTCCGACTATCCCCCTACGACTATCCCCCTCCGACTATCTCCCTCCGATTATTCCCATCCGACTATCCCCCTCCGACTATCTCCCTCCGACTTTCCCCCTCCGACTATCCCCCTACGACTATCCCCCTCCGACTATCTCCCTCCGATTATTCCCATCCGACTATCCCCCTCCGACTATCTCCCTCCGACTTTCCCCCTCCGACTTTCCCCCTCCGACTTTCCCCCTCCGACTATCCCCCTCCGACTATCCCCCTCCGACTATCCCCCTCCGACTATCCCCCTCCGACTATCCCCCTCCGACTATCTCTCTCCGACTATCCCGCTCCGACTATCCCCCTCCGACTTTCCCCCTCCGACTTTCCCCCTCCGACTATCTCCCTCCGACTATCTCCCTCCGACTATCCCCCTCCGACTATCTCCCTCCGACTATCCCCCTACGACTATCCCCCTCCGACTATCTCCCTCCGATTATTCCCATCCGACTATCCCCCTCCGACTATCCCCCTCCGACTATCCCCCTCCGACTATCTCCCTCCTACTATCTCCCTCCGACTATCTCCCTCCGACTATCTCCCTCCGACTATCCCCCTCCGACTATCCCCCTCCGACTATCCCCCTCCGACTATCCCCCTCCGACTATCTCCCTCCGACTATCTCCCTCCGACTATCCCCCCCGACTATCCCCCTCCGACTATCCCCCTCCGACTATCCCCCTCCGACTATCTCCCTCTGACTATCGCCCTCCGACTATCCCCATCCAACTATCCCCCTCCGACTATCCCCCTCCGACTATCCCCCTCCGACTATCTCCCTCCAACTATCCCACTCCGACGATCCCCCGCCGACTATCTCCCTCCGACTATCTCCCTCCGACTATCTCCCTCCGACTATCTCCCTTCGACAATCTCTCTCCGACTATCCCCCTCCGACTATCCCCCTCCGACTATCCCCCTCCGACTGTCTCCCTCCGACTGTCCCCCTCCGACAGTCCCCCTCCGACTATCTCCCTCTGACTATCGCCCTCCGACTATCCCCATCCAACTATCTCCCTCCAACTATCCCACTCCGACGATCCCCCTCCGACTATCTCCCTCCGACTATCTCCCTCCGACTATCTCCCTCCGACTATCTCCCTTCGACAATCTCTCTCCGACTATCTCCCTCCGACTATCTCCCTCCGACGATCCCCCTCCGACTATCCCCCTCCGACTATCTCCCTCCGACCTTCCCTCTCCGACTATCCCCCTACGACTATCCCCCTCCGACTATCTCCCTCCGATTATTCCCATCCGACTATCCCCCTCCGACTATCTCCCTCCGACTTTCCCCCTCCGACTATCCCCCTACGACTATCCCCCTCCGACTATCTCCCTCCGATTATTCCCATCCGACTATCCCCCTCCGACTATCCCCCTCCGACTATCCCCCTCCGACTATCTCCCTCCAACTATCCAACTCCGACTATCTCCCTCCGACTATCTCCCTCCGGCTATCTCCCTCCGACTATCTCCCTCCGACTATCTCCCTCCGAATATCCCCCTCCGACTATCTCCCTCCGACTCTCCCCATCCGACTATCCCCCTCCGACTATCTCCCTCCGACTATCCCCCTCCGACTATCTCCCTCCGACTATCCCCCTCCGACTATCACCCTCTGACAATCTCCCTCCGACAATCTCCCTCCGACTATCTCCCTCCGACTATCCCGCTCCGACTATCCCCCTCCGACTACCTCCCTCCAACTATCCCCCTCAGACTATCTACCTCCGACTGTCCCCCTCCGACTATCTCCCTCCGATTATCTCCCTCCGACTATCTCCCTCCGACTATCCCCCTCCGACTATCCCCCTCCGACTATCTCCCTCCGACTATCCCCCTCCGACTATCCCCCTCCGACTATCCCACTCCGACTATCTCCCTCCGACTATCCCCCTCCGACTATCCTCTCCGACTATCTCCCTCCGACTATCTCCCTCCGACTATCTCCCTCCGAATATCCCCCTCCGACTATCTCCCTCCGACTCTCCCCATCCGACCATCCCCCTCCGACCATCTCCCTCCGAATATCTCCCTCCGACTATCCCCCTCCGATTATCCCCCTCCTACTATCCCCCTCCGACTTTCCCCCTCCGACTATCCCCCTCCGACTATCCCCCTCCGACCATCTCCCTCCCACCATCCCCCTCCGACCATCTCCCTCCGAATATCTCCCTCCGACTATCTCCCTCCGACTATCTACCTCCGACTATTCCCCTCCGACTATTCTCCTCCGACTATTCCCCTCCGACTACCTCCCTCCGACTATCCCCTTCCGACTATCTCCCTCTGACTATCCCCCTCCGACTATCCCCCTCACACTATCTCCCTCCGACTATCTCGCTCCGACTATCTCCCTCCGACTATCCCTCTCTGACTATCTCCCTCCGACTATCTCTTATTGACTATCCCCCTCCGACTATCCCTCTCCGACTATCTCCCTCCGACTTTTCCGCTCCGACTATCTCCCTCCGACTATCCCCCTCCCACTATCCCCCTCCGACTTTCCCCCTCCGACTATCCCCCTCCGACTATCTCCCTCCGACTATCCCCCTCCGACTATCCCTCTCCGACTATCTCCCTCCGACTATCCCCCTCCGCCTGTCTCCCTCCGACTATCTACCTCCAACTATTCCCCTCCGAATATTCCCCTCCGACTACCTCCCTCCGACTATCCCCTTCCGACTATCTCCCTCTGACTATCCTCCTCCGACTATCCCCCTCACACTATCTCCCTCCGACTATCTCGCTCCGACTATCTCCCTCCGACTATCCCTCTCTGACTATCTCCCTCCGACTATCTCTTGTTGACTATCCCCCTCCGACTATCCCTCTCCGACGATCCCCCTCCGACTATTCCCCTCCGACTATCTCCCTCCGACTATCCCCCTCCGACTATCTCCCTCTGACTATTCCCCTCCGACTATCCCCCACCGACTATCCCCCACCGACTATCCCCCTCCGACTATCTCCCTCCGACTATCTCTTATTGACTATCCCCCTCCGACTATCCCTCTCCGACTATCTCCCTCCGACTATTCCCCTCCGACTGTCTCCCTCTGACTATTCCCCTCCGCCTATCTCCCTCCGACTATCCCCCTCCGACTATCTCCCTCTGACTATTCCCCTCCGACTAACCCCCACCGACTATCCCCCTCCGACTATCCCCCTCCGACTATCCCCCTCCGACTATCCCCCTCCGACTATCTCCCTCCGAATATCCCCCTCCGACTATCCCGCTCCGACTATCTCCGTCCGACTATCCCCCTCCGACTATCCCTCTCCGACTATCCCCCTCCGACTATCCCCCTCCGACTATCCCCCTCCGACTATCCCCCTCCGACTATCCCCCTCCGACTATCCCCCTCTGACTAGCTCCCTCCGACTAGCTCCCTCCGACTAGCTCCCTCCGACTATCCCCCTCCGACTATCCCCCTCCGTCTATCCCCCTCCGACTATCCCCCTCCGACTATGCCCCTCCGACTATCCCCCTCCGACTTTCCCCCTCCGACTATCCCCCTCCGACTATCGCCCTCCGAATATCTCACTCCGACTCTCCCCCTCCGAGTATCCCCCTCCGACTACCTCCCTCCGAGTACCTCCCTCTGACTACCTCCCTCCGAATATCTCCCTCCGACTATCCCTCTCCGATTATCCCCCTCCGACAACCCCCTCCGACTATCGCCCTCCGACTATCTCCTCCCGACTATCGCCCTCCGACCATCTCCCTCCGACTATCCCCCTCCGACCATCTCCCTCCGAATATCTCCCTCCGGCTATCCCCCTCCGACTATCTCCCTCCGACTATCTCCTTCCGACTATCGCCCTCCGACCATCTCCCTCCGACTATCCCCCTCCGACTATCTCCGTCCGAGTATCCCCCTCCGACTATCCCCCTCCGACTATCTCCCTCCGACTATCTCCCTCCGACTATCCCCCTCCGACTACCTCCCTCCGACTATCCCCCTCCGACTGTCTCCCTCCGACTATCCCGCTCCGACTATCCCGCTCCGACTATCCCCCTCCGACTATCTCCGTCCGAGTATCCCCCTCCGACTATCCCCCTCCGACTACTTCCCTCCGACTACCTCCCTCCGACTACCTCCCTCCGACCATCTCCCTCCGAATATCTCCCTCCGACTATCCCCCTCCGATTCTCCCCCTCCTACTATTCCCCTCCGACTTTCCCCCTCCGACTATCCCCCTCCGACTATCCCCCTCCGACTATCGCCCTCCGACCATCTCCCTCCGACTATCCCCCTCCGACTATCTCCTTCCGACTATCTCCCTCCGACCATCCCCCTCCGACCATCTCCCTCCGAATATCTCCCTCCGACTATCCCCCTCTGACTATCTCCCTCCGACTATCTCCTTCCGACTATCGCCCTCCGACCATCTCCCTCCGACTATCCCCCTCCGACTATCTCCCTCCGAATATCCCCCTCCGACTATCGCCCTCCGACCATCTCCCTCCGACTATCCCCCTCCGACTATCTCCTTCCGACTATCGCCCTCCGACCATCTCCCTCCGACTATCCCCCTCCGACTATCTCCTTCCGACTATCGCCCTCCGACCATCTCCCTCCGACTATCCCCCTCCGACTATCTCCCTCCGACTATCTCCCTCCGACTATCCCCCTCCAACTACCTCCCTCCGACCATCTCCCTCCGACTATCCCCCTCCGACTATCCCCCTCCGACTATCTCCCTCCGACTATTCCCCTCCGACAATTCCTCTCCGACTATCTCCCTCCGACTATCTCCCTCCGACTATCTCCCTCCGACTATCTCCCTCCGACTACCCCCCTCCGACTATCCCTCTCTGACTATCTCACTCCGACTATCTCACTCCGACTATCTCCCTCCGACTACCCCCCTCCGACTATCCCTCTCCGACTATATCACTCAGACTACCCCCCTCCGAATATCCCCCTCCGACTATCTCCCTCCGACTATTCCTCTCCGACTATCTCCCTCCGACTATTCTGCTCCGACTATCTCCCTCCGACTATTCCCCTCCGACTATCTCCCTCCGACTATCCCCCTCCGACTATATCCCTCTGACTATTCCCCTCCGACTATCCCCCACCGACTATCCCCCTCCGACAATCCCCCTCCGACTATCCCCCTCCGACTATCTCTTATTGACTATCCCCCTCCGACTATCCCTCTCCGACTATCTCCCTCCGACTTTTCCCCTCCGACTGTCTCCCTCTGACTATTCCCCTCCGAATATCCCCCTCCGTCTATCCCCCTCCGACCATCTCCCTCCGAATATCTCCCTCCGACTATTCCCCTCCGATTATCCCCCTCCGACTATCCCCCTCCGACTATCCCCCTCCGACTATCTCCCTCCGACTATCTCCCTCCGACTATCTCCCTCCGACTATCTCCCACCGACTATCCCCCTCCGACTATCCCCCTCCGACTATCCCCCTCCGACTATCCCCCTCCGACTATCCCCCTCCGACTATCTCCCTCCGACTATCCCCCTCCGACTATCCCTCTCCGACTATCTCCCTCCGACTATCCCCCTCCGACTATCTCCCTCCGACTATCTACCTCCGACTATTCCCCTCTGACTATTCCCCTCCGACTACCTCCCTCCGACTATCCCCTTCCGACTATCTCCCTCTGACTATCCCCCTCCGACTATCCCCCTCACACTATCTCCCTCCGACTATCTCGCTCCGACTATCTCCCTCCGACTATCCCTCTCTGACTATCTCCCTCCGACTATCTCTTATTGACTATCCCCCTCCGACTATCCCTCTCCGACTATCTCCCTCCGACTATTCCGCTGCGACTATCTCCCGCCGACTATTCCCCTTCGACTATCTCCCTCCGACTATCCCCCTCCGACTATCTCCCTCTGACTATTCCCCTCCGACTATCCCCCACCGACTACCCCCCTCCGACAATCCCCCTCCGACTATCCCCCTCCGACTATCTCCCTCCGACTATCTCTTATTGACTATCCCCCTCCGACTATCCCTCTCCGACTATCTCCCTCCGACTATTCCCCTCCGACTGTCTCCCTCTGACTATTCCCCTCCGCCTATCTCCCTCGGACTATCCCCCTCCGACTATCTCCCTCTGACTATTCCCCTCCGACTTACCCCCACCGACTATCCCCCACCGACTATCCCCCTCCGACTATCCCCCTCCGACTATCCCCCTCCGACTATTTCCCTCCGACTATCCCCCTCCGACTATCTCCCTCCGAATATCCCCCTCCGACTATCCCGCTCCTACTATCTCCCTCCGACTATCCCCCTCCGACTATCCCCCTCCGACTATCCCCCTCCGACTATCCCCCTCCGACCATCCCCCTCCGACTATCCCCCTCCGACTATCCCCCTCCGACTATCCCCCTCCGACTATCTCCCTCCGACTAGCTCCCTCCGACTATCCCCCTCCGACTATCCCCCTCCGTCTATCCCCCTCCGACTATCCCCCTCCGACTTTCCTCCTCCGACTATGCCCCTCCGACTATCCCCCTCCGACTTTCCTCCTCCGACTATCCCCCTCCGACTACCTCCCTCCGACTACCTCCCTCCGACTACCTCCCTCCGACTATCCCCCTCCGACTAACCCCCTCCAACTGTCTCCCTCCGACTGTCTCCCTCCGACTATCCCCCACCGACCATCTCCCTTCGAATATCTCCCTCCGACTATCCCCCTCCGACTATCGCCCTCCGACTATCTCCTCCCGACTATCGCCCTCCGACCATCTCCCTCCGACTATCCCCCTCCGACTATCTCCCTCCGACTATCCCCCTCCGACTATCCCCCTCCGACTATCTCCCTCCGACCATCTCCTTCCGACTATCGCCCTCCGACCATCTCCCTCCGACTATCTCTGTCCGAGTATCCCCCTCCGACTATCCCCCTCCGACTATCTCCCTCCGACTATCTCCCTCCGACTATCCCCCTCCGACTACCTCCCTCCGACTATCCCCCTCCGACTGTGTCCCTCCGACTATCCCCCTCCGACTACCTCCCTCCGACTATCCCTCTCCGACTACCTCCCTCCGACTATCCCCCTCCGACTACCTCCCTCCGACTATCCCCCTCCGACTATCCCCCTCCGACTATCCCCCTCCGTCTACCCCCTCCGACTATCCCCCTCTGACTATCCCCCTCCGACGATCTCCCTCCGACTATCCCCCTCCGACTATCCCCCTCCGACTATCCCCCTCCGACAATTCCTCTCCGACTATCGCCCTCCGAATATCTCACTCCGACTATCCCCCTCCGACTACCCCCCTCCGACTACCTCCCTCCGACTACCTCCCTCCGACTACCTCCCTCCGACTATCCCCCTCCGACTATCTCCCTCCGACTAACCCCCTCCGAATATCTCCATCCGACTATCCCCCTCCGATTATCCCCCTCCTACTATCCCCCTCCGACTGTCCCCCTCCGACTATCGCCCTCCAACTATCTCCTCCCGACTATCGCCCTCCGACCATCTCCCTCCGACTATCCCCCTCCGACTATCCCCCTCCGACCATCTCCCTCCGACTATCCCCCTCCGACTATCCCCCTCCGACTATCCCCCTCCGACTATCCCCCTCCGACTATCCCCCTCCGACTATCCCCCTCCGACTATCCCCCTCCGACCATCTCCCTCCGACTATCCCCCTCCGACCATCTCCCTCCGACTATCTCCCTCCGACTATCCCCCTCCGACTATCCCCCTCCGACTATCCCCCTCCGACTATCTCCCTCCGACTATCCCCCTCCGACTATCCCCCTCCGACTATCTCCCTCCGACTATCTCCCTCCGACTATCCCCCTCCGACTATCTCCCTCCGACTACCCCCTCCGACTATCTCCCTCCGACTATCTCCCTCCGACTATCTCCCTCCGACTATCTCCCTCCGACTATCCCCCTCCGACTATCTCCCTCCGACTATCTCCCTCCGACTATCCCCCTCCGACTATCTCCCTCCGACTACCCCCTCCGACTATCTCCCTCCGACTATCTCCCTCCGACTATCTCCCTCCGACTATCTCCCTCCGACTACCCCCTCCGACTATCTCCCTCCGACTATCTCCCTCCGACTATCTCCCTCCGACTATCCCCCTCCGACTATCTCCCTCCGACTACCCCCTCCGACTATCTCCCTCCGACTATCTCCCTCCGACTATCTCCCTCCGACTATCCCCCTCCGACTATCTCCCTCCGACTACCCCCTCCGACTATCTCCCTCCGACTATCTCCCTCCGACTACCCCCTCCGACTATCTCCCTCCGACTATCTCCCTCCGACTATCTCCCTCCGACTATCTCCCTCCGACTATCCCCCTCCGACTATCTCCCTCCGACTATCTCCCTCCGACTATCCCCCTCCGACTATCCCCCTCCGACTATCTCCCTCCGACTATCTCCCTCCGACCATCTCCCTCCGACCATCTCCCTCCGACCATCCCCCTCCGACTATCTCCCTCCGACTATCTCCCTCCGACTATCTCCCTCCGACTATCTCCCTCCGACTATCTCCCTCCGACTATCTCCCTCCGACCATCTCCCTCCGACCATCTCCCTCCGACTATCCCCCTCCGACTATCTCCCTCCGACTATCTCCCTCCGACTATCCCCCTCCGACTACCTCCCTCCGACTGTCCCCCTCCGACTGTCTCCCTCCGACTATCTCCCTCCGACTATCTCCCTCCGACCATCTCCCTCCGACCATCTCCCTCCGACTATCCCCCTCCGACTATCTCCCTCCGACTATCTCCCTCCGACTATCTCCCTCCGACTATCTCCCTCCGACTATCTCCCTCCGACTATCTCCCTCCGACTATCTCCCTCCGACCATCTCCCTCCGACCATCTCCCTCCGACTATCCCCCTCCGACTATCTCCCTCCGACTATCTCCCTCCGACTATCTCCCTCCGACTATCCCCCTCCGACTATCTCCCTCCGACTATCTCCCTCCGACTACCCCCCTCCGACTATCCCTCTCTGACTATCTCACTCCGACTATCTCACTCCGACTATCTCCCTCCGACTATCTCCCTCCGACTACCCCCTCCGACTATCCCTCTCCGACTATCTCACTCAGACTACCCCCCTCCGAATATCCCCCTCCGACTATCTCCCTCCGACTATCCCCCTCCGACTCTCCCCCTCCGACTCTCCCCCTCCGACTATCCTCCTCCGACTGTCGCCCTCCGACTATCCCCCTCCGACTATCCCCCTCCGACTATCGCCCTCCGACTATCGCCCTCCGACTATCTCCCTCCGATTATCCCCTCCGACTATCTGTCTCCGACTATCCCCCTCCGACTATCTCCGACTATCGCCCCCCGACTATCGCCCTCCGACTATCCCCCTCCGACTATCTCTCTCCGACAATCTCCCTCCGACTATCCCCCTCCGACTATCGCCCTCCGACTATCCCCCTCCGACTATCTCCGACAATCTCCCTCCGACTATCCCCCTCCGACTATCCCCCTCCGACTATCCCCCTCCAACTATCTCCCTCCGACTATCTCCCTCCGACTATCCCCCTCCGACTATCCCCCTCCGACTATCCCCCTCCGACTATCCCCCTCCGACTATCTCCCTCCGACTATCTCCCTCCGAATATCCCCCTCCGACTATCCCCCTCCGCCTAACCCACTCCGACTATCTCCCTCCGACTATCCCCCTCCGACTATCCCTCTCAGACTATCTCCCTCCGAGTATCCCCCTCCGACTATCTCCCTCTGACTATCTACCTCCGACTACTCCCCTCCGACTATTCCCCTCCGACAACCTCCCTCCGACTATCCCACTCCGACTATCTCGCTCCGAGTAGCTCCCTCCGACTATCCCTCTCTGACTATCTCCCTCCGACTATCTCTTATTGACTATCCCCCTCCGACAATCCCTCTCTGACTATCTCCCTCCGACTATTCCCCTCGGACTATCTCCCTGGACTATTCCCGTCCGACTATCTCCCTCCGACTATCTCCCTCTGACTATTCCCCTCCGACTATCCCCCACCGACTATCCCCCTCCGACTATCCCTCTCCGACTATCTCCCTCCGACTATTCCCCTCCGACTGTCTCCCTCCGACTATCTCCCTCTGACTATTCCCCTCCGACTATCCCCCACCGACTATCCCCCTCCGACTATCCCTCTCCGACTATCCCCCTCCGACTATCCCTCTCCGACTATCTCCCTCCGACTATCCCCCTCTGAGAATCCCCATCCGACTATCTCCCTCCGACTATCCCCCTCTGACAATTCCTCTCCGACTATCCCACTCCGACTGTCTCCCTCCGACTATCTCCCTCCGACTATCTCCCTCCGACTATCTCCCTCCGACTACCCCCCTCCGACTATCCCTCTCCGACTATCCCCCTCCGACTATCTCCCTCCGACTATCCCCTTCCGACTCGCCCCTCCCGACTCTCCCCCTCCGACTCTCCCCCTCCGACTCTCCCCCTCCGACTATCCCGCTCCGACTATCCCCCTCCGACTATTCCCCTCCGACTATATTCCTTCGAATATCCCCCTCCGACTATCTCTCTCCGACGATCCCCCTCCGACTATCTCCCTCAGACTATCTCCCTCCGGCTATCGCCCTCCGACTATCGCCCTCCGACTATCCCCCTCCGACTATCTCTCTCCGACAATATCCCTCCGACTATCCCCCTCCGACTATCCCCCTCCGACTATCCCCCTCCGACTATCCCCCTCCGACTATCACCCTCCGACTATCCCCCTCCGACTATCCCCCTCCGACAATTCCTCTCCGACTATCTCCCTCCGACTATATCCCTCCGACTATCTCCCTCCGACTATCTCCCTCCGACTATCTCCCTCCGACTACCCCCCTCCGACTATCCCTCTCCGACTATCTCACTCCGACTATCTCACTCCGACTATCTCCCTCCGACTATCTCCCTCCGAATATCCCCCTCCGACTATCTCCCTCCGACTCTCGCCCACCGACTCTCCCCATCCGACTCTACCCCTCCGACTATCCTCCTCCGACTATCCCCCTCCGACTATCCCGCTCCGACTATCCCCCTCCGTCTATCCCCCTCCGACTATTCCCCTCCGACTATCCCCCTCCGACTATCTCTCTCCGACGATCCCCCTCCGACTATCCCCCTCCGACTATCCCCCTCCGACTATCCCCCTCCGACTATCGCCCTCCGACTATCCCGCTCCGACTATCCCCCTCCGACTATCCCCCTCCGACTATCCCCCTCCGACTATCCCCCTCCGACTATCGCCCTCCGACTATCGCCCTCCGACTATCCCCCTCCGACTATCTCCCTCCGACTATCGCCCTCCGACTATGGCCCTCCGACTATCCCCCTCCGACTATCTCTCTCCGACAATCTCCCACCGACTATCCCCCTCCGACTATCTCCCTCTGACCATTCCCCTCCGACTATCCCCCACCGACTATCCCCCTCCGACTATCCCTCTCCGACTACCTCCCTCCGACTATTCCCCTCCGACTATTCCCCTCCGACTGTCTCCCTCCGACTATTCCCCTCCGCCTATCTCCCTCCGACTATCCCCCTACGACTATCTCCCTCCAACTATTCCCCTCCGACTAACCCCCACCGACTATCCCCCTCCGACAATCCCCCTGCGACTATCCCCCTCCGACTATCTCCCTCCGACTATCTCCCTCCGACTATCCCCCTCCGACTATCCCCCTCCGACTATCCCCCTCCGACTATCTCCCTCCGACTATCTCCCTCCGACTACCCCCCTCCGACTATCCCTCTCTGACTATCTCACTCCGACTATCTCACTCCGACTATCTCCCTCCGACTACCCCCTCCGACTATCCCTCTCCGACTATCTCACTCAGACTACCCCCCTCCGAATATCCCCCTCCGACTATCTCCCTCCGACTATCCCCCTCCGACTCTCCCCCTCCGACTCTCCCCCTCCGACTATCCTCCTCCGACTGTCGCCCTCCGACTATCCCCCTCCGACTATCCCCCTCCGACTATCGCCCTCCGACTATCGCCCTCCGACTATCTCCCTCCGATTATCCCCTCCGACTATCTGTCTCCGACTATCCCCCTCCGACTATCTCCGACTATCGCCCCCCGACTATCGCCCTCCGACTATCCCCCTCCGACTATCTCTCTCCGACAATCTCCCTCCGACTATCCCCCTCCGACTATCGCCCTCCGACTATCCCCCTCCGACTATCTCCGACAATCTCCCTCCGACTATCCCCCTCCGACTATCCCCCTCCGACTATCCCCCTCCAACTATCTCCCTCCGACTATCTCCCTCCGACTATCCCCCTCCGACTATCCCCCTCCGACTATCCCCCTCCGACTATCCCCCTCCGACTATCTCCCTCCGACTATCTCCCTCCGAATATCCCCCTCCGACTATCCCCCTCCGCCTAACCCACTCCGACTATCTCCCTCCGACTATCCCCCTCCGACTATCCCTCTCAGACTATCTCCCTCCGAGTATCCCCCTCCGACTATCTCCCTCTGACTATCTACCTCCGACTACTCCCCTCCGACTATTCCCCTCCGACAACCTCCCTCCGACTATCCCACTCCGACTATCTCGCTCTGAGTAGCTCCCTCCGACTATCCCTCTCTGACTATCTCCCTCCGACTATCTCTTATTGACTATCCCCCTCCGACAATCCCTCTCTGACTATCTCCCTCCGACTATTCCCCTCGGACTATCTCCCTGGACTATTCCCGTCCGACTATCTCCCTCCGACTATCTCCCTCTGACTATTCCCCTCCGACTATCCCCCACCGACTATCCCCCTCCGACTATCCCTCTCCGACTATCTCCCTCCGACTATTCCCCTCCGACTGTCTCCCTCCGACTATCTCCCTCTGACTATTCCCCTCCGACTATCCCCCACCGACTATCCCCCTCCGACTATCCCTCTCCGACTATCCCCCTCCGACTATCCCTCTCCGACTATCTCCCTCCGACTATCCCCCTCTGAGAATCCCCATCCGACTATCTCCCTCCGACTATCCCCCTCTGACAATTCCTCTCCGACTATCCCACTCCGACTGTCTCCCTCCGACTATCTCCCTCCGACTATCTCCCTCCGACTATCTCCCTCCGACTACCCCCCTCCGACTATCCCTCTCCGACTATCCCCCTCCGACTATCTCCCTCCGACTATCCCCTTCCGACTCGCCCCTCCCGACTCTCCCCCTCCGACTCTCCCCCTCCGACTCTCCCCCTCCGACTATCCCGCTCCGACTATCCCCCTCCGACTATTCCCCTCCGACTATATTCCTTCGAATATCCCCCTCCGACTATCTCTCTCCGACGATCCCCCTCCGACTATCTCCCTCAGACTATCTCCCTCCGGCTATCGCCCTCCGACTATCGCCCTCCGACTATCCCCCTCCGACTATCTCTCTCCGACAATATCCCTCCGACTATCCCCCTCCGACTATCCCCCTCCGACTATCCCCCTCCGACTATCCCCCTCCGACTATCACCCTCCGACTATCCCCCTCCGACTATCCCCCTCCGACAATTCCTCTCCGACTATCTCCCTCCGACTATATCCCTCCGACTATCTCCCTCCGACTATCTCCCTCCGACTATCTCCCTCCGACTACCCCCCTCCGACTATCCCTCTCCGACTATCTCACTCCGACTATCTCACTCCGACTATCTCCCTCCGACTATCTCCCTCCGAATATCCCCCTCCGACTATCTCCCTCCGACTCTCGCCCACCGACTCTCCCCATCCGACTCTACCCCTCCGACTATCCTCCTCCGACTATCCCCCTCCGACTATCCCGCTCCGACTATCCCCCTCCGTCTATCCCCCTCCGACTATTCCCCTCCGACTATCCCCCTCCGACTATCTCTCTCCGACGATCCCCCTCCGACTATCCCCCTCCGACTATCCCCCTCCGACTATCCCCCTCCGACTATCGCCCTCCGACTATCCCGCTCCGACTATCCCCCTCCGACTATCCCCCTCCGACTATCCCCCTCCGACTATCCCCCTCCGACTATCGCCCTCCGACTATCGCCCTCCGACTATCCCCCTCCGACTATCTCCCTCCGACTATCGCCCTCCGACTATGGCCCTCCGACTATCCCCCTCCGACTATCTCTCTCCGACAATCTCCCACCGACTATCCCCCTCCGACTATCTCCCTCTGACCATTCCCCTCCGACTATCCCCCACCGACTATCCCCCTCCGACTATCCCTCTCCGACTACCTCCCTCCGACTATTCCCCTCCGACTATTCCCCTCCGACTGTCTCCCTCCGACTATTCCCCTCCGCCTATCTCCCTCCGACTATCCCCCTACGACTATCTCCCTCCAACTATTCCCCTCCGACTAACCCCCACCGACTATCCCCCTCCGACAATCCCCCTGCGACTATCCCCCTCCGACTATCTCCCTCCGACTATCTCCCTCCGACTATCCCCCTCCGACTATCCCCCTCCGACTATCCCCCTCCGACTATCCCCCTCCGAGTATCTCCCTCCGACTATCTCCCTCCGACTATCCCCCTCCGACTATCCCCCTCCGACTAGCCCCCTCCGACTATCCCCCTCCGACTATCCCCCTCCGACTATCTCCCTCCGACTATCTCCCTCCGACTATCCCCCTCCGACTATCCCCCTCCGACTAGCCCCCTCCGACTATCCCCCTCTGACTATCCCTCTCCGACTATCTCCCTCCGACTATTCCCCTCCGACTATCTCCCTCCGACTATCCCCCTCTGACTATCCCTCTCCGACTATCCCGCTCCGACTATCTCCCTCCGACTATTCCCCTCCGACGATCACCCTCCGACTATTCCCCGCCGCCTATCTCCCTCCGACTATCCCGCTCCGACTATCCCCCTCCGACTATCCCCCTCCGGCTTTCTCCCTCCGACTATCCTCCTCCTCCGACTATCCTCCTCCGACTATCCCCCTCCGACTATCTCCCTCCGACTATCTCCCTCCGACTATCCCCCTCCGACAATTCCTTTCCAACTGTCCCACTCCAACTATCCCCCTCCGACTATCTCTCTCCGACGATCCCCCTCCGACTATCTCCCTCCGACTATCTCCCTCCGACTATCGCCCTCCGACTATCGCCCTCCGACTATCGCCCTCCGACTATCGCCCTCCGACTATCCCCCTCCGACTATCTCTCTCCGACAATCTCCCTCCGACTATCGCCCTCCGACTATCCCCCTCCGACTATCTCCCTCCGACTATCTCCCTCCGACTATCACCCTCCGACTATCCCCCTCCGACTATCCCCCTCCGATTATCTCCCTCCGACTATCTCCCTCCGACTATCTCCCTCCGACTATCTCCCTCCGACTATCCCCCTCCGACTATCCCCCTCCGACTATCCCCCTCCGACTATCTCCCTCCGACTGTCCCCCTCCGACTATCCCTCTCAGACTATCTCCCTCCGACTATCCCCCTCTGACTATCTCCCTCTGACTATCTGCCTCCGACTATTCCCCTCCGACTATTCCGCTCCGACTACCTCCCTCCGACTATCCCCTTCCGACTATCTCCCTCTGACTATTCCCCTCCGACTATCTCGCTCCGACTATCTCCCTCCGACTATCTCTTATTGACTATCCCCCTCCGACTATCCCCCTCCGACTATCCCCCTCCGACTATCGCCCTCCGACTATCCCGCTCCGACTATCCCCCTCCGACTATCCCCCTCCGACTATCCCCCTCCGACTATCGCCCTCCGACTATCGCCCTCCGACTATCCCCCTCCGACTATCTCCCTCCGACTATCGCCCTCCGACTATGGCCCTCCGACTATCCCCCTCCGACTATCTCTCTCCGACAATCTCCCACCGACTATCCCCCTCCGACTATCTCCCTCTGACCATTCCCCTCCGACTATCCCCCACCGACTATCCCCCTCCGACTATCCCTCTCCGACTATCTCCCTCCGACTATTCCCCTCCGACTATTCCCCTCCGACTGTCTCCCTCCGACTATTCCCCTCCGCCTATCTCCCTCCGACTATCCCCCTACGACTATCTCCCTCCAACTATTCCCCTCCGACTAACCCCCACCGACTATCCCCCTCTGACTATCCCCCTCCGACAATCCCCCTGCGACTATCCCCCTCCGACTATCTCCCTCCGACTATCTCCCTCCGACTATCCCCCTCCGACTATCCCCCTCCGACTATCCCCCTCCGACTATCCCCCTCCGAGTATCTCCCTCCGACTATCTCCCTCCGACTATCCCCCTCCGACTATCCCCCTCCGACTATCCCCCTCCGACTATCCCCCTCCGACTATCCCCCTCCGACTATCCCCCTCCGACTATCCCCCTCTGACTATCCCTCTCCGACTATCTCCCTCCGACTATTCCCCTCCGACTATCTCCCTCCGACTATCCCCCTCTGACTATCCCTCTCCGACTATCCCGCTCCGACTATCTCCCTCCGACTATTCCCCTGCGACGATCACCCTCCGACTATTCCCCGCCGCCTATCTCCCTCCGACTATCCCGCTCCGACTATCCCCCTCCGACTATCCCCCTCCGGCTTTCTCCCTCCGACTATCCTCCTCCTCCGACTATCCTCCTCCGACTATCCCCCTCCGACTATCTCCCTCCGACTATCTCCCTCCGACTATCCCCCTCCGACAATTCCTTTCCAACTATCCCACTCCAACTATCCCCCTCCGACTATCTCTCTCCGACGATCCCCCTCCGACTATCTCCCTCCGACTATCTCCCTCCGACTATCTCCCTCCGACTATCGCCCTCCGACTATCGCCCTCCGACTATCGCCCTCCGACTATCGCCCTCCGACTATCCCCCTCCGACTATCTCTCTCCGACAATCTCCCTCCGACTATCGCCCTCCGACTATCCCCCTCCGACTATCTCCCTCCGACTATCTCCCTCCGACTATCACCCTCCGACTATCCCCCTCCGACTATCCCCCTCCGATTATCTCCCTCCGACTATCTCCCTCCGACTATCTCCCTCCGACTATCTCCCTCCGACTATCCCCCTCCGACTATCCCCCTCCGACTATCTCCCTCCGACTGTCCCCCTCCGACTATCCCTCTCAGACTATCTCCCTCCGACTATCCCCCTCTGACTATCTCCCTCTGACTATCTGCCTCCGACTATTCCCCTCCGACTATTCCGCTCCGACTACCTCCCTCCGACTATCCCCTTCCGACTATCTCCCTCTGACTATTCCCCTCCGACTATCTCGCTCCGACTATCTCCCTCCGACTATCTCTTATTGACTATCCCCCTCTGACTATCCCTCTCCGACTATCTCCCTCCGACTATTCCCCTCCGACTATCGCCCTCCGACTATTCCCTCCGACTATCCCCCTCCGACTATCTCCCTCCGACTATCTCCCTCCGACTATCACCCTCCGACTATCCCCCTCCGACTATCCCCCTCCGACTATCTCCCTCCGACTATCTCCCTCCGACTGTCTCCCTCCGACTATCCCCCTCCGACTATCCCCCTCCGACTATCCCCCTCCGACTATCTCCCTCCGACTATCCCTCTCTGTCTATCTCCCTCCGACTATCTCTTATTGACTATCCCCCTCTGACTATCCCTCTCCGACTATCTCCCTCCGACTATTCCCCTCCGACTATCTCCCTCCGACTATTCCCTTCGGACTATCCCTCTCTGACTATCTCCCTCCGACTATCTCTTATTGACTATCCCCCTCCGACTATCCCCCTCCGACTATCCCCCTCCGACTATCTCCCTCCGACTATCCCCCTCCGACTATCCCCCTCCGACTATCCCCCTCCGACTATCCCCCTCCGACTATCTCCCTCCGACTATCCCCCTCCGACTATCCCTCTCCGACTATCTCCCTCCGACTATCCCCCTCCGCCTATCTCCCTCCGACTATCTACCTCCGACTATTCCCCTCCGACTATTCCCCTCCGACTACCTCCCTCCGACTATCCCCTTCCGACTATCTCCCTCTGACTATCCCCCTCCGACTATCCCCCTCACACTATCTCCCTCCGACTATCTCGCTCCGACTATCTCCCTCCGACTATCCCTCTCTGACTATCTCCCTCCGACTATCTCTTATTGACTATCCCCCTCCGACTATCCCTCTCCGACTATCTCCCTCCGACTATTCCGCTCCGACTATCTCCAGCCGACTATTCCCCTCCGACTATCTCCCTCCGACTATCCCCCTCCGACTATCTCCCTCTGACTATTCCCCTCCGACTATCTCCCTCCGACTATCCCTCTCTGACTATCTCCCTCCGACTATCTCTTATTGACTATCCCCCTCCGACTATCCCTCTCCGACTATCTCCCTCCAACTACCTCCCTCCGACTACCTCCCTCCGACTATCCCCCTCCGACTATCCCCCTCCGACTATCCCCCTCCGACTGTCCCCCTCCGACTATCGCCCTCCAACTATCTCCTCCCGACTATCGCCCTCCGACCATCTCCCTCCGACTATCCCCCTCCGACTATCTCCCTCCGACTATCCCCCTCCGACTATCCCCCTCCGACTATCTCCCTCCGACCATCTCCCTCCGACTATCCCCCTCCGACTATCCCCCTCCGACTATCTCCCTCCGACCATCTCCCTCTGACTATCTCCCTCCGACTATCCCCCTCCGACTATCTCCCTCCGACCATCTCCCTCCGACTATCCCCCTCCGACTATCTCCCTCTGACTATCTCCCTCCGACTATCTCCCTCCGACCATCTCCCTCCGACTATCCCCCTCCGACTATCCCCCTCCGACTATCTCCATCCGAGTATCCCCCTCCGACTACCCCCTCCGACTATCCCCCTCCGACTACCCCCTCCGACTATCTCCCTCCGACTATCTCCCTCCGACTATCCCCCTCCGACTATCTCCATCCGAGTATCCCCCTCCGACTACCCCCTCCGACTATCCCCCTCCGACTATCTCCCTCCGACTATCTCCCTCCGACTATCCCCCTCCGACTATCTCCATCCGACTATCTCCCTCCGACTATCCCCCTCCGACTATCTCCATCCGACTATCTCCCTCCGACTATCTCCATCCGACTATCTCCCTCCGACTATCCCCCTCCGACTATCCCCCTCCGACTATCTCCATCCGACTATCTCCCTCCGACTATCCCCCTCCGACTATCTCCATCCGACTATCTCCCTCCGACTATCCCCCTCCGACTATCTCCATCCGACTATCTCCCTCCGACTATCCCCCTCCGACTATCTCCCTCCGACTACCCCCTCCGACTATCTCTCTCCGACTATCTCCCTCCGACTTTCTCCCTCCGACTATCCCCCTCCGACTACCTCCCTCCGACTATCCCTCTCCGACTATTCCCCTCCGACAATTCCTCTCCGACTATCTCACTCCGACCATCTCCCTCCGACCATCTCCCTCCGACTATCTCCCTCCGACTATCTCCCTCCGACTATCTCCCTCCGACTATCCCTCTCCGACTATCTCACTCAGACTACCCCCCTCCGAATATCCCCCTCCGACTATCTCCCTCCGACTATCCCCCTCCGACTCTCCCCCTCCGACTCTCCCCCTCCGACTATCCTCCTCCGACTATCGCCCTCCGACTATCCCCCTCCGACTATCCCCCTCCGACTATCGCCCTCCGACTATCGCCCTCCGACTATCTCCCTCCGACTATCCCCTCCGACTATCTGTCTCCGACTATCCCCCTCCGACTATCTCCGACTATCGCCCCCCGACTATCGCCCTCCGACTATCCCCCTCCGACTATCGCCCTCCGACTATCCCCCTCCGACAATCTCCCTCCGACTATCCCCCTCCGACTATCGCCCTCCGACTATCCCCCTCCGACTATCTCTCTCCGACAATCTCCCTCCGACTATCCCCCTCCGACTATCCCCCTCCGACTATCCCCCTCCGACTATCTCCCTCCGACTATCTCCCTCCGACTATCCCCCTCCGACTATCCCCCTCCGACTATCCCCCTCCGACTATCTCCCTCCAACTATCTCCCTCCGAATATCCCCCTCCGACTATCCCCCTCCGCCTAACCCACTCCGACTATCTCCCTCCGACTATCCCCCTCCGACTATCCCTCTCAGACTATCTCCCTCCGAGTATCCCCCTCCGACTATCTCCCTCTGACTATCTACCTCCGACTACTCCCCTCCGACTATTCCCCTCCGACTACCTCCCTCCGACTATCCCACTCCGACTATCTCGCTCCGAGTATCTCCCTCCGACTATCCCTCTCTGACTATCTCCCTCCGACTATCTCTTATTGACTATCCCCCTCCGACTATCCCTCTCTGACTATCTCCCTCCGACTATTCCCCTCGGACTATCTCCCTGGACTATTCCCGTCCGACTATCTCCCTCCGACTATCTCCCTCTGACTATTCCCCTCCGACTATCCCCCACCGACTATCCCCCTCCGACTATCCCTCTCCGACTATCTCCCTCCGACTATTCCCCTCCGACTGTCTCCCTCCGACTATTCCCCTCCGCCTATCTCCCTCCGACTATCCCCCTCCGACTATCTCCCTCCGACTATCTCCCTCCGACTACCCCCCTCCGACTATCCCTCTCCGACTATCCCCCTCCGACTATCTCCCTCCGACTATCCCCTTCCGACTCGTCCCTCCCGACTCTCCCCCTCCGACTCACCCCCTCCGACTCTCCCCCTCCGACTATCCCGCTCCGACTATCCCCCTCCGACTATTCCACTCCGACTATCCCCCTTCGAATATCCCCCTCCGACTATCTCTCTCCGACGATCCCCCTCCGACTATCTCCCTCAGACTATCTCCCTCTGGCTATCGCCCTCTGACTATCGCCCTCCGACTATCCCCCTCCGACTATCTCTCTCCGACAATATCCCTCCGACTATCCCCCTCCGACTATCCCCCTCCGACTATCCCCCTCCGACTATCACCCTCCGACTATCCCCCTCCGACTATCCCCCTCCGACTATCCCCCTCCGACAATTCCTCTCCGACTATCTCCCTCCGACTATATCCCTCCGACTACCTCCCTCCGACTATCTCCCTCCGACTACCCCCCTCCGACTATCCCTCTCCGACTATCTCACTCCGACTATCTCACTCCGACTATCTCCCTCCGACTATCTCCCTCCGAATATCCCCCTCCGACTATCTCCCTCCGACTCTCCCCCACCGACTCTCCCCCTCCGACTCTACCCCTCCGACTATCCTCCTCCGACTATCCCCCTCCGACTATCCCGC
Source organism: Somniosus microcephalus (assembly GCF_052327205.1). Classification (NCBI taxonomy): domain Eukaryota; kingdom Metazoa; phylum Chordata; class Chondrichthyes; order Squaliformes; family Somniosidae; genus Somniosus; species Somniosus microcephalus. Next base: position 97,938,458 of record NC_140990.1, on the reverse strand, counting down.
TCCGACTATCCCCCTCCGACTATCCCCCTCCGACTATCCCCCTCCGACTATCCCCCTCCGACTATCTCTCTCCGACGATCCCCCTCCGACTATCCCCCTCCGACTATCCCCCTCCGACTATCCCCCTCCGACTATCGCCCTCCGACTATCCCGCTCCGACTATCCCCCTCCGACTATCCCCCTCCGACTATCCCCCTCCGACTATCGCCCTCCGACTATCGCCCTCCGACTATCCCCCTCCGACTATCTCCCTCCGACTATCGCCCTCCGACTATGGCCCTCCGACTATCCCCCTCCGACTATCTCTCTCCGACAAACTCCCACCGACTATCCCCCTCCGACTATCCCCCTCCGACTATCCCCCTCCGACTATCCCCCTCCGACTATCTCCCTCCGACAATCTCCCTCCGACTATCTCCCTCCGACTATCTCCCTCCGACTATCTCCCTCCGACAATCTCCCTCCGACTATCCCCCTCCGACTATCCCCCTCCGACTATCCCCCTCCGACTATCTCCCTCCGACTGTCCCCCTCCGACTATCCCTCTCAGACTATCTCCCTCCGACTATCCCCCTCCGACTATCTCCCTCTGACCATTCCCCTCCGACTATCCCCCACCGACTATCCCCCTCCGACTATCCCTCTCCGACTATCTCCCTCCGACTATTCCCCTCCGACTATTCCCCTCCGACTGTCTCCCTCCGACTATTCCCCTCCGCCTATCTCCCTCCGACTATCCCCCTACGACTATCTCCCTCCAACTATTCCCCTCCGACTAACCCACACCGACTATCCCCCTCCGACAATCCCCCTGCGACTATCCCCCTCCGACTATCTCCCTCCGACTATCCCCCTCCGACTATCCCCCTCCGACTATCCCCCTCCGACTATCCCCCTCCGACTATCCCCCTCCGAGTATCCCCCTCCGACTATCTCCCTCCGACTATCTCCCTCCGACTATCCCCCTCCGACTATCTCCCTCCGACTATCCCCCTCCGACTATCCCCCTCCGACTATCCCCCTCCGACTAGCCCCCTCCGACTATCCCCCTCCGACTATCCCCCTCCGACTCTCCCCCTCCGACTATCCCCCTCCGACTATCCCCCTCCGACTATCCCCCTCCGACTAGCCCCCTCCGACTATCCCCCTCCGACTATCCCCCTCCGACTATCTCCCTCCGACTATCTCCCTCCGACTATCCCCCTCCGACTATCCCCCTCCGACTAGCCCCCTCCGACTATCCCCCTCCGACTATCCCGCTCCGACTATCTCCCTCCGACTATTCCCCTCCGACGATCACCCTCCGACTATTCCCCGCCGCCTATCTCCCTCCGACTATCCCGCTCCGACTATCCCCCTCCGACTATCCCCCTCCGGCTTTCTCCCTCCGACTATCCTCCTCCTCCGACTATCCTCCTCCGACTATCCCCCTCCGACTATCTCCCTCCGACTATCTCCCTCCGACTATCCCCCTCCGACAATTCCTTTCCAACTATCCCACTCCAACTATCCCCCTCCGACTATCTCTCTCCGACGATCCCCCTCCGACTATCTCCCTCCGACTATTTCCCTCCGACTATCGCCCTCCGACTATCGCCCTCCGACTATCGCCCTCCGACTATCCCCCTCCGACTATCTCTCTCCGACAATCTCCCTCCGACTATCGCCCTCCGACTATCCCCCTCCGACTATCTCCCTCCGACTATCTCCCTCCGACTATCACCCTCCGACTATCCCCCTCCGACTATCCCCCTCCGATTATCTCCCTCCGACTATCTCCCTCCGACTATCTCCCTCCGACTATCTCCCTCCGACTATCCCCCTCCGACTATCCCCCTCCGACTATCCCCCTCCGACTATCTCCCTCCGACTGTCCCCCTCCGACTATCCCTCTCAGACTATCTCCCTCCGACTATCCCCCTCTGACTATCTCCCTCTGACTATCTGCCTCCGACTATTCCCCTCCGACTATTCCGCTCCGACTCCCTCCCTCCGACTATCCCCTTCCGACTATCTCCCTCTGACTATTCCCCTCCGACTATCTCCCTCCGACTGTCCCCCTCCGACTATCCCCCTCTGACTTTCCCTCTCCGACTATCTCCCTCCGACTATTCCCCTCCGACTATCTCCCTCCGACTATCTCCCTCCGACTATCCCCCTCCGACTATCCCCCTCCGACTATCCCCCTCCGACTATCCCCCTCCGAGTATCTCCCTCCGACTATCCCCCTCCGACTAGCCCCCTCCGACTATCCCCCTCCGACTAGCCCCCTCCGACTATCCCCCTCCGACTATCCCCCTCCGACTATCTCCCTCCGACTAGCCCCCTCCGACTATCCCCCTCCGACTATCCCCCTCCGACTAGCCCCCTCCGACTATCCCCCTCCGACTATCCCCCTCCGACTATCTCCCTCCGACTATCTCCCTCCGACTATCCCCCTCCGACTATCCCCCTCCGACTAGCCCCCTCCGACTATCCCCCTCCGACTATCCCGCTCCGACTATCTCCCTCCGACTATTCCCCTCCGACGATCACCCTCCGACTATACCCCGCCGCCTATCTCCCTCCGACTATCCCGCTCCGACTATCCCCCTCCGACTATCCCCCTCCGGCTTTCTCCCTCCGACTATCCTCCTCCTCCGACTATCCTCCTCCGACTATCCCCCTCCGACTATCCCCCTCCGACAATTCCTTTCCAACTATCCCACTCCAACTATCCCCCTCCGACTATCTCTCTCCGACGATCCCCCTCCGACTATCTCCCTCCGACTATTTCCCTCCGACTATCGCCCTCCGACTATCGCCCTCCGACTATCGCCCTCCGACTATCCCCCTCCGACTATCTCCCTCCGACTATTTCCCTCCGACTATCGCCCTCCGACTATCGCCCTCCGACTATCCCCCTCCGACTATCTCCCTCCGACTATCTCCCTCCGACTATCACCCTCCGACTATCTCCCTCCGACTATCTCCCTCCGACTATCTCCCTCCGACTATCCCCCTCCGACTATCCCCCTCCGACTGTCCCCCTCCGACTATCCCTCTCAGACTATCTCCCTCCGACTATCCCCCTCTGACTATCTCCCTCTGACTATCTGCCTCCGACTATTCCCCTCCGACTATTCCGCTCCGACTCCCTCCCTCCGACTATCCCCTTCCGACTATCTCCCTCTGACTATTCCCCTCCGACTATCTCGCTCCGACTATCTCCCTCCGAGTATCTCTTATTGACTATCCCCCTCTGGCTATCCCTCTCCGACTATTCCCCTCCGACTATCGCCCTCCGACTATTCCCTCCGACTATCTCCCTCCGACTATCTCCCTCCGACTGTCTCCCTCCGACTATCCCCCTCTGACTTTCCCTCTCCGACTATCTCCCTCCGACTATTCCCCTCCGACTATCGCCCTCCGACTATTCCCTCCGACTATCTCCCTCCGACTATCTCCCTCCGACTGTCTCCCTCCGACTATCCCCCTCCGACTATCCCCCTCCGACTATCCCCCTCCGACTATCTCCCTCCGACTATCCCTCTCTGTCTATCTCCCTCCGACTATCTCTTATTGACTAGCCCCCTCTGACTATCCCTCTCCGACTATCTCCCTCCGACTATTCCCCTCCGACTATCTCCCTCCGACTATTCCCTTCCGACTATCCCTCTCTGACTATCTCCCTCCGACTATCTCTTATTGACTATCCCCCTCCGACTATCCCCCTCCGACTATCCGCCTCCGACTATCTCCCTCCGACTATCCCCCTCCGACTATCCCCCTCCGACTATCCCCCTCCGATTATCCCCCTCCGACTATCTCCCTCCGACTATCCCCCTCCGACTATCCCTCTCCGACTATCTCCCTCCGACTATCCCCCTCCGCCTATCTCCCTCCGACTATCTACCTCCGACTATTCCCCTCCGACTATTCCCCTCCGACTATCCCTCTCCGACTATCTCCCTCCGACTATCCCCCTCCGCCTATCTCCCTCCGACTATCTACCTCCGACTATTCCCCTCCGACTATTCCCCTCCGACTACCTCCCTCCGACTATCCCCTTCCGACTATCTCCCTCTGACTATCCCCCTCCGACTATCCCCCTCACACTATCTCCCTCCGACTATCTCGCTCCGACTATCTCCCTCCGACTATCCCTCTCTGACTATCTCCCTCTGACTATTCCCCTCCGACTATCCCCCACCGACTATCCCCCTCCGACAATCCCCCTCCGCCTATCCCCCTCCGACTATCTCCCTCCGACTATCTCTTATTGACTATCCCCCTCCGACTATCCCTCTCCGACTATCTCCCTCCGACTATTCCCCTCCGACTGTCTCCCTCTGACTATTCCCCTCCGACTATCTCCCTCCGACTATCCCCCTCCGACTATCTCCCTCCGAATATCCCACTCCGACTATCCCGCTCCAACTATCTCCCTCCGACTATCCTCCTCCGACTATCCCCCTCCGACTATCCCCCTCCGACTATCCCCCTCCGACTATCCCCCTCCGACTATCCCCCTCCGACTATCCCCCTCCGACTATCCCCCTCCAACTATCTCCCTCCGACAATCTCCCTCCGACTATCCCCCTCCGACTATCCCCCTCCAACTATCCCCCTCCGACTATCTCCCTCCAACTGTCCCCCTCCGACTATCCCTCTCAGACTATCTCCCTCCGACTATCCCCCTCCGACTATCTCCCTCTGACCATTCCCCTCCGACTATCCCCCACCGACTATCCCCCTCCGACTATCCCTCTCCGACTATCTCCCTCCGACTATTCCCCTCCGACTGTCTCCCTCCGACTATTCCCCTCCGCCTATCTCCCTCCGACTATCCCCCTACGACTATTTCCCTCCAACTATTCCCCTCCGACTATCCCCCTCCGACAATCCCCCTGCGACTATCCCCCTCCGACTATCTCCCTCCGACTATCTCCCTCCGACTATCCCCCTCCGACTATCCCCCTCCGACTATCCCCCTCCGACTATCCCCCTCCGAGTATCTCCCTCCGACTATCTCCCTCCGACTATCTCCCTCCGACTATCCCCCTACGACTATCTCCCTCCAACTATTCCCCTCCGACTAACCCACACCGACTATCCCCCTCCGACAATCCCCCTGCGACTATCCCCCTCCGACTATCTCCCTCCGACTATCCCCCTCCGACTATCCCCCTCCGACTATCCCCCTCCGACTATCCCCCTCCGACTATCCCCCTCCGAGTATCTCCCTCCGACTATCTCCCTCCGACTATCTCCCTCCGACTATCCCCCTCCGACTATCTCCCTCCGACTATCCCCCTCCGACTATCCCCCTCCGACTATCCCCCTCCGACTAGCCCCCTCCGACTATCCCCCTCCGACTATCCCCCTCCGACTCTCCCCCTCCGACTATCCCCCTCCGACTATCCCCCTCCGACTATCCCCCTCCGACTAGCCCCCTCCGACTATCCCCCTCCGACTATCCCCCTCCGACTATCTCCCTCCGACTATCTCCCTCCGACTATCCCCCTCCGACTATCCCCCTCCGACTAGCCCCCTCCGACTATCCCCCTCCGACTATCCCGCTCCGACTATCTCCCTCCGACTATTCCCCTCCGACGATCACCCTCCGACTATTCCCCGCCGCCTATCTCCCTCCGACTATCCCGCTCCGACTATTCCCCTCCGACTATCCCCCTCCGGCTTTCTCCCTCCGACTATCCTCCTCCTCCGACTATCCTCCTCCGACTATCCCCCTCCGACTATCTCCCTCCGACTATCCCACTCCAACTATCCCCCTCCGACTATCTCTCTCCGACGATCCCCCTCCGACTATCTCCCTCCGACTATTTCCCTCCGACTATCGCCCTCCGACTATCGCCCTCCGACTATCGCCCTCCGACTATCCCCCTCCGACTATCTCTCTCCGACAATCTCCCTCCGACTATCGCCCTCCGACTATCCCCCTCCGACTATCTCCCTCCGACTATCTCCCTCCGACTATCACCCTCCGACTATCCCCCTCCGACTATCCCCCTCCGACTATCCCCCTCCGATTATCTCCCTCCGACTATCTCCCTCCGACTATCTCCCTCCGACTATCTCCCTCCGACTATCCCCCTCCGACTATCCCCCTCCGACTATCCCCCTCCGACTATCTCCCTCCGACTGTCCCCCTCCGACTATCCCTCTCAGACTATCTCCCTCCGACTATCCCCCTCTGACTATCTCCCTCTGACTATCTGCCTCCGACTATTCCCCTCCGACTATTCCGCTCCGACTCCCTCCCTCCGACTATCCCCTTCCGACTATCTCCCTCTGACTATTCCCCTCCGACTATCTCCCTCCGACTGTCCCCCTCCGACTATCCCCCTCTGACTTTCCCTCTCCGACTATCTCCCTCCGACTATTCCCCTCCGACTATCTCCCTCCGACTATCTCCCTCCGACTATCCCCCTCCGACTATCCCCCTCCGACTATCCCCCTCCGACTATCCCCCTCCGAGTATCTCCCTCCGACTATCCCCCTCCGACTAGCCCCCTCCGACTATCCCCCTCCGACTAGCCCCCTCCGACTATCCCCCTCCGACTATCCCCCTCCGACTATCTCCCTCCGACTAGCCCCCTCCGACTATCCCCCTCCGACTATCCCCCTCCGACTAGCCCCCTCCGACTATCCCCCTCCGACTATCCCCCTCCGACTATCTCCCTCCGACTATCTCCCTCCGACTATCCCCCTCCGACTATCCCCCTCCGACTAGCCCCCTCCGACTATCCCCCTCCGACTATCCCGCTCCGACTATCTCCCTCCGACTATTCCCCTCCGACGATCACCCTCCGACTATACCCCGCCGCCTATCTCCCTCCGACTATCCCGCTCCGACTATCCCCCTCCGACTATCCCCCTCCGGCTTTCTCCCTCCGACTATCCTCCTCCTCCGACTATCCTCCTCCGACTATCCCCCTCCGACTATCCCCCTCCGACAATTCCTTTCCAACTATCCCACTCCAACTATCCCCCTCCGACTATCTCTCTCCGACGATCCCCCTCCGACTATCTCCCTCCGACTATTTCCCTCCGACTATCGCCCTCCGACTATCGCCCTCCGACTATCGCCCTCCGACTATCCCCCTCCGACTATCTCTCTCCGACAATCTCCCTCCGACTATCGCCCTCCGACTATCCCCCTCCGACTATCTCCCTCCGACTATCTCCCTCCGACTATCACCCTCCGACTATCTCCCTCCGACTATCTCCCTCCGACTATCTCCCTCCGACTATCCCCCTCCGACTATCCCCCTCCGACTGTCCCCCTCCGACTATCCCTCTCAGACTATCTCCCTCCGACTATCCCCCTCTGACTATCTCCCTCTGACTATCTGCCTCCGACTATTCCCCTCCGACTATTCCGCTCCGACTCCCTCCCTCCGACTATCCCCTTCCGACTATCTCCCTCTGACTATTCCCCTCCGACTATCTCGCTCCGACTATCTCCCTCCGAGTATCTCTTATTGACTATCCCCCTCTGGCTATCCCTCTCCGACTATCTCCCTCCGACTATTCCCCTCCGACTATCGCCCTCCGACTATTCCCTCCGACTATCTCCCTCCGACTATCTCCCTCCGACTGTCTCCCTCCGACTATCCCCCTCCGACTATCCCCCTCCGACTATCCCCCTCCGACTATCTCCCTCCGACTATCCCTCTCTGTCTATCTCCCTCCGACTATCTCTTATTGACTAGCCCCCTCTGACTATCCCTCTCCGACTATCTCCCTCCGACTATTCCCCTCCGACTATCTCCCTCCGACTATTCCCTTCCGACTATCCCTCTCTGACTATCTCCCTCCGACTATCTCTTATTGACTATCCCCCTCCGACTATCCCCCTCCGACTATCCGCCTCCGACTATCTCCCTCCGACTATCCCCCTCCGACTATCCCCCTCCGACTATCCCCCTCCGATTATCCCCCTCCGACTATCTCCCTCCGACTATCCCCCTCCGACTATCCCTCTCCGACTATCTCCCTCCGACTATCCCCCTCCGCCTATCTCCCTCCGACTATCTACCTCCGACTATTCCCCTCCGACTATTCCCCTCCGACTATCCCTCTCCGACTATCTCCCTCCGACTATCCCCCTCCGCCTATCTCCCTCCGACTATCTACCTCCGACTATTCCCCTCCGACTATTCCCCTCCGACTACCTCCCTCCGACTATCCCCTTCCGACTATCTCCCTCTGACTATCCCCCTCCGACTATCCCCCTCACACTATCTCCCTCCGACTATCTCGCTCCGACTATCTCCCTCCGACTATCCCTCTCTGACTATCTCCCTCTGACTATTCCCCTCCGACTATCCCCCACCGACTATCCCCCTCCGACAATCCCCCTCCGCCTATCCCCCTCCGACTATCTCCCTCCGACTATCTCTTATTGACTATCCCCCTCCGACTATCCCTCTCCGACTATCTCCCTCCGACTATTCCCCTCCGACTGTCTCCCTCTGACTATTCCCCTCCGACTATCTCCCTCCGACTATCCCCCTCCGACTATCTCCCTCCGAATATCCCACTCCGACTATCCCGCTCCAACTATCTCCCTCCGACTATCCTCCTCCGACTATCCCCCTCCGACTATCCCCCTCCGACTATCCCCCTCCGACTATCCCCCTCCGACTATCCCCCTCCGACTATCCCCCTCCGACTATCCCCCTCCGACTATCCCCCTCCAACTATCTCCCTCCGACAATCTCCCTCCGACTATCCCCCTCCGACTATCCCCCTCCAACTATCCCCCTCCGACTATCTCCCTCCAACTGTCCCCCTCCGACTATCCCTCTCAGACTATCTCCCTCCGACTATCCCCCTCCGACTATCTCCCTCTGACCATTCCCCTCCGACTATCCCCCACCGACTATCCCCCTCCGACTATCCCTCTCCGACTATCTCCCTCCGACTATTCCCCTCCGACTGTCTCCCTCCGACTATTCCCCTCCGCCTATCTCCCTCCGACTATCCCCCTACGACTATTTCCCTCCAACTATTCCCCTCCGACTATCCCCCTCCGACAATCCCCCTGCGACTATCCCCCTCCGACTATCTCCCTCCGACTATCTCCCTCCGACTATCCCCCTCCGACTATCCCCCTCCGACTATCCCCCTCCGACTATCCCCCTCCGAGTATCTCCCTCCGACTATCTCCCTCCGACTATCCCCCTCCGACTATCCCCCTCCGACTATCCCCCTCCGACTAGCCCCCTCCGACTATCCCCCTCCGACTATCCCCCTCCGACTATCTCCCTCCGACTATCTCCCTCCGACTATCCCCCTCCGACTATCCCCCTCCGACTAGCCCCCTCCGACTATCCCCCTCTGACTATCCCTCTCCGACTATCTCCCTCCGACTATTCCCCTCCGACTATCTCCCTCCGACTATCCCCCTCTGACTATCCCTCTCCGACTATCCCGCTCCGACTATCTCCCTCCGACTATTCCCCTCCGACGATCACCCTCCGACTATTCCCCGCCGCCTATCTCCCTCCGACTATCCCGCTCCGACTATCCCCCTCCGACTATCCCCCTCCGGCTTTCTCCCTCCGACTATCCTCCTCCTCCGACTATCCTCCTCCGACTATCCCCCTCCGACTATCTCCCTCCGACTATCTCCCTCCGACTATCCCCCTCCGACAATTCCTTTCCAACTATCCCACTCCAACTATCCCCCTCCGACTATCTCTCTCCGACGATCCCCCTCCGACTATCTCCCTCCGACTATCGCTCTCCGACTATCGCCCTCCGACTATCGCCCTCCGACTATCGCCCTCCGACTATCCCCCTCTGACTATCTCTCTCCGACAATCTCCCTCCGACTATCGCCCTCCGACTATCCCCCTCCGACTATCTCCCTCCGACTATCTCCCTCCGACTATCCCGCTCCGACTATCCCCCTCCGACTATCTCCCTCCGACTGTCCCCCTCCGACTATCCCTCTCAGACTATCTCCCTCCGACTATCCCCCTCCGACTATCTCCCTCTGACTATCTGCCTCCGACTATTCCCCTCCGACTATTCCGCTCCGACTACCTCCCTCCGACTATCCCCTTCCGACTATCTCCCTCTGACTATTCCCCTCCGACTATCTCGCTCCGACTATCTCCCTCCGACTATCTCTTATTGACTATCCCCCTCTGACTATCCCTCTCCGACTATCTCCCTCCGACTATTCCCCTCCGACTATCGCCCTCCGACTATTCCCTCTGACTATCCCCCTCCGACTATCTCCCTCCGACTATCTCCCTCCGACTATCACCCTCCGACTATCCCCCTCCGACTATCCCCCTCCGACTATCTCCCTCCGACTATCTCCCTCCGACTGTCTCCCTCCGACTATCCCCCTCCGACTATCCCCCTCCGACTATCCCCCTCCGACTATCTCCCTCCGACTATCCCTCTCTGTCTATCTCCCTCCGACTATCTCTTATTGACTATCCCCCTCTGACTATCCCTCTCCGACTATCTCCCTCCGACTATTCCCCTCCGACTATCTCCCTCCGACTATTCCCTTCCGACTATCCCTCTCTGACTATCTCCCTCCGACTATCTCTTATTGACTATCCCCCTCCGACTATCCCCCTCCGACTATCCCCCTCCGACTATCTCCCTCCGACTATCCCCCTCCGACTATCCCCCTCCGACTATCCCCCTCCGACTATCCCCCTCCGATTATCCCCCTCCGACTATCCCCCTCCGACTATCCCTCTCCGACTATCTCCCTCCGACTATCCCCCTCCGCCTATCTCCCTCCGACTATCTACCTCCGACTATTCCCCTCCGACTATTCCCCTCCGACTACCTCCCTCCGACTATCCCCTTCCGACTATCTCCCTCTGACTGTCCCCCTCCGACTATCCCCCTCACACTATCTCCCTCCGACTATCTCGCTCCGACTATCTCCCTCCGACTATCCCTCTCTGACTATCTCCCTCCGACTATCTCTTATTGACTATCCCCCTCCGACTATCCCTCTCCGACTATCTCCCTCCGACTATTCCGCTCCGACTATCTCCCGCCGACTATTCCCCTCCGACTATCTCCCTCCGACTATCCCCCTCCGACTATCTCCCTCTGACTATTCCCCTCCGACTATCCCCCACCGACAATCCCCCTCCGACAATCCCCCTCCGCCTATCCCCCTCCGACTATCTCCCTCCGACTATCTCTTATTGACTATCCCCCTCCGACTATCCCTCTCCGACTATCTCCCTCCGACTATTCCCCTCCGACTGTCTCCCTCTGACTATTCCCCTCCGCCTATCCCCCTCCGACTATCCCCCTCCGACTATCTCCCTCCGACTATCCCCCTCCGACTATCTCCCTCCGAATGTCCCACTCCGACTATCCCGCTCCAACTATCTCCCTCCGACTATCCTCCTCCCACTATCCCCCTCCGACTATCTCCCTCCGACTATCCCCCTCCGACTATCCCCCTCCGACTATCCCCCTCCGACTATCCCCCTCCGACTATCTCCCTCCGACTAGCTCCCTCCGACTATCCCCCTCCGGTTATCCCCCTCCGTCTATCCCCCTCCGACTATCCCCCTCCGACGATCGCCCTCCGAATATCTCACTCCGAGTATCCCCCTCCGACTATCCCCCTCCGACTATCCCCCTCCGACTACCTCCCTCCGACTACCTCCCTCCGACTACCTCCCTCCGACTACCTCCCTCCGACTATCCCCCTCCGACTATCTCCCTCCGACTGACCCCCTCCAACTGTCTCCCTCCAACTATCCCCCTCCGACCATCCCCCTCCGACCATCTCCCTTCGAATATCTCCCTCCGACCATCCCCCTCCGACTTTCCCCCTCCGACTATCCCCCTCCGACTATCCCCCTCCGACTATCGCCCTCCGAGTATCTGCTCCCGACTATCGCCCTCCGACCATCTCCCTCCGACTATCCCCCTCCAACTATCTCCCTCCGACTATCCCCCTCCGACTATCTCCCTCCGACCATCTCCCTCCGACCATCCCCCTCCGACCATCTCCCTCCGAATATCTCCCTCCGACTATCCCCCTCCGACTATCTCCCTCCGTCTATCCCCCTCCGACTATCTCCCTCCGACTATCTCCGTCCGAGTATCCCCCTCCGACTATCCCCCTCCGACTATCTCCCTCCGACTATCTCCCTCCGACTATCCCCCTCCGACTACCTCCCTCCGACTATCCCCCTCCGACTGTCTCCCTCCGACTATCCCGCTCCGACTATCCCCCTTCGACTATCCCCCTCCGACAATTCCTCTCCGACTATCGCCCTCTGAATATCTCACTCCGACTATCCCCCTCCGACTACCCCCCTCCGACTACCTCCCTCCGACTACCTCCCTCCGACTACCTCCCTCCGACTATCCCCCTCCGACTATCTCCCTCCGACTAACCCCCTCCAACTGTCTCCCTCCGACTATCCCCCTCCGACCATCCCCCTCCGACCATCTCCCTCCGAATATCTCCCTCCGACTATCCCCCTCCGACTTTCCCCCTCCGACTATCCCCCTCCGACTATCCCCCTCCGACTATCGCCCTCCGACTATCTCCTCCGACTATCGCCCTCCAACCATCTCCCTCCGACTATCCCCCTCCGACTATCCCCCTCCGACTATCTCCCTCCGACTATCCCCCTCCGACTATCCCCCTCCGACTATCTCCCTCCGACCATCTCCCTCCGACCATCCCCCTCCGACCATCTCCCTCCGAATATCTCCCTCCGATTATCCCCCTCCGACTATCTCCCTCCGAATATCTCCCTCCGACTATCCCCCTCCGACTATCTCCCTCCGAATATCTCCCTCCGACCATCCCCCTCCGACCATCTCCCTCCAAATATCTCCCTCCGACCATCCCCCTCCGACCATCTCCCTCCGAATATCTCCCTCCGACTATCTCCGTCCGAGTATCCCCCTCCGACTATCCCCCTACGACTATCTCCCTCCGACTATCTCCCTCCGACTATCCCCCTCCGACTACCTCCCTCCGACTATCCCCCTCCGACTGTCTCCCTCCGACTATCCCGCTCCGACTATCCCCCTCCGACTATCCCCCTCCGACTATCCCCCTCCGACTATCGCCCTCCGACTATCTCCTCCCGACTATCGCCCTCCGACCATCTCCCTCCGACTATCCCCCTCCGACTATCCCCCTCCGACTATCTCCCTCCGTCTATCCCCCTCCGACTATCCCCCTCCAACTATCTCCCTCCGACCATCCCCCTCCGACCATCCCCCTCCGACCATCTCCCTCCGAATATCTCCCGCCAACTATCCCCCTCCGACTATCCCCCTCCGACTATCTCCCTCCGACTATCCCCCTCCGACTGTCTCCCTCTGACTATCTCCCTCTGACTATCTCCCTCCGACTATCTCCCTCCGACTATCTCCCTCCGACTATCTGCCTCCGACTATCCCCCTCCGACTATCCCCCTCCAACTATCTCCCTCCGACCATCTCCCTCCGACTGTCTCCCTCCGATATCCCCCTCCGACTATCTCGCTCCGACTATCTCCGCTCCGACTATCCCCCTCCGACTATCTCGCTCCGACTATCTCCCTCCGACTATCCCCCTCCGACTATCCCCCTCCGACTATCCCCCTCCGACTATCCCCCTCCGACTATCCCCCTCCGACTATCCCCCTCCGACTATCCCCCTCCGACCATCTCCCTCCGACTATCTCCCTCCGACTATCTCCTTCCGACTATCGCCCTCCGACCATCTCCCTCCGACTATCCCCCTCCGACTATCTCCGTCCGAGTATCCCCCTCCGACTATCCCCCTCCGACTATCTCCCTCCGACTATCCCCCTCCGACTATCTCCCTCCGACTATCCCCCTCCGACTATCCCCCTCCGACTATCCCCCTCCGACTATCCCCCTCCGACCATCTCCCTCCGACTATCCCCCTCCGACTATCTCCGTCCGAGTATCCCCCTCCGACTATGCCCCTCCGACTATGCCCCTCCGACTTTCTCCCTCCGACTATCTCCCTCCGACTACCCCCCTCCGACTATCCCTCTCCGACTATCTCACTCAGACTACCCCCCTCCGAATATCCCCCTCCGACTATCTCCCTCCGACTATCCCCCTCCGACTCACCCCCTCCGACTCTCCACCTCCGACTATCCTCCTCCGACTATCGCCCTCCGACTATCCCCCTCCGACTATCCCCCTCCGACTATCACCCTCCGACTATCGCCCTCCGACTATCTCCCTCCGACTATCCCCTCCGACTATCTGTCTCCGACTATCCCCCTCCGACTATCTCCCTCCGACTATCGCCCTCCGACTATCGCCCTCCGACTATCCCCCTCCGACTATCTCTCTCCGACAATCTCCCTCCGACTATCCCCCTCCGACTATCCCCCTCCGACTATCCCCCTCCGACTATCCCCCTCCAACTATCTCCCTCCGATTATCTCCCTCCGACTATCCCCCTCCGACTATCCCCCTCCGACTATCCCCCTCTGACTAGCTCCCTCCGACTATCTCGCTCCGACTATCTCCCTCCGAATATCCCCCTCCGACTATCCCCCTCCGCCTATCCCACTCCGACTATCTCCCTCCGACTATCCCCCTCCGACTATCCCTCTCAGACTATCTCCCTCCGAGTATCCCCCTCCGACTATCTCCCTCTGACTATCTACCTCCGACTATTCCCCTCAGACTATTCCCCTCCGACTACCTCCCTCCGACTATCCCACTCCGACTATCTCGCTCCGAGTATCTCCCTCCGACTATCCCTCTCTGACTATCTCCCTCCGACTATCTCTTATTGACTATGCCCCTCCGACTATCCCTCTCTGACGATCTCCCTCCTACTATTCCCCTCGCACTATCTCCCTCCGACTATTCCCCTCCGACTATCTCCCTCCGACTATCTCCCTCTGACTATTCCCCTCCGACTATCCCCCACCGACTATCCCCCTGCGACTATCCCCCTCCGACTATCCCCCTCCGACTATCCCCCTCCAACTATTTCCCTCCGACTATCTCCCTCCGACTATCCCCCTCCGACTATCCCCCTCCGACTATCCCCCTCTGACTATCTCCCTCCGACTATCTCGCTCCGACTATCTCCCTCCGAATATCCCCCTCCGACTATCCCCCTCCGCCTATCCCACTCCGACTATCTCCCTCCGACTATCCCCCTCCGACTATCCCTCTCTGACTATCTCCCTCCGACTATCTCTTATTGACTATCCCCCTCCGACTATCCCTCTCTGACGATCTCCCTCCGACTATTCCCCTCGGACTATCTCCCTCCGACTATTCCCCTCCGACTATCTCCCTCCGACTATCTCCCTCTGACTATTCCCCTCCGACTATCCCCCACCGACTATCCCCCTCCGACTATCCCCCTCCGACTATCTCCCTCCGACTATTCCCCTCCGACTGTCTCCCTCCGACTATTCCCATCCGCCTATCTCCCTCCGACTATCCCCCTCCGACTATCCCCATCCGACTATCTCCCTCCGACTATCCCCCTCTGACAATTCCTCTCCGACTATCCCACTCCGACTGTCTCCCTCCGACTATCTCCCTCCGACTATCTCCCTCCGACTATCTCCCTCCGACTACCCCCCTCCGACTATCCCTCTCCGACTATCCCCCTCCGACTATCTCCCTCCGACTATCCCCTTCCGACTCGCCCCTCCCGACTCTCCCCCTCCGACTCTCCCCCTCCGACTCTCCCCCTCCGACTATCCCGCTCCGACTATCCCCCTCCGACTATTCCCCTCCGACTATCCCCCTTCGACTATCCCCCTCCGACTATCGCCCTCCGACTATCCCCCTCCGACTATCTCTCTCCGATGATCCCCCTCCGACTATCTCCCTCAGACTATCTCCCTCCGGCTATCGCCCTCCGACCATCGCCCTCCGACTATCCCCCTCCGACTATCTCTCTCCGACAATATCCCTCCGACTGTCCCCCTCCGACTATCCCCCTCCGACTATCCCCCTCCGACTATCCCCCTCCGACAATTCCTCTCCGACTATCTCCCTCCGACTATATCCCTCCGACTATCTCCCTCCGACTATCTCCCTCCGACTACCCCCCTCCGACTATCCCTCTCCGACTATCTCACTCCGACTATCTCACTCCGACTATCTCCCTCCGACTATCTCCCTCCGAATATACCCCACCGACTATCCCCCTCCGACTATCCCCCTCCGACTCTCCCCCTCCGACTCTACCCCTCCGACTCTACCCCTCCGACTATCCTCCTCCGACTATCCCCCTCCGACTATCCCGCTCCGACTATCCCCCTCCGACTATCCCCCTCCGTCTATCCCCCTCTGACTATCGCCCTCCGACTATCGCCCTCCGACTATCCCCCTCCGACTATCCCCCTCCGACTATCTCTCTCCGACAATCTCCCTCCGACTATCCCCCTCCGACTATCCCCCTCCGGCTATCCCCCTCCGACAATCTCCCTCCGACTATCTCCCTCCGACTATGTCCCTCCGACAATCTCCCTCCGACTATCCCCCTCCGACTATCCCCCTCCGACTATTC
Organism: Somniosus microcephalus; assembly: GCF_052327205.1. Lineage (NCBI taxonomy): Eukaryota > Metazoa > Chordata > Chondrichthyes > Squaliformes > Somniosidae > Somniosus > Somniosus microcephalus. The sequence goes on along the minus strand of NC_140990.1, from coordinate 97,921,918 downwards.
CCCTCCGACTATCTCCCTCCGACTGTCCCCCTCCGACTATCCCTCTCAGACTATCTCCCTCCGACTATCCCCCTCCGACTATCTCCCTCTGACTATTCCCCTCCGACTATCCCCCACCGACTATCCCCCTCCGACTATCCCTCTCCGACTATCTCCCTCCGACTATTCCCCTCCGACTGTCTCCCTCCGACTATTCCCCTCCGCCTATCTCCCTCCGACTATCCCCCTCCGACTATCTCCCTCCGACTATTCCCCTCCGACTATCCCCCACCGACTATCCCCCTCCGACTATCCCTCTCCGACTATCTCCCTCCGACTATTCCCCTCCGACTGTCTCCCTCCGACTATCCCCCTCCGACTATCCCCCTCCGACTATCCCCCTCCGACAATCCCCCTGCGACTATCCCCCTCCGACTATCTCCCTCCGACTATCTCCCTCCGACTATCCCCCTCCGACTATCCCCCTCCGACTATCCCCCTCCGACTAGCCCCCTCCGACTATCCCCCTCCGACTATCCCCCTCCGACTATCTCCCTCCGACTATCCCCCTCCGACTATCCCCCTCCGACTATCCCCCTCCGACTATCCCCCTCCGACTATCCCCCTCCGACTAGCCCCCTCCGACTATCCCCCTCCGACTATCCCCCTCCGACTATCTACCTCCGACTATCTCCCTCCGACTATCCCCCTCCGACTATCCCCCTCCGACTAGCCCCCTCCGACTATCCCCCTCCGACTATCCCCCTCCGACTATCTACCTCCGACTATCTCCCTCCGACTATCCCCCTCCGACTATCCCCCTCCGACTAGCCCCCTCCGACTATCCCCCTCTGACTATCCCTCTCCGACTATCTCCCTCCGACTATCCCCCTCTGACTATCCCTCTCCGACTATCCCGCTCCGACTATCTCCCTCCGACTATTCCCCTCCGACTATCTCCCTCCGACTATTCCCCGCCGCCTATCTCCCTCCGACTATCCCGCTCCGACTATCCCCCTCCGACTATCCCCCTCCGACTTTCTCCCTTCGACTATCCTCCTACTCCGACTATCCTCCTCCGTCTATCCCCCTCCGACTATCTCCCTCCGACTATCTCCCTCCGACTATCCCCCTCCGACAATTCCTTTCCAACTATCCCACTCCAACTATCCCCCTCCGACTATCTCTCTCCGACGATCCCCCTCCGACTACCTCCCTCCGACTATCTCCCTCCGACTGTCGCCCTCCGACTATCGCCCTCCGACTATCCCCCTCCGACTATCTCTCTCCGACAATCTCCCTCCGACTATCGCCCTCCGACTATCCCCCTCCGACTATCTCCCTCCGACTATCTCCCTCCGACTATCACCCTCCGACTATCCCCCTCCGACTATCCCCCTCCGATTATCTCCCTCAGACTATCTCCCTCCGACTATCTCCCTCCGACTATCCCCCTCCGACTATCCCCCTCCGACTATCCCCCTCCGACTATCTCCCTCCAACTGTCCCCCTCCGACTATCCCTCTCAGACTATCCCCCTCCGACTATCCCCCTCCGACTATCCCCCTCCGACTATCTCCCTCCAACTGTCCCCCTCCGACTATCCCTCTCAGACTATCTCCCTCCGACTATCCCCCTCTGACTATCTCCCTCTGACAATCTACCTCCGACTATTCCCCTCTGACTATTCCGCTCCGACTACCTCCCTCCGACTATCCCCTTCCGACTATCTCCCTCTGACTATTCCCCTCCGACTATCTCGCTCCGACTATCTCCCTCCGACTATCTCTTATTGACTATCCCCCTCTGACTATCCCTCTCCGACTATCTCCCTCCGACTATTCCCCTCCGACTATCGCCCTCCGACTATCTCCCTCCGACTATCTCTTATTGACTATCCCCCTCTGACTATCCCTCTCCGACTATCCCCCTCCGACTATCTCCCTCCGACTATCCCCCTCCGACTATCCCCCTTCGACTATCTCACTCCGACTATCTCCCTCCGACTATCACCCTCCGACTATCTCCCTCCGACTATCTCCCTCCGACTATCCCCCTCCGACTATCCCCCTACGACTATCCCCCACCGACTATCACCCTCCGAATATCCCCCTCCGACTATCCCCCACCGACTATCCCCCACCGACTATACCCCTCCGACTATCCCCCTCCGACTATCTCCCTCCGACTATTCCACTCCGACTATCCCCCTCCGACTATCCCCCTCCGACTATCTCCCTCCGACTATCTCCCTCCGACTATCCCCCTCCGACTATTCCCCTCCGACTATCCCCCTCCGACTAGCCCCCTCCGACTATCCCCCTCCGACTATCCCCCTCCGACTATCCCCCTCCGACTATCTCCCTCCGACTATCTCCCTCCGACTGTCTCCCTCCGACTATCCCCCTCCGACTATCCCCCTCCGACTATCCCCCTCCGACTATCTCCCTCCGACTATCCCTCTCTGTCTATCTCCCTCCGACTATCTCTTATTGACTATCCCCCTCTGACTATCCCTCTCCGACTATCTCCCTCCGACTATTCCCCTCCGACTATCTCCCTCCGACTATTCCCTTCCGACTATCCCTCTCTGACTATCTCCCTCCGACTATCTCTTATTGACTATCCCCCTCCGACTATCCCCCTCCGACTATCCCCCTCCGACTATCTCCCTCCGACTATCCCCCTCCGACTATCCCCCTCTGACTATCCCCCTCCGACTATCCCCCTCCGATTATCCCACTCCGACTATCTCCCTCCGACTATCCCCCTCCGACTATCCCTCTCCGACTATCTCCCTCCGACTATCCCCCTCCGCCTATCTCCCTCCGACTATCTACCTCCGACTATTCCCCTCCGACTATTCCCCTCCGACTACCTCCCTCCGACTATCCCCTTCCGACTATCTCCCTCTGACTGTCTCCCTCCGACTATCCCCCTCCGACTATCCCCCTCCGACTATCCCCCTCCGACTATCTCCCTCCGACTATCCCTCTCTGTCTATCTCCCTCCGACTATCTCTTATTGACTATCCCCCTCTGACTATCCCTCTCCGACTATCTCCCTCCGACTATTCCCCTCCGACTATCTCCCTCCGACTATTCCCTTCCGACTATCCCTCTCTGACTATCTCCCTCCGACTATCTCTTATTGACTATCCCCCTCCGCCTATCTCCCTCCGACTATCTACCTCCGACTATTCCCCTCCGACTATTCCCCTCCGACTACCTCCCTCCGACTATCCCCTTCCGACTATCTCCCTCTGACTATCCCCCTCCAACTATCCCCCTCACACTATCTCCCTCCGACTATCTCGCTCTGACTATCTCCCTCCGACTATCCCTCTCTGACTATCTCCCTCCGACTATCTCTTATTGACTATCCCCCTCCGACTATTCCTCTCCGACTATCTCCCTCCGACTATTCCGCTACGACTATCTCCCGCCGACTATTCCCCTCCGACTATCCCCCTCCGACTATCTCCCTCTGACTATTCCCCTCCGACTATCCCCCACCGACTATCCCCCTCCGACAATCCCCCTCCGCCTATCCCCCTCCGACTATCTCCCTCCGACTATCTCTTATTGACTATCCCCCTCCGACTATCCCCCTCCGACTATCTCCCTCCGACTATCCCCCTCCGACTATCTCCCTCCGAATATCCCACTCCGACTATCCCGCTCCGACTATCTCCCTCCGACTATCCCCCTCCGACTATCCCCCTCCAACTATCTCCCTCCGACTATCTCCCTCCGACTATCCCCCTCCGACTATCTCCCTCCGACTATCCCCCTACGACTATCTCCCTCCGACTCTCTCCTTCCGACTATCTCCCTCCGACCATCTCCCTCCGACCAGCTCCCTCCGAATATCTCCCTCCGACTATCCCCCTCCGACTATCTCCCTCCGACTATCTCCCTCCGAATATTTCCCTCCGACTATCCCTCTCCGACTATCTCCCTCCGAATATTTCCCTCCGACTATCCCCCTCCGACTATCTCCCTCCGACTATCTCCCTCCGACCATCTCCCTCCGAATATCTCCCTCCGACTATCCCCCTACGAATATCTCCCTCCGACCATCTCCCTCCGACTATCCCCCTCCGACTTTCTCCCTCCGACTTTCTCCCTCCGACTATCTCCCTCCGACTATCTCCCTCCGACTATCTCCCTCCGACTACCCCCCTCCGACTATCCCTCTCTGACTATCTCACTCCGACTATCTCACTCCGACTATCTCCCTCCGACTTTCTCCCTCAGACTACCCCCCTCCGAATATCCCCCTCCGACTATCTCCCTCCGACTATCCCCCTCCGACTCTCCCCCTCCGACTCTCCCCCTCCGACTATCCTCCTCCGACTATCGCCCTCCGACTATCCACCTCCGACTATCCCCCTCCGACTATCGCCCTCCGACTATCGCCCTCCGACTATCTCCCTCCGACTATCCCCTCCGACTATCTGTCTCCGACTATCCCCCTCCGACTATCTCCCTCCGACTATCGCCCTCCGACTATCCCCCTCCGACTATCTCTCTCCGACAATTTCCCTCCGACTATCCCCCTCCGACTATCCCCCTCCGACTATCCCCCTCCGACTATCCCCCTCCAACTATCTCCCTCCGATTATCTCCCTCCGACTATCCCCCTCCGACTATCCCCCTCTGACTAGCTCCCTCCGACTATCTCGCTCCGACTATCTCCCTCCGAATATCCCCCTCCGACTATCCCCCTCCGCCTATCCCACTCCGACTATCTCCCTCTGACTATCCCCCTCCGACTATCCCTCTCAGACTATCTCCCTCCGACTATCCCCCTCCGACTATCTCCCTCTGACTATCTACCTCCGACTATTCCCCTCCGACTATTCCCCTCCGACTACCTCCCTCCGACTATCCCACTCCGACTATCTCGCTCCGAGTATCCCCCTCCGACTATCCCTCTCTGACGATCTCCCTCCGACTATTCCCCTCGCACTATCTCCCTCCGACTATTCCCCTCCGACTATCTCCCTCCGACTATCTCCCTCTGACTATTCCCCTCCGACTATCCCCCACCGACTATCCCCCTGCGACTATCCCCCTCCGACTATCCCCCTCCGACTATCCCCCTCCGACTATCTCCCTCCGACTATCTCCCTCCGACTATCCCCCTCCGACTATCCCCCTCCGACTATCCCCCTCTGACTATCTCCCTCCGACTATCTCGCTCCGACTATCTCCCTCCGAATATCCCCCTCCGACTATCCCCCTCCGCCTATCCCACTCCGACTATCTCCCTCCGACTATCCCCCTCCGACTATCCCTCTCTGACGATCTCCCTCCGACTATTCCCCTCGGACTATCTCCCTCCGACTATTCCCCTCCGACTATCTCCCTCCGACTATCTCCCTCTGACTATTCCCCTCCGACTATCCCCCACCGACTATCCCCCTCCGACTATCCCTCTCCGACTATCTCCCTCCGACTATTCCCCTCCGACTGTCTCCCTCCGACTATTCCCATCCGCCTATCTCCCTCCGACTATCCCCCTCCGACTATCCCCATCCGACTATCTCCCTCCGACTATCCCCCTCTGACAATTCCTCTCCGACTATCCCACTCCGACTGTCTCCCTCCGACTATCTCCCTCCGACTATCTCCCTCCGACTATCCCCCTCCGACTCTCCCCCTCCGACTCTCCCCCACCGACTCTCCCCCTCCGACTCTACCCCTCCGACTATCCTCCTCCGACTATCCCCCTCCGACTATCCCGCTCCGACTATCTCTCTCCGACAATCTCCCTCCGACTATCCCCCTCCGACTATCCCCCTCCGACTATCCCCCTCCGACTATCTCCCTCCGACTATCTCCCTCCGACTATCCCCCTCCGACTATCCCCCTCCGACTATCCCCCTCTGACTATCTCCCTCCGACTATCTCGCTCCGACTATCTCCCACCGAATATCCCCCTCCGACTATCCCCCTCCGCCTATCCCACTCCGACTATCTCCCTCCGACTATCCCCCTCCGACTATCCCTCTCAGACTATCTCCCTCCGAGTATCCCCCTCCGACTATTTCCCTCTGACTATCTACCTCCGACTATTCCCCTCCGACTATTCCCCTCCGACTCCCTCCCTCCGACTATCCCACTCCGACTATCTCGCTCCGAGTATCTCCCTCCGACTATCCCTCTCTGACTATCTCCCTCCGACTATCTCTTATTGACTATCCCCCTCCGACTATCCCTCTCTGCCGATCTCCCTCCGACTATTCCCCTCGCACTACCTCCCTCCGACTATTCCCGTCCGACTATCTCCCTCCGACTATCTCCCTCTGACTATTCCCCTCCGACTATCCCCCACCGACTATCCCCCTCCGACTATCCCCCTCCGACTATCCCCCTCCGAGTATCCCCCTCCGACTATCTCCCTCCGACTATCTCCCTCCGACTATCCCCCTCCGACTATCCCCCTCCGACTATCCCCCTCTGACTATCTCCCTCCGACTATCTCGCTCCGACTATCTCCCTCCGAATATCCCCCTCCGACTATCCCCCTCCGCCTATCCCACTCCGACTATCTCCCTCCGACTATCCCCCTCCGACTATCCCTCTCAGACTATCTCCCTCCGAGTATCCCCCTCCGACTATCTCCCTCTGACTATCTACCTCCGACTATTCCCCTCCGACTATTCCCCTCCGGCTATCTCCCTCCGACTATCCCACTCCGACTATCTCGCTCCGAGTATCTCCCTCCGACTATCCCTCTCTGACTATCTCCCGCCGACTATCTCTTATTGACTATCCCCCTTCGACTATCCCTCTCTGACGATCTCCCTCCGACTATTCCCCTCGGACTATCTCCCTCCGACTCCTACCCTCCGACTATCTCCATCCGACTATCTCCCTCGGAATATTCCCCTCCGACTTTCCCCCACCGACTATCCCCCTCCGACTATCCCTCTCCGACTATCTCCCACCGACTATTCCCCTCCGACTGTCTCCCTCCGACTATTCCCATCCGCCTATCTCCCTCCGACTATCCCCCTCCGACTATCCCCATCCGACTATCTCCCTCCGACTATCCCCCTCTGACAATTCCTCTCCGACTATCCCACTCCGACTGTCTCCCTCCGACTATCTCCCTCCGACTATCTCCCTCCGACTATCTCCCTCCGACTACCCCCCTCCGACTATCCCTCTCCGACTATCCCCCTCCGACTATCTCCCTCCGACTATCCCCTTCCGACTCGCCCCTCCCGACTCTCCCCCTCCGACTCTCCCCCTCCGACTCTCCCCCTCCGACTATCCCGCTCCGACTATCCCCCTCCGACTATTCCCCTCCGACTATCCCCCTTCGACTATCCCCCTCCGACTATCGCCCTCCGACTATCCCCCTCCGACTATCTCCCTCCGGCTATCGCCCTCCGACTATCGCCCTCCGACTATCCCCCTCCAACTATCTCTCTCCGACAATATCCCTCCGACTATCCCCCTCCGACTATCCCCCTCCGACTATCACCCTCCGACTATCCCCCTCCGACTATCCCCCTCCGACTATCCCCCTCCGACAATTCCTCTCCGACTATCTCCCTCCGACTATATCCCTCCGACTATCTCCCTCCGACTATCTCCCTCCGACTACCCCCCTCCGACTATCCCTCTCCGACTATCTCACTCCGACTATCTCACTCCGACTATCTCCCTCCGACTATCTCCCTCCGAACATACCCCTCCGACTATCCCCCTCCGACTATCCCCCTCCGACTCTCCCCCACCGACTCTCCCCCACCGACTCTCCCCCTCCGACTATCCTCCTCCGACTATCCCCCTCCGACTATCCCGCTCCGACTATCCCCCTCCGACTATCCCCCTCCGTCTATCCCCCTCTGACTATCGCCCTCCGACTATCGCCCTCCGACTATCCCCCTCCGACTATCTCTCTCCGACGATCCCCCTCCGACTATACCCCTCCGACTATCCCCCTCCGACTATCCCCCTCCGACTATCCCCCTCCGACTATCGCCCTCCGACTATCCCGCTCCGACTATCCCCCTCCGACTATCCCCCTCCGACTATCCCCCTCCGACTATCGCCCTCCGACTATCGCCCTCCGACTATCCCCCTCCGACTATCTCCCTCCGACTATCGCCCTCCGACTATCGCCCTCCGACTATCCCCCTCCGACTACAATACAATAATACAATACAAATCGCTTTATTGGCATGATAAGGTACATCTTATGTTGCCAAAGCATCAAAATACATTTATGGTTGAACACATAAACGCGGTTCCATTCATACATTGTATAAACAGGTATATCCCTGAGTTTATAAATATATTTTCGCCTTGTTTATATATACTCTTGTCTTAGTTTACTGGTTGTCCCTCTGTTCATGGCAAGCTGTAACATAGTGTGCCGCCAGTGTTACACAGCTTCTCTCCTCCCCCAGTAGGAATGGGAGTTTTTGGTTGTCAGTCAGATTTCTGAATTCAGGGCATATTTGTGAGAATTTTTGATAGAAATTCTCTCTGATGCCCTGATATTTTCCACAGGCTGTGAGGAAGTGCATCTCTGTCTCAACTACTCCCTGACTGCAGTGAGAGCATATCCTGTCTTCTCTTGGCAGCCTGGTCTGCCTGTGTCTGCCTTTTTCGATCGCTAGGCTATGTTCGCTAAGTCTGTACCTTGTCAAGGTTCTTCTCAGTTTGTTATCCTTTACCATGGTCAGGTAATCAGCTATGTTGTATTGTCTGTTTAGGGCCAAGTAGCAATTGAGTTTGCTTTGGGTTTTTGTTGTTTCTGCCCAATATGACAGATATTTTTCCTTTTGCTTAGCGACGATTGTGTTGGGTCGAATTCTTTGTGTTACCCTGTCACTGTCCTGGGACTGGTTATTGTTAGTATTGTTATTAGTTACTTTATTGAGTCCCAGGACTAGTTGACTGAGGGTATTCTTCTTTATGGTCAGCTCTTGGCATTTCAGGGCGTCGTAGTGATAGCATTGGGGGTTGCTCATTTGTAGGTGATTCCAAAATTTGGTGGCTCTTTTTTGGATAGTGATTATTAATGGGTATTGGCCTAGTTCCGCCCTGCATGCGTTGTTTACTGTTTTCCTTTGAGTCCGGAGGATACTTTTACAGAATTCCGCATGTAGGATCTCAATTGGGTGTTTGTCCCATTTTGCAAAATCTTGTTGTGTTAGTGGTCCCCAGACCTCACTGCCATAGAGTGCAATTGGTTCAATTACTGATTTGAAAATTTTGAGCCAAATGCTAATTGGGATTTCTATTTGGATTGATTTTTTGATGGCATAGAAAGCCCTTCTTGCTTTCTCTTTCAGTTCATTCACAGCCAGTTTGAAGTTTCCCGTAGAACTGATTTTTAAGCCCAAGTATGTGTAGTGAGTGGTTTGTTCAATTTTGGTTGTTCCTACTGTGAAATTTATTGTGGGTCCATGTTGTTTGGATCTTTGCTGGAACACAAGGACTTTGGTTTTTTGGGGATTTATTGTCAGGGCCCAAGTCTGGCAGTACGACTCCAGCAGGTCCAGGTTCTGCTGTAGACCCTCCTTAGTTGGTGACAGCAGAACCAGGTCGTCGGCATAGAGGAGGAATTTAACCTTGGATTCATATAGGGTGAGGCCGGGTGCTGTAGATTGTTCAAGTAGTTTTGCCAATCCATTAATGTAAATATTAAAGAGTGTCGGTGAGATTGGCGAGCCCTGCGTCACCCCCCGCCCCTGTGGGAAGTATTTTGTTTGTTTGTCTCCAATTTTAACTGCACATTTATTGTTTGTATACATTGATTTAATTACATCATATGTTTTACCTCCTACCCCGCTTTCGATAAGTTTCAGGAATAAACCGTCATGCCAGATGGAGTCGAAAGCCTTCTGGAAATCTACAAAGCATGCGTAGATTTTGCTTTTGTTATGGTGAACGTGTTTGTCAATTAGGGTCTGTAGGGTGAAGATATGATCGGATGTTCTATAGTTTGGCAGGAATCCAATTTGGCTTTTACTCAAGACATTGTGCTCTTCAAGGAAGTTTATAAGTCTTTTGTTTATGATGCTACAGAATACCTTCCCCAGGTTACTGTTTACACAGATGCCTCGATAGTTGTTTGGGTCGATTTTGTCCCCACTTTTGTATATGGGTGTTATGAGTCCTTTGTTCCAGATGTCAGGGAAATAACCGACACTCAGAACCAAGTTGAAGAGTTTTAGGATAGCCAGTTTCAGTTTGTCGTCTGCGTGTTTAATCATCTCGTTTAGTATGCCGTCTGTCCCGCAAGCTTTTCCTGGTCGCAGGTCCTTGAGTTTTTCAAGAAGTTCTTTTTCTGTTATTATGGCGTCTAGCGGGTTTTGGTTATCTTTTATGGCCATTTCAAGCTTTTCCAGTTTTTTGCGTATTTGGTGTTGCTCTGGTCTTAGTGTGTTTTTCTGGTATAATTTTTCAAAGTGGTTTACCCATGTGTCCCCATTTTGAATGGACAAATCGTCGTGTTGTTTTTTGTGTAGTGTTTTCAAGTTGTCCCAGAAACAATTCGACTCAATGGATTCCTCCATGGAGCTGAGTGTATTCTTAATAAATTGCTCTTTTTTGGTCCTGAGTGTGTTTCTGTATTGTGTTAGCGTCTGACAATAAGTAAGGCGTAATTCCTCGTTTTCTGGATGTCTGTGTTTTTGGTTTGATAGTTTTCTAAGTTTTTTCCTCATGTTATGGCAATCATGGTCAAACCATTTTTCATAGTTTTTTGTTTTGGGTTTGTTCTTGCGAGCTTTCAAGTTTGCATTTGTTGCCAAATTATCAAAAATATTGTTTAGTTTACTAACTGCCCGGTTTACGCCTTCTTTATTGTGAGTGTATATGTTATCCAGAAAGGTGTCTAAGAGAGCTTGAGTTGATGCATTGCTAATTGTTTTCTGGTATTTTTCCGTGTCATTTTTGGCCCATCTGTACGATTTTTTGGTGTTGTACAGTTTACTGGGTTGTGTTTCTATGTTGTTTGTTTCTGTCTTTTTGAGAAACATAGTAATTTGGCTGTGATCTGACAGTGTTGTTTGTGGTTTGACTGTGAATGCTCTGAAAGAGGATGGGTCCAAGTCTGTAATCATATAGTCTACTGTGCTGCAGCCAAGAGGTGAGCAGTAGGTCGATCTTCCTAGGAGGTCTCCTATGAACCTACCATTGACAATGTACAGACCCAGGTTTCGACAGAGCTGTAGTAGCTGTTTACCGTTGGTATTTGACTGCTTGTCGCAGTTATGCCTGTATGGAAGGGAAGGGATGTCAAAGTGGTTATTCCCGAATACGTAATTGTTTCCCTGATTATTGGTGAAGTCTGGTTCTTCGCCCGTTCTTGAATTGAGGTCCCCACAGATCAACACGTTCCCCTGGGCCTGGTATTGGATAATTTCCCCCTCCATGTTGGAGAAGGTGTCCTCTTTGTAGTACGGGGAATCGATTGGAGGGATATAAAGTGCGCAAATGTAAACATCTTGGGTGTTTGAGATAATCTCCCTCTCAAGTTTGAGCCACATATGGTTTTCGCCCTTTTTTATAAATTTGATGTAATTCTTAAGTTCTGTTTTAAACCAGATCAGTATGCCTCCGGAGTCTCTGCCTTGGGTTACACTTGGTAATTTATTGGAGGGGACCACTAGCTCAGTGTACCCTTGGGGACAGCCGGTGTGTCCTTTTCCTTTATACCAAGTTTCCTGTAAAATGATAATATCTAGATCTTTAGTTTCCTCTATGAACTCTGGGGTCGTACTCTTCACTTCTCGCACTGAAGAGCGTAGACCTTGGATATTCCAGGTCGAAATATATAAGGATTTCATGTTAAGTTTTATCTTTTTCTATGATAGGTTAAAGAGTGGTACGTGTTTGTCGTGTCTAAGTGTGGGGAAAAAAAAGATCACCCCAGTTGTCTACAAAAGTTAATACAATTTGGTTACAGTTCTTTCTATTAATTAGTCCTTGATCCATAAGGCGGAAGTAGATGCTGCTGCACATCTGCTCTCTCCGACAATCTCCCTCCGACTATCCCCCTCCGACTATCCCCCTCTGGCTATCCCCCTCCGACTATCCCCCTCCGACTATCTCCCTCCGACAATCTCCCTCCGACTATCTCCCTCCGACTATGTCCCTCCGACAATCTCCCTCCGACTATTCCCCTCCGACTATCTCCCTCCGACTATCGCCCTCCGACCATCTCCCTCCGACTATCCCCCTCCGACTATCCCCCTCCGACCATCTCCCTCCGACTATCCCCCTCCGACTATCCCCCTCCGACTATCTCCCTCCGACCATCTCCCTCCGACCATCCCCCTCCGACCATCCCCCTCCGAATATCTCCCTCCGACTATCCCCCTCCGACTATCTCCCTCCGACTATCTCCTTCCGACTATCCCCCTCCGACCATCTCCCTCCGACTCTCCCCCTCCGACTACCTCCCTCCGACTATCCTCCTCCTCCGAGTATCTCCCTCCGACTATCTCCCTCCGACTGTCTCCCTCCGACTATCCTCCTCCTCCGAGTATCTCCCTCCGACTATCCCCCTCCAACTTTCTCCCTCCGACTATCCTCCTCCTCCGACTATTCCCCTCCGACAATTCCTCTCCGACTATCTCCCTCCGACTATCTCCCTCCGACTACCCCCCTCCGACTATCCCTCTCTGACTATCTCACTCCGACTATCTCACTCCGACTATCTCCCTCCGACTATCCCTCTCCGACTATCTCACTCAGACTACCCCCCTCCGAATATCCCCCTCCGACTATCTCCCTCCGACTCTCCCCCTCCGACTCTCCCCCTCCGACTCTCCCCCTCCGACTATCCTCCTCCGACTATTCCCCTCCGACAATTCCTCTCCGACTATCTCCCTCCGACTATCTCCCTCCGACTACCCCCCTCCGACTATCCCTCTCTGACTATCTCACTCCGACTATCTCCCTCCGACTATCCCTCTCCGACTATCTCACTCAGACTACCCCCCTCCGAATATCCCCCTCCGACTATCTCCCTCCGACTCTCCCCCTCCGACTCTCCCCCTCCGACTCTCCCCCTCCGACTATCCTCCTCCGACTATCTGTCTCCGACTATCCCCCTCCGACTATCTCCCTCCGACTATCGCCCTCCGACTATCGCCCTCCGACTATCCCCCTCCGACTATCTCTCTCCGACAATCTCCCTCCGACTATCCCCCTCCGACTATCCCCCTCCGACTATCCCCCTCCGACTATCCCCCTCCGACTATCCCCCTCCAACTATCTCCCTCCGATTATCTCCCTCCGACTATCCCCCTCCGACTATCCCCCTCCGACTATCCCCCTCTGACTAGCTCCCTCCGACTATCTCGCTCCGACTATCTCCCTCCGAATATCCCCCTCCGACTATCCCCCTCCGCCTATCCCACTCCGACTATCTCCCTCCGACTATCCCCCTCCGACTATCCCTCTCAGACTATCTCCCTCCGAGTATCCCCCTCCGACTATCTCCCTCTGACTATCTACCTCCGACTATTCCCCTCCGACTATTCCCCTCCGACTACCTCCCTCCGACTATCCCACTCCGACTATCTCGCTCCGAGTATCTCCCTCCGACTATCCCTCTCTGACTATCTCCCTCCGACTATCTCTTCTTGACTATCCCCCTCCGACTATCCCTCTCTGACGATCTCCCTCCGACTATTCCCCTCGCGCTATCTCCCTCCGACTGTTCCCCTCCGACTATCTCCCTCCGACTATCTCCCTCTGACTATTCCCCACCGACTATCCCCCTGCGACTATCCCCCTCCGACTATCCCCCTCCGACTATCCCCCTCCGACTATCCCCCTCCGACTATCCCCCTCCGACTATCCCCCTCTGACGATCTCCCTCCGACTATCTCGCTCCGACTATCTCCCTCCGAATATCCCCCTCCGACTATCCCCCTCCGCCTATCCCACTCCGACTATCTCCCTCCGACTATCCCCCTCCGACTATCCCTCTCTGACTATCTCCCTCCGACTATCTCTTATTGACTATCCCCCTCCGACTATCCCTCTCTGACGATCTCCCTCCGACTATTCCCCTCGGACTATCTCCCTCCGACTATTCCCCTCTGACTATCTCCCTCCGACTATCTCCCTCTGACTATTCCCCTCCGACTATCCCCCACCGACTATCCCCCTCCGACTATCCCCCTCCGACTATCCCCCACCGACTATCCCCCTCCGACTATCCCCCTCCGACTATCTCCCTCTGACTATCCCCCTCCGACTATCCCTCTCCGACTATCTCCCTCCAACTATTCCCCTCCGACTGTCTCCCTCCGACTATTCCCATCCGCCTATCTCCCTCCGACTATCCCCCTCCGACTATCCCCATCCGACTATCTCCCTCCGACTATCCCCCTCTGACAATTCCTCTCCGACTATCCCACTCCGACTGTCTCCCTCCGACTATCTCCCTCCGACTATCTCCCTCCGACTATCCCACTCCGACTCTCCCCCTCCGACTCTCCCCCACCGACTCTCCCCCTCCGACTCTACCCCTCCGACTATCCTCCTCCGACTATCCCCCTCCGACTATCCCGCTCCGACTATCTCTCTCCGACAATCTCCCTCCGACTATCCCCCTCCGACTATCTCCCTCCGACTAGCCCCCTCCGACTATCCCCCTCCGACTATCCCCCTCCGACTAGCCCCCTCCGACTATCCCCCTCCGACTATCCCCCTCCGACTATCTCCCTCCGACTATCTCCCTCCGACTATCCCCCTCCGACTATCCCCCTCCGACTAGCCCCCTCCGACTATCCCCCTCCGACTATCCCGCTCCGACTATCTCCCTCCGACTATCCCCCTCTGACAATTCCTCTCCGACTATCCCACTCCGACTGTCTCCCTCCGACTATCTCCCTCCGACTATCTCCCTCCGACTATCTCCCTCCGACTACCCCCCTCCGACTATCCCTCTCCGACTATCCCCCTCCGACTATCTCCCTCCGACTATCCCCTTCCGACTCGCCCCTCCCGACTCTCCCCCTCCGACTCTCCCCCTCCGACTCTCCCCCTCCGACTATCCCGCTCCGACTATCCCCCTCCGACTATTCCCCTCCGACTATCCCCCTTCGACTATCCCCCTCCGACTATCGCCCTCCGACTATCCCCCTCCGACTATCTCCCTCCGGCTATCGCCCTCCGACTATCGCCCTCCGACTATCCCCCTCCAACTATCTCTCTCCGACAATATCCCTCCGACTATCCCCCTCCGACTATCCCCCTCCGACTATCACCCTCCGACTATCCCCCTCCGACTATCCCCCTCCGACTATCCCCCTCCGACAATTCCTCTCCGACTATCTCCCTCCGACTATATCCCTCCGACTATCTCCCTCCGACTATCTCCCTCCGACTACCCCCCTCCGACTATCCCTCTCCGACTATCTCACTCCGACTATCTCACTCCGACTATCTCCCTCCGACTATCTCCCTCCGAACATACCCCTCCGACTATCCCCCTCCGACTATCCCCCTCCGACTCTCCCCCACCGACTCTCCCCCACCGACTCTCCCCCTCCGACTATCCTCCTCCGACTATCCCCCTCCGACTATCCCGCTCCGACTATCCCCCTCCGACTATCCCCCTCCGTCTATCCCCCTCTGACTATCGCCCTCCGACTATCGCCCTCCGACTATCCCCCTCCGACTATCTCTCTCCGACGATCCCCCTCCGACTATACCCCTCCGACTATCCCCCTCCGACTATCCCCCTCCGACTATCCCCCTCCGACTATCGCCCTCCGACTATCCCGCTCCGACTATCCCCCTCCGACTATCCCCCTCCGACTATCCCCCTCCGACTATCGCCCTCCGACTATCGCCCTCCGACTATCCCCCTCCGACTATCTCCCTCCGACTATCGCCCTCCGACTATCGCCCTCCGACTATCCCCCTCCGACTACAATACAATAATACAATACAAATCGCTTTATTGGCATGATAAGGTACATCTTATGTTGCCAAAGCATCAAAATACATTTATGGTTGAACACATAAACGCGGTTCCATTCATACATTGTATAAACAGGTATATCCCTGAGTTTATAAATATATTTTCGCCTTGTTTATATATACTCTTGTCTTAGTTTACTGGTTGTCCCTCTGTTCATGGCAAGCTGTAACATAGTGTGCCGCCAGTGTTACACAGCTTCTCTCCTCCCCCAGTAGGAATGGGAGTTTTTGGTTGTCAGTCAGATTTCTGAATTCAGGGCATATTTGTGAGAATTTTTGATAGAAATTCTCTCTGATGCCCTGATATTTTCCACAGGCTGTGAGGAAGTGCATCTCTGTCTCAACTACTCCCTGACTGCAGTGAGAGCATATCCTGTCTTCTCTTGGCAGCCTGGTCTGCCTGTGTCTGCCTTTTTCGATCGCTAGGCTATGTTCGCTAAGTCTGTACCTTGTCAAGGTTCTTCTCAGTTTGTTATCCTTTACCATGGTCAGGTAATCAGCTATGTTGTATTGTCTGTTTAGGGCCAAGTAGCAATTGAGTTTGCTTTGGGTTTTTGTTGTTTCTGCCCAATATGACAGATATTTTTCCTTTTGCTTAGCGACGATTGTGTTGGGTCGAATTCTTTGTGTTACCCTGTCACTGTCCTGGGACTGGTTATTGTTAGTATTGTTATTAGTTACTTTATTGAGTCCCAGGACTAGTTGACTGAGGGTATTCTTCTTTATGGTCAGCTCTTGGCATTTCAGGGCGTCGTAGTGATAGCATTGGGGGTTGCTCATTTGTAGGTGATTCCAAAATTTGGTGGCTCTTTTTTGGATAGTGATTATTAATGGGTATTGGCCTAGTTCCGCCCTGCATGCGTTGTTTACTGTTTTCCTTTGAGTCCGGAGGATACTTTTACAGAATTCCGCATGTAGGATCTCAATTGGGTGTTTGTCCCATTTTGCAAAATCTTGTTGTGTTAGTGGTCCCCAGACCTCACTGCCATAGAGTGCAATTGGTTCAATTACTGATTTGAAAATTTTGAGCCAAATGCTAATTGGGATTTCTATTTGGATTGATTTTTTGATGGCATAGAAAGCCCTTCTTGCTTTCTCTTTCAGTTCATTCACAGCCAGTTTGAAGTTTCCCGTAGAACTGATTTTTAAGCCCAAGTATGTGTAGTGAGTGGTTTGTTCAATTTTGGTTGTTCCTACTGTGAAATTTATTGTGGGTCCATGTTGTTTGGATCTTTGCTGGAACACAAGGACTTTGGTTTTTTGGGGATTTATTGTCAGGGCCCAAGTCTGGCAGTACGACTCCAGCAGGTCCAGGTTCTGCTGTAGACCCTCCTTAGTTGGTGACAGCAG
Organism: Somniosus microcephalus; assembly: GCF_052327205.1. Taxonomy (NCBI): domain Eukaryota; kingdom Metazoa; phylum Chordata; class Chondrichthyes; order Squaliformes; family Somniosidae; genus Somniosus; species Somniosus microcephalus. Next base: position 97,904,609 of record NC_140990.1, on the reverse strand, counting down.
AACCAGGTCGTCGGCATAGAGGAGGAATTTAACCTTGGATTCATATAGGGTGAGGCCGGGTGCTGTAGATTGTTCAAGTAGTTTTGCCAATCCATTAATGTAAATATTAAAGAGTGTCGGTGAGATTGGCGAGCCCTGCGTCACCCCCCGCCCCTGTGGGAAGTATTTTGTTTGTTTGTCTCCAATTTTAACTGCACATTTATTGTTTGTATACATTGATTTAATTACATCATATGTTTTACCTCCTACCCCGCTTTCGATAAGTTTCAGGAATAAACCGTCATGCCAGATGGAGTCGAAAGCCTTCTGGAAATCTACAAAGCATGCGTAGATTTTGCTTTTGTTATGGTGAACGTGTTTGTCAATTAGGGTCTGTAGGGTGAAGATATGATCGGATGTTCTATAGTTTGGCAGGAATCCAATTTGGCTTTTACTCAAGACATTGTGCTCTTCAAGGAAGTTTATAAGTCTTTTGTTTATGATGCTACAGAATACCTTCCCCAGGTTACTGTTTACACAGATGCCTCGATAGTTGTTTGGGTCGATTTTGTCCCCACTTTTGTATATGGGTGTTATGAGTCCTTTGTTCCAGATGTCAGGGAAATAACCGACACTCAGAACCAAGTTGAAGAGTTTTAGGATAGCCAGTTTCAGTTTGTCGTCTGCGTGTTTAATCATCTCGTTTAGTATGCCGTCTGTCCCGCAAGCTTTTCCTGGTCGCAGGTCCTTGAGTTTTTCAAGAAGTTCTTTTTCTGTTATTATGGCGTCTAGCGGGTTTTGGTTATCTTTTATGGCCATTTCAAGCTTTTCCAGTTTTTTGCGTATTTGGTGTTGCTCTGGTCTTAGTGTGTTTTTCTGGTATAATTTTTCAAAGTGGTTTACCCATGTGTCCCCATTTTGAATGGACAAATCGTCGTGTTGTTTTTTGTGTAGTGTTTTCAAGTTGTCCCAGAAACAATTCGACTCAATGGATTCCTCCATGGAGCTGAGTGTATTCTTAATAAATTGCTCTTTTTTGGTCCTGAGTGTGTTTCTGTATTGTGTTAGCGTCTGACAATAAGTAAGGCGTAATTCCTCGTTTTCTGGATGTCTGTGTTTTTGGTTTGATAGTTTTCTAAGTTTTTTCCTCATGTTATGGCAATCATGGTCAAACCATTTTTCATAGTTTTTTGTTTTGGGTTTGTTCTTGCGAGCTTTCAAGTTTGCATTTGTTGCCAAATTATCAAAAATATTGTTTAGTTTACTAACTGCCCGGTTTACGCCTTCTTTATTGTGAGTGTATATGTTATCCAGAAAGGTGTCTAAGAGAGCTTGAGTTGATGCATTGCTAATTGTTTTCTGGTATTTTTCCGTGTCATTTTTGGCCCATCTGTACGATTTTTTGGTGTTGTACAGTTTACTGGGTTGTGTTTCTATGTTGTTTGTTTCTGTCTTTTTGAGAAACATAGTAATTTGGCTGTGATCTGACAGTGTTGTTTGTGGTTTGACTGTGAATGCTCTGAAAGAGGATGGGTCCAAGTCTGTAATCATATAGTCTACTGTGCTGCAGCCAAGAGGTGAGCAGTAGGTCGATCTTCCTAGGAGGTCTCCTATGAACCTACCATTGACAATGTACAGACCCAGGTTTCGACAGAGCTGTAGTAGCTGTTTACCGTTGGTATTTGACTGCTTGTCGCAGTTATGCCTGTATGGAAGGGAAGGGATGTCAAAGTGGTTATTCCCGAATACGTAATTGTTTCCCTGATTATTGGTGAAGTCTGGTTCTTCGCCCGTTCTTGAATTGAGGTCCCCACAGATCAACACGTTCCCCTGGGCCTGGTATTGGATAATTTCCCCCTCCATGTTGGAGAAGGTGTCCTCTTTGTAGTACGGGGAATCGATTGGAGGGATATAAAGTGCGCAAATGTAAACATCTTGGGTGTTTGAGATAATCTCCCTCTCAAGTTTGAGCCACATATGGTTTTCGCCCTTTTTTATAAATTTGATGTAATTCTTAAGTTCTGTTTTAAACCAGATCAGTATGCCTCCGGAGTCTCTGCCTTGGGTTACACTTGGTAATTTATTGGAGGGGACCACTAGCTCAGTGTACCCTTGGGGACAGCCGGTGTGTCCTTTTCCTTTATACCAAGTTTCCTGTAAAATGATAATATCTAGATCTTTAGTTTCCTCTATGAACTCTGGGGTCGTACTCTTCACTTCTCGCACTGAAGAGCGTAGACCTTGGATATTCCAGGTCGAAATATATAAGGATTTCATGTTAAGTTTTATCTTTTTCTATGATAGGTTAAAGAGTGGTACGTGTTTGTCGTGTCTAAGTGTGGGGAAAAAAAAGATCACCCCAGTTGTCTACAAAAGTTAATACAATTTGGTTACAGTTCTTTCTATTAATTAGTCCTTGATCCATAAGGCGGAAGTAGATGCTGCTGCACATCTGCTCTCTCCGACAATCTCCCTCCGACTATCCCCCTCCGACTATCCCCCTCTGGCTATCCCCCTCCGACTATCCCCCTCCGACTATCTCCCTCCGACAATCTCCCTCCGACTATCTCCCTCCGACTATGTCCCTCCGACAATCTCCCTCCGACTATTCCCCTCCGACTATCTCCCTCCGACTATCGCCCTCCGACCATCTCCCTCCGACTATCCCCCTCCGACTATCCCCCTCCGACCATCTCCCTCCGACTATCCCCCTCCGACTATCCCCCTCCGACTATCTCCCTCCGACCATCTCCCTCCGACCATCCCCCTCCGACCATCCCCCTCCGAATATCTCCCTCCGACTATCCCCCTCCGACTATCTCCCTCCGACTATCTCCTTCCGACTATCCCCCTCCGACCATCTCCCTCCGACTCTCCCCCTCCGACTACCTCCCTCCGACTATCCTCCTCCTCCGAGTATCTCCCTCCGACTATCTCCCTCCGACTGTCTCCCTCCGACTATCCTCCTCCTCCGAGTATCTCCCTCCGACTATCCCCCTCCAACTTTCTCCCTCCGACTATCCTCCTCCTCCGACTATTCCCCTCCGACAATTCCTCTCCGACTATCTCCCTCCGACTATCTCCCTCCGACTACCCCCCTCCGACTATCCCTCTCTGACTATCTCACTCCGACTATCTCACTCCGACTATCTCCCTCCGACTATCCCTCTCCGACTATCTCACTCAGACTACCCCCCTCCGAATATCCCCCTCCGACTATCTCCCTCCGACTCTCCCCCTCCGACTCTCCCCCTCCGACTCTCCCCCTCCGACTATCCTCCTCCGACTATTCCCCTCCGACAATTCCTCTCCGACTATCTCCCTCCGACTATCTCCCTCCGACTACCCCCCTCCGACTATCCCTCTCTGACTATCTCACTCCGACTATCTCCCTCCGACTATCCCTCTCCGACTATCTCACTCAGACTACCCCCCTCCGAATATCCCCCTCCGACTATCTCCCTCCGACTCTCCCCCTCCGACTCTCCCCCTCCGACTCTCCCCCTCCGACTATCCTCCTCCGACTATCTGTCTCCGACTATCCCCCTCCGACTATCTCCCTCCGACTATCGCCCTCCGACTATCGCCCTCCGACTATCCCCCTCCGACTATCTCTCTCCGACAATCTCCCTCCGACTATCCCCCTCCGACTATCCCCCTCCGACTATCCCCCTCCGACTATCCCCCTCCGACTATCCCCCTCCAACTATCTCCCTCCGATTATCTCCCTCCGACTATCCCCCTCCGACTATCCCCCTCCGACTATCCCCCTCTGACTAGCTCCCTCCGACTATCTCGCTCCGACTATCTCCCTCCGAATATCCCCCTCCGACTATCCCCCTCCGCCTATCCCACTCCGACTATCTCCCTCCGACTATCCCCCTCCGACTATCCCTCTCAGACTATCTCCCTCCGAGTATCCCCCTCCGACTATCTCCCTCTGACTATCTACCTCCGACTATTCCCCTCCGACTATTCCCCTCCGACTACCTCCCTCCGACTATCCCACTCCGACTATCTCGCTCCGAGTATCTCCCTCCGACTATCCCTCTCTGACTATCTCCCTCCGACTATCTCTTCTTGACTATCCCCCTCCGACTATCCCTCTCTGACGATCTCCCTCCGACTATTCCCCTCGCGCTATCTCCCTCCGACTGTTCCCCTCCGACTATCTCCCTCCGACTATCTCCCTCTGACTATTCCCCACCGACTATCCCCCTGCGACTATCCCCCTCCGACTATCCCCCTCCGACTATCCCCCTCCGACTATCCCCCTCCGACTATCCCCCTCCGACTATCCCCCTCTGACGATCTCCCTCCGACTATCTCGCTCCGACTATCTCCCTCCGAATATCCCCCTCCGACTATCCCCCTCCGCCTATCCCACTCCGACTATCTCCCTCCGACTATCCCCCTCCGACTATCCCTCTCTGACTATCTCCCTCCGACTATCTCTTATTGACTATCCCCCTCCGACTATCCCTCTCTGACGATCTCCCTCCGACTATTCCCCTCGGACTATCTCCCTCCGACTATTCCCCTCTGACTATCTCCCTCCGACTATCTCCCTCTGACTATTCCCCTCCGACTATCCCCCACCGACTATCCCCCTCCGACTATCCCCCTCCGACTATCCCCCACCGACTATCCCCCTCCGACTATCCCCCTCCGACTATCTCCCTCTGACTATCCCCCTCCGACTATCCCTCTCCGACTATCTCCCTCCAACTATTCCCCTCCGACTGTCTCCCTCCGACTATTCCCATCCGCCTATCTCCCTCCGACTATCCCCCTCCGACTATCCCCATCCGACTATCTCCCTCCGACTATCCCCCTCTGACAATTCCTCTCCGACTATCCCACTCCGACTGTCTCCCTCCGACTATCTCCCTCCGACTATCTCCCTCCGACTATCCCACTCCGACTCTCCCCCTCCGACTCTCCCCCACCGACTCTCCCCCTCCGACTCTACCCCTCCGACTATCCTCCTCCGACTATCCCCCTCCGACTATCCCGCTCCGACTATCTCTCTCCGACAATCTCCCTCCGACTATCCCCCTCCGACTATCCCCCTCCGACTATCCCCCTCCAACTATCTCCCTCCGACTATCCCCCTCCGACTATCCCCCTCTGACTATCTCCCTCCGACTATCTCGCTCCGAATATCTCCCTCCGAATATCCCCCTCCGACTATCCCCCTCCGCCTATCCCTCTCCGACTATCTCCCTCCGACTATCCCCCTCCGCCTATCCCTCTCAGACTATCTCCCTCCGAGTATCCCACTCCGACTATCTCCCTCTGACTATCTACCTCCGACTATTCCCCTCCGACTATTCCCCTCAGACTCCCTCCCTCCGACTATCCCACTCCGACTATCTCGCTCCGAGTATCTCCCTCCGACTATCCCTCTCTGACTATCTCCCTCCGACTATCTCTTATTGACTATCCCCCTCCGACTATCCCTCTCTGCCGATCTCCCTCCGACTATTCCCCTCGCACTATCTCCCTCCGACTATTCCCGTCCGACTATCTCCCTCCGACTATCTCCCTCTGACTATTCCCCTCCGACTATCCCCCACCGACTATCCCCCTCTGACTATCCCCCTCCGACTATCCCCCTCCGACTATCCCCCTCCGACTATCTCCCTCCGACTATCTCCCTTCGACTATCCCCCTCCGACTATCCCCCTCCGACTATCCCCCTCTGACTATCTCCCTCCGACTATCTCGCTCCGACTATCTCCCTCCGAATATCCCCCTCCGACTATCCCCCTCCGCCTATCCCACTCCGACTATCTCCCTCCGACTATCCCCCTCCGACTATCCCTCTCAGACTATCTCCCTCCGAGTATCCCCCTCCGACTATCTCCCTCTGACTATCTACCTCCGACTATTCCCCTCCGACTATTCCCCTCCGACTACCTCCCTCCGACTATCCCACTCCGACTATCTCGCTCCGAGTATCTCCCTCCGACTATCCCTCTCTGACTATCTCCCTCCGACTATCTCTTATTGACTATCCCCCTCCGACTATCCCTCTCTGACGATCTCCCTCCGACTATTCCCCTCGGACTATCTCCCTCCGACTCCTACCCTCCGACTATCTCCATCCGACTATCTCCCTCGGAATATTCCCCTCCGACTATCCCCCACCGACTATCCCCCTCCGACTATCCCTCTCCGACTATCTCCCTCCGACTATTCCCCTCCGACTGTCTCCCCCCGACTATTCCCATCCGCCTATCTCCCTCCGACTATCCCCCTCCGACTATCCCCCTCCGACTATCCCCATCCGACTATCTCCCTCCGACTATCCCCCTCTGACAATTCCTCTCCGACTATCCCACTCCGACTGTCTCCCTCCGACTATCTCCCTCCGACTATCTCCCTCCGACTACCCCCCTCCGACTATCCCTCTCCGACTATCCCCCTCCGACTATCTCCCTCCGACTATCCCCTTCCGACTCGCCCCTCCCGACTCTCCCCCTCCGACTCTCCCCCTCCGACTCTCCCCCTCCGACTATCCCGCTCCGACTATCCCCCTCCGACTATCCCCCTCCGACTATCGCCCTCCGACTATCCCCCTCCGACTATCTCTCTCCGACGATCCCCCTCCGACGATCTCCCTCAGACTATCTCCCTCCGGCTATCGCCCTCCGACTATCGCCCTCCGACTATCCCCCTCCGACTATCTCTCTCCGACGATCCCCCTCCGACGATCTCCCTCAGACTATCTCCCTCCGGCTATCGCCCTCCGACTATCGCCCTCCGACTATCCCCCTCCGACTATCTCTCTCCGACAATATCCCTCCGACTATCCCCCTCCGACTATCCCCCTCCGACTATCCCCCTCCGACTATCACCCTCCGACTATCCCCCTCCGACTATCACCCTCCGACTATCCCCCTCCGACTATCCCCCTCCGACAATTCCTCTCCGACTATCTCCCTCCGACTATATCCCTCCGACTATCTCCCTCCGACTATCCCCCTCCGACTATCCCCCTCCAACTATCCCCCTCCGACTCTCCCCCTCCGACTCTCCCCCACCGACTCTCCCCCTCCGACTCTACCCCTCCAACTATCCTCCTCCGACTATCCCCCTCCGACTATCCCGCTCCGACTATCCCCCTCCGACTATCCCCCTCCGTCTATCCCCCTCTGACTATCGCCCTCCGACTATCGCCCTCCGACTATCCCCCTCCGACTATCTCTCTCCGACGATCCCCCTCCGACTATACCCCTCCGACTATCCCCCTCCGACTATCCCCCTCCGACTATCCCCCTCCGACTATCGCCCTCCGAATATCCCGCTCCGACTATCCCCCTCCGACTATCCCCCTCCGACTATCCCCCTCCGACTATCGCCCTCCGACTATCGCCCTCCGACTATCCCCCTCCGACTATCTCCCTCCGACTATCTCCCTCCGACTATCGCCCTCCGACTATCGCCCTCCGACTATCCCCCTCCGACTATCTCCCTCCGACTATCTCCCTCCGACTATCGCCCTCCGACTATCGCCCTCCGACTATCCCCCTCCGACTATCTCTCTCCGACAATCTCCCTCCGACTATCCCCCTCCGACTATCCCCCTCCGGCTATCCCCCTCCGACTATCCCCCTCCGACTATCTCCCTCCGACAATCTCCCTCCGACTATCCCCCTCCGACTATCTCCCTCCGACTATCTCCCTCCGACTATCCCCCTCCGACTGTCTCCCTCCGACTGTCCCCCTCCGACTATCCCTCTCAGACTATCTCCCTCCGACTATCCCCCTCCGACTATCTCCCTCTGACTATTCCCCTCCGACTATCCCCCACCGACTATCCCCCTCCGACTATCCATCTCCGACTATCTCCCTCCGACTATTCCCCTCCGACTGTCTCCCTCCGACTATTCCCCTCCGCCTATCTCCCTCCGACTATCCCCCTCCGACTATCTCCCTCCGACTATTCCCCTCCGACTAACCCCCACCGACTATCCCCCTCCGACTATCCCCCTCCGACAATCCCCCTGCGACTATCCCCCTCCGACTATCTCCCTCCGACTATCTCCCTCCGACTATCCCCCTCCGACTATCCCCCTCCGACTATCTCCCTCCGACTATCCCCCTCCAACTATCTCCCTCCGACTATCCCCCTCCGACTATCCCCCTCCGACTATCTCCCTCCGACCATCTCCCTCCGACCATCCCCCTCCGACCATCTCCCTCCGAATATCTCCCTCCGACTATCACCCTCCGACTATCTCCCTCCGACTATCTCCTTCCGACTATCGCCCTCCGACCATCTCCATCCGACTATCCCCCTCCGACTATCTCCGTCCGAGTATCCCCCTCCGACTATCCCCCTCCGACTATCTCCCTCCGACCATCTCCCTCCGAATATCTCCCTCCGACTATCCCCCTCCGATTATCCCCCTCCTATTATCCCCCTCCGACTTTCCCCCTCCGACTATCCCCCTCCGACTATCCCCCTCCGACTATCGCCCTCCGACTATCTCCTCCCGACTATCGCCCTCCGACCATCTCCCTCCGACTATCCCCCTCCGACTATCTCCCTCCGACTATCCCCCTCCGACTATCCCCCTCCGACTATCTCCCTCCGACCATCTCCCTCCGACCATCCCCCTCCGACCATCTCCCTCCGAATATCTCCCTCCGACTATCCCCCTCCGACTATCTCCCTCCGACCATCTCCCTCCGACTATCGCCCTCCGAACATCTCCCTCCGACTATCCCCCTCCGACTATGCCCCTCCGACTACCTCCCTCCGACTATCCCCCTCCGACTATCTCCCTCCGACTATCTCCCTCCGACTATCCCCCTCCGACTACCTCCCTCCGACTATCCCCCTTCGACTATCCCCCTCCGACTACCTCCCTCCGACTATCCCCCTTCGACTATCCCCCTCCGACTACCTCCCTCCGACTATCCCCCTTCGACTATCCCCCTCCGACTACCTCCCTCCGACTATCTCCCTCCGACTATCCCCCTCTGACTATCTCCCTCCGACTATCCCCCTCCGACTACCTCCCTCCGACTATCCCCCTTCGACTATCCCCCTCCGACTACCTCCCTCCGACTATCCCCCTCCGACTACCTCCCTCCGACTATCCCCCTCCGACTACCCCCCTCCGACTACCTCCCTCCGACTACCTCCCTCCGACTACCTCCCTCCGACTATCCCCCTCCGACTATCTCCCTCCGACTAACCCCCTCCAACTGTCTCCCTCCGACTATCCCCCTCCGACCATCCCCCTCCGACCATCTCCCTCCGAATATCTCCCTCCGACTTTCCCCCTCCGACTATCCCCCTCCGACTATCCCCCTCCGACTATCGCCCTCCGACTATCTCCTCCCGACGATCGCCCTCCGACCATCTCCCTCCGACTATCCCCCTCCGACTATCCCCCTCCGACTATCTCCCTCCGTCTATCCCCCTCCGACTATCCCCCTCCGACTATCTCCCTCCGACCATCTCCCTCCGACCATCCCCCTCCGACCATCTCCCTCCGAATATCTCCCTCCGACTATCCCCCTCCGACTATCTCCCTCCGACTATCTCCCTCCGACTATCTCCCTCCGACTATCCCCCTCCGACTATCCCCCTCCGACTATCCCCCTCTGACTATCTCCCTCCGACAATCTCGCTCCGACTATCTCCCTCCGAATATCCCCCTCCGACTATCCCCCTCCGCCTATCCCACTCCGACTATCTCCCTCCGACTATCCCCCTCCGACTATCCCTCTCAGACTATCTCCCTCCGAGTATCCCCCTCCGACTATCTCCCTCTGACTATCTACCTCCGACTATTCCCCTCCGACTATTCCCCTCCGACTACCTCCCTCCGACTATCCCACTCCGACTATCTCGCTCCGAGTATCTCCCTCCGACTATCCCTCTCTGACTATCTCCCTCCGACTATCTCTTATTGACTATCCCCCTCCGACTATCCCTCTCTGACGATCTCCCTCCGACTATTCCCCTCGGACTATCTCCCTCCGACTCTTCCCCTCCGACTATCTCCATCCGACTATCTCCCTCGGAATATTCCCCTCCGACTATCCCCCACCGACTATCCCCCTCCGACTATCCCTCTCCGACTATCTCCCTCCGACTATTCCCCTCCGACTGTCTCCCTCCGACTATTCCCATCCGCCTATCTCCCTCCGACTATCCCCCTCCGACTATCCCCATCCGACTATCTCCCTCCGACTATCCCCCTCTGACAATTCCTCTCCGACTATCCCACTCCGACTGTCTCCCTCCGACTATCTCCCTCCGACTATCTCCCTCCGACTATCTCCCTCCGACTACCCCCCTCCGACTATCCCTCTCCGACTATCCCCCTCCGACTATCTCCCTCCGACTATCCCCTTCCGACTCGCCCCTCCCGACTCTCCCCCTCCGACTCTCCCCCTCCGACTCTCCCCCTCCGACTATCCCGCTCCGACTATCCCCCTTCGACTATCCCCCTCCGACTATCGCCCTCCGACTATCCCCCTCCGACTATCTCTCTCCGACGATCCCCCTCCGACTATCTCCCTCAGACTATCTCCCTCCGGCTATCGCCCTCCGACTATCGCCCTCCGACTATCCCCCTCCGACTATCTCTCTCCGACAATATCCCTCCGACTATCCCCCTCCGACTATCCCCCTCCGACTATCCCCCTCCGACTATCCCCCTCCGACTATCCCCCTCCGACTATCCCCCTCCGACAATTCCTCTCCGACTATCTCCCTCCGACTATATCCCTCCGACTATCTCCCTCCGACTATCTCCCTCCGACTACCCCCCTCCGACTATCCCTCTCCGACTATCTCACTCCGACTATCTCACGCCGACTATCTCCCACCGACTATCTCCCTCCGAACATACCCCTCCGACTATCCCCCTCCGACTATCCCCCTCCGACTCTCCCCCTCCGACTCTCCCCCACCGACTCTCCCCCTCCGACTCTACCCCTCCGACTATCCTCCTCCGACTCTCCCCCTCCGACTATCCCGCTCCGACTATCCCCCTCCGACTATCCCCCTCCGTCTATCCCCCTCTGACTATCCCCCTCCGACTATCTCCCTCCGACTATCTCCCTCCGACTATCCCCCTCCGACTATCCCCCTCCGACTATCCCCCTCCGACTAGCCCCCTCCGACTAGCCCCCTCCGACTAGCCCCCTCCGACTATCTCCCTCCGACTATCCCCCTCTGACTATCCCCCTCCGACTATCCCCCTCCGACTATCCCCCTCCGACTAGCCCCCTCCGACTATCCCCCTCCGACTATCCCCCTCCGACTATCTCCCTCCGACTATCTCCCTCCGACTATCTCCCTCCGACTATCTCCCTCCGACTATCCCCCTCTGACTATCCCTCTCCGACTATCCCGCTCCGACTATCTCCCTCCGACTATTCCCCTCCGACTATCTCCCTCCGACTATTCCCCGCCGCCTATCTCCCTCCGACTATCCCGCTCCGACTATCCCCCTCCGACTATCCCCCTCCGACTTTCTCCCTTCGACTATCCTCCTCCTCCGACTATCCTCCTCCGTCTATCCCCCTCCGACTATCTCCCTCCGACTATCTCCCTCCGACTATCCCCCTCCGACAATTCCTTTCCAACTATCCCACTCCAACTATCCCCCTCCGACTATCTCTCTCCGACGATCCCCCTCCGACTACCTCCCTCCGACTATCTCCCTCCGACTATCGCCCTCCGACTATCGCCCTCCGACTATCCCCCTCCGACTATCTCTCTCCGACAATCTCCCTCCGACTATCGCCCTCCGACTATCCCCCTCCGACTATCTCCCTCCGACTATCTCCCTCCGACTATCTCCCTCCGACTATCCCCCTCCGACTATCCCCCTCCGACTATCCCCCTCCGACTATCTCCCTCCGACTGTCCCCCTCCGACTATCCCTCTCAGACTATCTCCCTCCGACTATCCCCCTCTGACTATCTCCCTCTGACTATCTACCTCCGACTATTCCCCTCTGACTATTCCGCTCCGACTACCTCCCTCCGACTATCCCCTTCCGACTATCTCCCTCTGACTATTCCCCTCCGACTATCTCCCTCCGACTATCTCTTATTGACTATCCCCCTCTGACTATCCCTCTCCGACTATCTCCCTCCGACTATTCCCCTCCGACTATCGCCCTCCGACTAGCTCCCTCCGACTATCTCTTATTGACTATCCCCCTCTGACTATCCCTCTCCGACTATCCCCCTCCGACTATCTCCCTCCGACTATCCCCCTCCGACTATCCCCCTCCGACTATCTCCCTCCGACTATCTCCCTCCGACTATCACCCTCCGACTATCCCCCTCCGACTATCCCCCTCCGACTATCCCCCTCCGACTGTCCCCCTCCGACTATCCCCCTACGACTATCCCCCACCGACTATCACCCTCCGAATATCCCCCTCCGACTATCCCCCACCGACTATCCCTCACCAACTATACCCCCCCGACTATCCCTCTCCGACTATCTCGCACCGACAATTCCCCTCCGACTGTCTCCCTCCGATTATTCCCCTCCGCCTATCTCCCTCCGACTATCCCCCTCCGACTATCTCCCTCCGACTATTCCACTCCGACTATCCCCCTCCGACTATCCCCCTCCGAATATCTCCCTCCGACTATCCCCCTCCGACTCTCCCCCTCCGACTATCCCCCTCCGACTAGCCCCCTCCGACTATCCCCCTCCGACTATCTCCCTCCGACTATCCCCCTCCGACTATCTCCCTCCGACTATCTCCCTCCGACTATTCCCCTCCGACTATCCCCCTCCGACTATCCCCCTCCGACCATCTCCCTCCGACCATCCCCCTCCGAATATCCCCCTCCGACTATCACCCTCCGAATATCTCCCTCCGACTATCTCCCTCCGACTATCTCCCTGCGACTATCTCCCTCCGACTATCCCCCTCCGACTATCCCCCTCCGACTATCCCCCTCCGACTATCCCCCTCCGACTATCCTCCTCCGACTATCCCCCTCCGACTATCTCCCTCCGTCTATCCCCCTCCGACTATCGCCCTCCGACTATCCCTCTCCGACTATGTCCCTCCGACTATCCCTCTCCGACAATCTCCCTCCGACTATCCCCCTCCGACTATCCCCCTCCGACTATCCCCCTCCGACTATCCCCCTCCGACTATCCCCCTCCGACTATCCCACTCCCACTATCCCTCTCCGACTATCTCCCTCCGACTATCTCCCTCCGACTATCTCCCTCCGACTATCTCCCTCCGACTATCCCCCTCCGACTATCTCCCTCCGACTATCTCCCTCCGACTATCACCCTCCGACTATCCCCCTCCGACTATCCCCCTCCGACTATCCCCCTCCGACTATCCCCCTCCAACTATCTCCCTCCGACTATCGCCCTCCGACTATCGCCCTCCGACTATCCCCCTCCGACTATCTCTCTCCGACGATCCCCCTCCGACTACCTCCCTCCGACTATCTCCCTCCGACTATCGCCCTCCGACTATCGCCCTCCGACTATCTCCCTCCGACTATCGCCCTCCGACTATCCCCCTCCGACTATCTCTCTCCGACAATCTCCCTCCGACTATCTCCCTCCGACTATCGCCCTCCGACTATCGCCCTCCGACTATCTCCCTCCGACTATCGCCCTCCGACTATCGCCCTCCGACTATCCCCCTCCGACTATCTCTCTCCGACTACCTCCCTCCGACTATCGCCCTCCGACTATCTCCCTCCGACTATCTCCCTCCGACTTTCTCCCTCCGACTATCCCCCTCCGACTATCGCCCTCCGACTATCCCCCTCCGACTATCCCCCTCCGACTATCCCCCTCCGACTATCTCCCTCCGACTGTCCCCCTCCGACTATCCCTCTCAGACTATCTGCCTCCGACTATTCCGCTCCGACTACCTCCCTCCGACTATCTCTTATTGACTATCCCCCTCTGACTATCCCTCTCCGACTATCTCCCTCCGACTATGCCCCTCCGACTATCGCCCTCCGACTAGCTCCCTCCGACTATCTCTTATTGACTATCCCCCTCTGACTATCCCTCTCCGACTATCCCCCTCCGACTATCTCCCTCCGACTATCCCCCTCCGACTATCCCCCTCCAACTATCTCCCTCCGACTATCTCCCTCCGACTATCACCCTCCGGCTATCCCCCTCCGACTATCCCCCTCCGACTATCCCCCTCCGACTATCCCGCTACGACTATCCCCCACCGACTATCACCCTCCGAATATCCCCCTCCGACTATCCCCCACCGACTATACCCCCCCGACTATCCCTCTCCGACTATCTCGCTCCAACAATTCCCCTCCGACTGTCTCCCTCCGACTATTCCCCTCCGCCTATCTCCCTCCGACTATCCCCCTCCGACTATCTCCCTCCGACTATTCCACTCCGACTATCCCCCTCCGACTATCCCCCTCCGACTATCTCCCTCCGACTATCCCCCTCCGACTATCCCCCTCCGACTAGCCCCCTCCGACTATCCCCCTCCGACTATCTCCCTCCGACTATCCCCCTCCGACTATCTCCCTCCGACTATCTCCCTCCGACTATTCCCCTCCGACTATCCCCCTCCGACTATCCCCCTCCGACCATCTCCCTCCGACCATCCCCCTCCGAATATCCCCCTCCGACTATCACCCTCCGAATATCTCCCTCCGACTATCTCCCTCCGACTATCTCCCTGCGACTATCCCCCTCCGACTATCCCCCTCCGACTATCCCCCTCCGACTATCCCCCTCCGACTATCCCCCTCCGACCATCCCCCTCCGACTATCTCCCTCCGTCTATCCCCCTCCGACTATCGCCCTCCGACTATCCCTCTCCGACTATCTCCCTCCGACTATCCCTCTCCGACAATCTCCCTCCGACTATCCCCCTCCGACTATCCCCCTCTGACTATCCCCCTCCGACTATCCCCCTCCGACTATCCCCCTCCCACTATCCCTCTCCGACTATCTCCCTCCGACTATCTCCCTCCGACTATCTCCCTCCGACTATACCCCTCCGACTATTCCCCTCCGACTATCTCCCTCCGACTATCCCCCTCCGACTATCTCCCTCCGACTATCCCCCTCCGACCATCCCCCTCCGACTATCCCCCACCGACTATCACCCTCCAAATATCCCCCTCCGACTACAATTTACAATTTACAATTTAAATCGCTTTATTGGCATGATAAGTTACATCTTATGTTGCCAAAGCATCAAAATACATTTATGGTTCAGCACATAAACGCAGTTCTATTCATACAGTGTATAAACAGGTATATCCCTGAGTGTATAAATATACATTCGCATTGTTTATATATATTTTTTTCTTAGCTTACTGGTTGTCCCTCTGTTCATGGCAAGCTGCAACATAGTGCGCCGCCAGCGTTACACAGCTTCTCTCCTCTCCCAGTAGGAATGGGAGTTTTTGGTTGTCATTCAGATTTCTGAAATCAGGGCATATTTGTGAGAATTTTTGGTAGAAATTCTCCCTGATGCCCTGATATTTTCCACAAGCTGTGAGGAAGTGCATCTCTGTCTCCACCACTCCCTGACTGCAGTGAGAGCATATCCTGTCCTCTCTTGGCAGCCTGGTCTGCCTGTGTCTGCCTTTTTCGATCGCTAGGCTATGTTCGCTAAGTCTGTACCTTGTCAAGGTTCTTCTCAGTTTGTTATCCTTTACCATGGTCAGGTAATCAGCTATGTTGTATTGTCTGTTTAGGGCCAAGTAGCAATTGAGTTTGCTTTGGGTTTTTGTTGTTTCTGCCCAATATGTCAGATATTTTTCCTTTTGCTTAGCGACGATTGTGTTGGGTCGAATTCTTTGTGTTACCCTGTCACTGTCCTGGGGCTGGTTATTGTTAGTATTGTTAGTAGTTACTTCACTGAGTCCCAGGACTAGTTGACTGAGGGTATTCTTCTTTATGGTCAGCTCTTGGCATTTCAGGGCGTCGTAGTGATAGCATTGGGGATTGCTCATTTGTAGGTGATTCCAAAATTTGGTGGCTCTTTTTTGGATAGTGATTATTAATGGATATTGGCCTAGTTCCGCCCTGCATGCATTGTTTACTGTTTTCCTTTGAGTCCGGAGGATACTTTTACAGAATTCTGCATGTAGGATCTCAATTGGGTGTTTGTCCCATTTTGCAAATTCTTGTTGAGTTAGCGGTCCCCATACCTCACTGCCATAGAGTGCAATTGGTTCAATTACTGATTTGAAAATTTTGAGCCAAATGCTAATTGGGATTTCTATTTGGATTGATTTTTTGATGGCATAGAAAGCCCTTCTTGCTTTCTCTTTCAGTTCATTCACAGCCAGTTTGAAGTTTCCCGTAGAACTGATTTTTAAGCCCAAGTATGTGTAGTTAGTGGTTTGTTCAATTTTGGTTGTTCCTACTGTGAAATTTATTTTGGGTCCCTGATGTTTGGATCTTTGCTGGAACACAAGGACTTTGGTTTTTTGGGGATTTATTGTCAGGGCCCAAGTCTGGCAGTACGACTCCAGCAGGTCCAGGTTTTGCTGTAGCCCCTCTTTAGTAGGTGACAGCAGAACCAGGTCGTCTGCATAGAGGAGGAATTTAACCTTGGATTCATATAGGGTGAGGCCGGGTGCTGTAGATTGTTCAAGTAGTTTTGCCAATCCATTTATGTAAATATTAAAGAGTGTCGGTGAGATTGGCGAGCCCTGCGTCACCCCCCGCCCCTGTGGGAAGTATTTTGTTTGTTTGTCTCCAATTTTAACTGCACATTTGTTGTTTGTATACATTGATTTAATTACATCATATGTTTTCCCTCCTACCCCACTTTCGATAAGTTTCAGGAATAAACCGTCATGCCAGATGGAGTCGAAAGCCTTCTGGAAATCTACAAAGCATGCGTAGATTTTGCTTTTGTTATTGTGAACGTGTTTGTCAATTAGGGTCTGTAGGGTGAAGATATGATCGGATGTTCTATAGTTTGGCAGGAATCCAATTTGGCTTTTACTCAAGACATTGTGCTCCTCAAGGAAGTTTATAAGTCTTTTGTTTATGATGCTACAGAATACCTTCCCCAGGTTACTGTTTACACAGATGCCTCGATAGTTGTTTGGGTCGATTTTGTCCCCACTTTTGTATATGGGCGTTATGAGTCCTTTGTTCCAGATATCAGGGAAATAACCGACACTCAGAACCAAGTTGAAGAGTTTTAGGATAGCCAGTTTCATTTTGTTGTCTGTGTGTTTAATCATCTCGTTTAGTATGCCGTCTGTCCCGCAGGCTTTTCCTGGTCGCAGGTCCTTGAGTTTTTCAAGAAGTTCTTTTTCTGTTATTATGGCGTCCAGCGGGTTTTGGTTATCTTTTATGGCCATTTCTAGCTATCTCCCTCCGACTATTCCCCTCCGACTATCTCCCTCCGACTATCCTCCTCCTCTGACTATCCTCCTCCGACTATCCCCCTCCGCCTATCTCCCTCCGACTATCTCCCTCCGACTATCCCCCTCCAACAATTCCTCTCCGACTATCCCACTCCGACTATCTCCCTCCGACTACCCCCCTCCGACTATCCCTCTCCGACTCTCCCCCTCCGACTCTCCCCCTCCGACTATCCCCCTCCGACTATCCCCCTCCGACTATCGCCCTCCGACTATCCACCTCCGACTATCTCTCTCCGACGATCCCCCTCCGACTATCTCCCTCCGACTACCTCCCTCCGACTATCCCCCTCCGACTATCTCCCTCCGACTACCTCCCTCCGACTATCCCCCTCCGACTATCCCCCTCCGACTATCACCCTCCGACTAGCCCCCTCCGACTATCCCCCTCCGACTATCCCCCTCCGACAATCTCCCTCCGACTATCCCCCTCCGACTATCCCCCTCCGACTATCCCCCTCCGACTATCACCCTCCGACTATCCCCCTCCGACTATCCCCCTCCGACTATCCGCCTCCGACTATCACCCTCCGACTATCCCCCTCCGACTATCCCTCTCCGACTATCCCCATCCGACTATCTCCCTCCGACTATCTCCCTCCGATTATCTCCCTCGGACTATCTCCCTCGGACTATCTCCCTCCGACTATCCTCCTCCGACTGTCCCCCCCCGACTATCCCCCTCCGACTATCCCCCTCCGACTATCCCCCTCCGACTATCCCCCTCCGACTATCCCCCTCCGACTATCTCCCTCTGACTATTCATCTCCGTCTATCTCCCTCCGACTATTCCCCTCCGACTACCTCCCTCCGACTATCCCCCTCCGACTATCCCCATCCGACTATCCCCCTCCGACTATCCCTCTCCGACTATCTGCCTCCGACTATCTCCCCCCGACTATCTCCCTCCGACTATTGCCCTCCGACTATTCCCCTCTGACTATCTCCCTCCGACTATCCCTCTCTGACTATCTCCCTCCGACTATCTCCCACCGACTATTCCCCTCCGACTATCTCCCTCCGACTATTCCCCTCCGCCTATCTCCCTCCGACTATCCCCCTCCGACTATCTCCCTCTGACTATTCCCCTCCGACTAACCCCCACCGACTATCCCCCTCCGACTATCCCCCTCCGACTATCCCCCTCCGACTATCTCCCTCCGACTATCTCCCTCCGACTATCCCCCTCCGACTATCCCCCTCCGACTATCTCCCTCTGACTATTCCCCTCCGACTAACCCCCACCGACTATCCCCCTCCGACTATCCCCCTCCGACTATCCCCCTCCGACTATCTCCCTCCGACTATCTCCCTCCGACTATCTCCCTCCGACTATCCCCCACCGACTATCCCCCTCCGACTATCTCCCTCCGACTATCCCCCTCCGACTATCCCCCTCCGACTATCTCCCTCCGACTATCTCCCTCCGACTATCCCCCTCCGACAATTCCTCTCCGACTATCCCCCTCCGACTATCTCCCTCCGACTATCCCCCTCCGACTTTCACCCTCCGACTATCCCCCTCCGACTATCTCCCTCCGACTATCCCCCTCCGACTCTCCCCCTCCGACTATCCTCCTCCGACTATCCCCCTCCGACTATCCCCCTCCGACTATCCCCCTCCGACTATCACCCTCCGACTATCTCTCTCCGACTATCTCCCTCCGACTATCCCCCTCCGACTATCTCCCTCCGACTATCCCCCTCCGACTATCCCCCTCCGACTATCCCTGTCCGACTATCCCCCTCCGACTATCCCCCTCCGACTATCCCCCTCCGACTATCTCCCTCCGACTATCCCCCTCCGACTATCCTCCTCCGACTATCCCCCTCCGACTATCCCCCTCCGACTATCCCCCTCCGACTATCCCCCTCCGACTATCCCCCTCCGACTATCCCCATCCGACTATCTCCCTCCGACTATCTCCCTCCGACTATCCCCCTCCGACTATCTCCCTCCGACTACCTCCCTCCGACTATCCCCCTCCGACTATCCCCCTCCGACTATCTCCCTCCGACTATCTCCCTCCGACTATCCCCCTCCGACTATCCCCCTCCGTCTATCCCCCTCCGACTATCCCCCTCCGACTATCTCCATCCGACTATCTCCCTCCGAGTATCTCCCTCCGACTATCTCCCTCCGACTATCCCCCTCCGACTATCCCCCTCCGACTATCCCCCTCCGACTATCTCCCTCCGACTATCCCCCTCCGACTATCCCCCTCCGACTATCCCCCTCCGACTATCTCCCTCCGACTATCCCCCTCCGACAATTCCTCTCCGACTATCCCCCTCCGACTATCTCCCTCCGACTATCCCCCTCCGACTTTCACCCTCCGACTATCCCCCTCCGACTATCTCCCTCCGACTATCCCCCTCCGACTCTCCCCCTCCGACTATCCTCCTCCGACTATCCCCCTCCGACTATCCCCCTCCGACTATCCCCCTCCGACTATCACCCTCCGACTATCTCCCTCCGACTATCTCCCTCCGACTATCCCCCTCCGACTATCTCCCTCCGACTATCCCCCTCCGACTATCCCCCTCCGACTATCCCTGTCCGACTATCCCCCTCCGACTATCCCCCTCCGACTATCCCCCTCCGACTATCTCCCTCCGACTATCCCCCTCCGACTATCCTCCTCCGACTATCCCCCTCCGACTATCCCCCTCCGACTATCCCCCTCCGACTATCCCCCTCCGACTATCCCCATCCGACTATCTCCCTCCGACTATCTCCCTCCGACTATCCCCCTCCGACTATCTCCCTCCGACTACCTCCCTCCGACTATCCCCCTCCGACTATCCCCCTCCGACTATCTCCCTCCGACTATCTCCCTCCGACTATCCCCCTCCGACTATCCCCCTCCGTCTATCCCCCTCCGACTATCTCCATCCGACTATCTCCCTCCGAGTATCTCCCTCCGACTATCTCCCTCCGACTATCCCCCTCCGACTATCCCCCTCCGACTATCCCCCTCCGACTATCTCCCTCCGACTATCCCCCTCCGACTATCCCCCTCCGACTATCCCCCTCCGACTATCTCCCTCCGACTATCCCCCTCCGACTATCCCCCTCCGACTATCCCCCTCCGACTATCTCCCTCCGACTATCTCCCTCCGACTATCTCCCTCCGACTATCCCCCTCCGACAATCTCCCTCCGACTATCCCCCTCCGACTATCCCCCTCCGACTATCCCCCTCCGACTATCCCCCTCCGACTATCTCACTCCGACTATCCCCCTCCGACTATCTCACTCCGACTATCCCCCTCCGACTATCTCCCTCCGACTATCTCCCTCCGACTATCCCCCTCCGACAATCCCCCTCCGACAATCTCCCTCCGACTATCTCCCTCCGACTATCCCCCTCCGACAATCTCCCTCCGACAATCTCCCTCCGACTATCCCCCTCCGACTATCTCCCTCCGACTATCCCCCTCCGACTATCACCCTCCGACTATCTCACTCCGACTATCCCCCTCCGACTATCCCCCTCCGACTATCTCCCTCCGACTATCCCCCTCCGACTATCTCACTCCGACTATTCCCCTCCGACTATCTCACTCCGACTATCTCACTCCGACTATCTCGCTCCGACTATCCCCCTCCGACTATCTCCCTCCGACTATCCCCCTCCGACTATCTCACTCCGACCATTCCCCTCCGACTATCCCCCTCCGACTATCTCACTTCGACCATTCCCCTCCGACTATCTCACTCCGACCATTCCCCTCCGACTATCCCCCTCCGACTATCTCACTCCGACCATTCCCCTCCGACTATCTCACTCCGACTATCCCCCTCCAACTATCTCCCTCCGACTATCCCCCTCCGACTATCTCACTCCGACCATTCCCCTCCGACTATCCCCCTCCGACTATCTCACTCCGACCATTCCCCTCTGACTATCTCACTCCGACTATCCCCCTCCGACAATCTCCCTCCGACTATCCCCCTCCGACTATCTCCCTCCGACTATCCCCCTCCGACTATCACCCTCCGACTATCTCACTCCGACTATTCCCCTCCGACTATCTCACTCCGACTATCTCACTCCGACTATCTCGCTCCGACTATCCCCCTCCGACTATCTCACTCCGACTATCCCCCTCCGACTATCTCCCTCCGACTATCCCCCTCCGACTATCTCACTCCGACCATTCCCCTCCGACTATCCCCCTCCGACTATCTCACTTCGACCATTCCCCTCCGACTATCTCACTCCGACCATTCCCCTCCGACTATCCCCCTCCGACTATCTCACTCCGACCATTCCCCTCCGACTATCTCACTCCGACTATCCCCCTCCAACTATCTCCCTCCGACTATCCCCCTCCGACTCTCCCCCTCCGACTATCTCACTCCGACTATTCCCCTCCGACTATCTCACTCCGACTATCTCACTCCGACTATCTCGCTCCGACTATCCCCCTCCGACTATCTCACTCCGACTATCCCCCTCCGACTATCTCCCTCCGACTATCCCCCTCCGACTATCTCACTCCGACCATTCCCCTCCGACGATCCCCCTCCGACTATCCCCCTCCGACTCTCCCCCTCCGACTATCCCCCTCCGACTATCCCCCTCCGACTCTCCCCCTCCGACTCTCCCCCTCCGACTATCCCGCTCCGACTATCCCCCTCCGACTATTCCCCTCCGACTATCTCACTCCGACCATTCCCCTCCGACTATCTCACTCCGACTATCTCCCCTCCGACTATCTCCCTCCGACGATCTCCCTCCGACTATCTCCCTCCGACGATCCCCCTCCGACTATCCCCCTCTGACTATCTCACTCCGACTATCTCCCCTCCGACTATCTCCCTCCGACGATCTCCCTCCGACGATCCCCCTCCGACTATCTCCCTCCGACTATCCCCCTCCGACTATCTCACTCCGACCATTCCCCTCCGACTACCTCACTCCGACTACCTCACTCCGACTATCCCCCTCCGACTATCTCACTCCGACCATTCCCCTCCGACTACCTCACTCCGACTATCCCCCTCCGACTATCTCCCTCCGACTATCTCCCTCCGATTATCTCCCCCCGATTATCTCCCTCCCATTATCCCAAATCCCCCAGCTGGTCCTCGGCAGGGCGAACGTCCTCCCCAATGACATCTTGCATTGCTGGTTGGCCGGGGCTGAGAGGCATTACAGCGCGTCCCTCGGAGGAATTCAGAACAACAGGCCTTCACTTCTAGACACAGACAATCCTGGGAGCACTTGGCAGCTTTTGCGGAGGGAAGAGGCGAGTTCATGTTTCAAGTGTGGGTCTTCTGTCAGAACTCTGGAGGAAAATTACGGATCAGCAGCATTTAAAAAGGAACAGAATGAAGGGGTGAATGAGGCACACACACACACACACACACACAGACATACAGGTACACACAGACATACCTACAGACAGATTTAAACACACACACAGACATGCAGGCACAGACACACAGCCAGATACATATACACAGACAGACATACACACACAGACGCACAGACAGAAGACAGACATACACGCATACACACAGACATACAGGTACACACACACGTACAGACACACATATACAAACACACATACACAGACATACACAAAGACACACACACAGACAGACACACAGAACGAAACACACGCTTACACACACGCAACAACTAGGGATGGGCAATAAATGCTGGCGTTGCCAGTGAAGCCCGCGTCCCAGGAACGAATAAAAATTCCCAGAAACATACAGACAGAGACACACACACACACTCGCTCTGTCCGAGTTTCTCTCTCTCTGACGATGCCTTTCTTCCCACAGAGCCTGCTCCTGGACTCACGGCCTCCCCCGAGCTGATCACACTCCGGGAAGTGGAGCCCATTCTGATGCCAGAAATGGAGGTTTGTACATGATTCCCATCAGCCGATGTTTCAGCAGCAACTCCTGCTCTTCAGTCCAATTTCGCATCAGAACGTCACCCACTTTCCCACTGCTCCCACCCGTCCCGGGCCCATCAGAGAGCTGAGACCCTCACCCCCGCTGTGTCTGGGACAGCATTTGACCCCATGATGGGTGAAACTAGAACTAGGGGGCATAGTCTTAGAATAAGGGGCTGCTCTTTCAAAACTGAGATGAGGAGGAGCTACTTCACTCAGAGGGTGGTAGGTCCATGGAATATGCTGCCCCAAAAAGCTGTAGAAGCTACATCATTACATAAATTTAAAACAGAAATAGACAGTTTCCTAGAAGTAAAGGGAATTAAGGGTTACGGGGAGCGGGCAGGAATTTGGACATGGCCCTGTGCGTAGCGGAGCGGGCCCAGGGGCCGTGTAGCCTGATCCTGCTCCTATTTCATGTGTCTAATTCTGTTAGATTCAGGAGATGGTTCTGTGATAGTGGATTGGCAGTTAGGATCAGATCAGCCATGATCTTATTGAATGGCGGAGCAGGCTCGAGGGGCCGATTGGCCTACTCCTGCTCCTATTTCTTATGTTCTTATGTTCTTATGAAAGGTCAGAGTCTGACCCGCTGATCACTCCCAGTCCCCAGGGGGAAGTGATGGGGTGAGGGTCGGAGTTCAAAGAGGTGTGTGTGTGTGTGACCCCAGGTACAGGGTGTGTGTGTGTGTGACCCCAGGGTACAGGGTGTGTGTGTGTGTGACCCCAGGGTACAGGGTGTGTGTGTGTGTGACCCCAGGTACAGGGTGTGTGTGTGTGTGACCCCAGGTACAGGGTGTGTGTGTGTGTGACCCCAGGGTACAGGGTGTGTGTGTGTGTGACCCCAGGGTACAGGGTGTGTGTGTGTGTGACCCCAGGGTACAGGGTGTGTGTGTGTGTGACCCCAGGGTACAGGGTGTGTGTGTGTGTGACCCCAGGTACAGGGTGTGTGTGTGTGTGTGTGACCCCAGGGTACAGGGTGTGTGTGTGTGTGACCCCAGGGTACAGGGTGTGTGTGTGTGTGACCCCAGGGTACAGGGTGTGTGTGTGTGTGACCCCAGGTACAGGGTGTGTGTGTGTGTGACCCCAGGGTACAGGGTGTGTGTGTGTGTGACCCCATGGTACAGGGTGTGTGTGTGTGTGACCCTAGGGTACAGGGTGTGTGTGTGTGTGACCCCAGGGTACAGGGTGTGTGTGTGTGTGACCCCAGGGTACAGGGTGTGTGTGTGTGACCCCAGGTACAGGGTGTGGGTGTGTGTGACCCCAGGGTACAGGGTGTGTGTGTGTGACCCCAGGTACAGGGTGTGTGTGTGTGTGACCCCAGGGTACAGGGTGTGTGTGTGTGTGACCCCAGGTACAGGGTGTGTGTGTGTGTGACCCCAGGGTACAGGGTGTGTGTGTGTGTGACCCCAGGGTACAGGGTGTGTGTGTGTGTGACCTCAGGTACAGGGTGTGTGTGTGTGTGACCCCAGGGTACAGGGTGTGTGTGTGTGTGACCCCAGGGTACAGGGTGTGTGTGTGTGTGACCCCAGGTACAGGGTGTGTGTGTGTGTGACCCCAGGGTACAGGGTGTGTGTGTGTGTGACCCCAGGTACAGGGTGTGTGTGTGTGTGACCCCATGGTACAGGGTGTGTGTGTGTGTGACCCTAGGGTACAGGGTGTGTGTGTGTGTGACCCCAGGGTACAGGGTGTGTGTGTGTGTGACCCCAGGGTACAGGGTGTGTGTGTGTGTGTGTGACCCCAGGTACAGGGTGTGGGTGTGTGTGACCCCAGGGTACAGGGTGTGTGTGTGTGACCCCAGGTACAGGGTGTGTGTGTGTGACCCCAGGGTACAGGGTGTGTGTGTGTGTGACCCCAGGGTACAGGGTGTGTGTGTGTGTGACCCCAGGGTACAGGGTGTGTGTGTGTGTGACCCCAGGGTACAGGGTGTGTGTGTGTGACCCCAGGGTACAGGGTGTGTGTGTGTGTGACCCCAGGGTACAGGGTGTGTGTGTGTGTGACCCCAGGTACAGGGTGTGTGTGTGTGTGACCCCAGGGTACAGGGTGTGTGTGTGTGTGACCCCAGGTACAGGGTGTGTGTGTGTGTGAGCCCAGGTACAGGGTGTGTGTGTGTGTGAGCCCAGGTACAGGGTGTGTGTGTGTGTGACCCCAGGGTACAGGGTGTGTGTGTGTGTGACCCCAGGTACAGGGTGTGTGTGTGTGACCCCAGGTACAGGGTGTGTGTGTGTGTGACCCCAGGTACAGGGTGTGTGTGTGTGTGACCCCAGGGTACAGGGTGTGTGTGTGTGTGACCCCAGGTACAGGGTGTGTGTGTGTGTGAGCCCAGGTACAGGGTGTGTGTGTGTGTGACCCCAGGGTACAGGGTGTGTGTGTGTGTGACCCCAGGTACAGGGTGTGTGTGTGTGTGACCCCAGGGTACAGGGTGTGTGTGTGTGTGACCCCAGGGTACAGGGTGTGTGTGTGTGTGACCCCAGGGTACAGGGTGTGGGTGTGTGTGACCCTAGGGTACAGGGTGTGTGTGTGTGTGACCCCAGGGTACAGGGTGTGTGTGTGTGTGACCCCAGGTACAGGGTGTGTGTGTGTGTGACCCTAGGGTACAGGGTGTGTGTGTGTGTGACCCCAGGGTACAGGGTGTGTGTGTGTGACCCCAGGTACAGGGTGTGTGTGTGTGTGACCCCAGGGTACAGGGTGTGTGTGTGTGTGACCCCAGGGTACAGGATGTGTGTGTGTGTGACCCCAGGTACAGGGTGTGTGTGTGTGTGACCCCAGGTACAGGGTGTGTGTGTGTGCGATCCCAGGGTACAGGGTGTGTGTGTGTGTGACCCCAGGTACAGGGTGTGTGTGTGTGTGACCCCAGGGTACAGGGTGTGTGTGTGTGCGATCCCAGGGTACAGGGTGTGTGTGTGTGTGACCCCAGGTACAGGGTGTGTGTGTGTGTGACCCTAGGGTACAGGGTGTGTGTGTGTGTGACCCCGGGGTACAGGGTGTGTGTGTGTGTGACCCCAGGTACAGGGTGTGTGTGTGTGTGACCCTAGGGTACAGGGTGTGTGTGTGTGTGACCCCAGGTACAGGTGTGTGTAGACCGGGCCCTGTCACTCCTCTTCTGTTCCTCCTTCAGGTGGAAAAAGACCTGCCGGAACTTACCATGCGTGAGCTCGAGGACTTCATGGCCGAGGATTTCAAGTTTCCCGAAGAGCCCGGCCGGTTGGTGCGGAAGATTCCGGGGAAGAGACAGCCCAGAGAAGGTAGACGAGTGTGTAAGGGATCGCTGTGTAGACCCCCCTATGTGAGAGTGTGTAAGGGATCGCTCTGTAGACCCCCATGTGAGAGTGTGTAAGGGATCGCTGTGTAGACCCCCCTATGTGAGAGTGTGTAAGGGATCGCTCTGTAGACCCCAATGTGAGAGTGTGTAAGGGATCGCTGTGTAGACCCCACTATGTGAGAGTGTGTAAGGGATCGCTGTGTAGACCCCCCATTGTGAGAGTGTGTAAGGGATCGCTGTGTAGACCCCCCTATGTGAGAGTGTGTAAGGGATCGCTGTGTAGACCCCCCTATGTGAGAGTGTGTAAGGGATCGCTCTGTAGACCCCCATGTGAGAGTGTGTAAGGGATCGCTGTGTAGACCCCCCTATGTGAGAGTGTGTAAGGGATCGCTCTGTAGACCCCAATGTGAGAGTGTGTAAGGGATCGCTGTGTAGACCCCACTATGTGAGAGTGTGTAAGGGATCGCTGTGTAGACCCCCCATTGTGAGAGTGTGTAAGGGATCGCTGTGTAGACCCCCCTATGTGAGAGTGTGTAAGGGATCGCTGTGTAGACCGCCCTATGTGAGAGTGTGTAAGGGATCGCTCTGTAGACCCCGCTATGTGAGAGTGTGTAAGGGATCGCTGTGTAGACCCTCCTATGTGAGTGTGTGTAAGGGATCGCTGTGTAGACCCCCCTATGTGAGAGTGTGTAAAGGATCGCTGTGTAGACCCCCCTATGTGAGAGTGTGTAAGGGATCGCTGTGTAGGCCCCCCTATGTGAGAGTGTGTAAGGGATCGCTGTGTAGACCCCCCTATGTGAGAGTGTGTAAGGGATCGCTGTGTAGACCCCCCTATGTGAGAGTGTGTAAGGGATCGCTGTGTAGACCCCCCTATGTGAGAGTGTGTAAGGGATCGCTGTGTAGACCCCCCTATGTGAGAGTGTGTAAGGGATCACTGTGTAGACCCCCCTATGTGAGAGTGTGTAAGGGATCGCTGTGTAGACCCCCCTATGTGAGAGTGTGTAAGGGATCGCTGTGTAGACCCTCCTATGTGAGAGTGTGTAAGGAATCGCTCTGTAGACCCCCCATGTGAGAGTGTGTAAGGGATCGCTGTGTAGACCCCACTATGTGAGAGTGTGTAAGGGATCGCTGTGTAGACCCCCCAATGTGAGAGTGTGTAAGGGATCGCTGTGTAGACCCCCCTATGTGAGAGTGTGTAAGGGATCGCTGTGTAGACCCCCCTATGTGAGAGTGTGTAAGGGATCGCTGTGTAGACCCTCCTATGTGAGAGTGTGTAAGGGATCGCTGTGTAGACCCTCCTATGTGAGAGTGTGTAAGGGATCGCTCTGTAGACCCTCCTATGTGAGACTGTGTAAGGGATCTCTGTGTAGACCCTCCTATGTGAGAGTGTGTAAGGGATCGCTGTGTAGACCCCCCTATGTGAGAGTGTGTAAGGGATCGCTGTGTAGACACCCCTATGTGAGAGTGTGTAAGGGATCGCTATGTAGATCCCCCTATGTGAGAGTGTGTAAGGGATCGCTGTGTAGACCCCACTATGTGAGAGTGTGTAAGGGATCGCTGTGTAGACCCTCCTATGTGAGAGTGTGTAAGGGATCGCTCTGTAGACCCCCCATGTGAGAGTGTGTAAGGGATCGCTGTGTAGACCCCACTATGTGAGAGTGTGTAAGGGATCGCTGTGTTGACCCCCCTATGTGAGAGTGTGTAAGGGATCGCTGTGTAGACCCCCCTATGTGAGAGTGTGGAAGGGATTGCTGTGTAGACCCCCCTATGTGAGAGTGTGTAAGGGATCGCTGTGTAGACCCCCCATGTGAGAGTGTGTAAGGGATCGCTGTGTAGACCCCCCTATGTGAGAGTGTGTAACGGATCGCTGTGTAGACCCCCCTATGTGAGAGTGTGTAAGGGATCGCTGTGTAGACCCCCCTATGTGAGAGTGTGTAAGGGATCGCTGTGTAGACCCCCTATGTGAGAGTGTGTAAGGGATCGCTGTGTAGACCCCCCTATGTGAGAGTGTGTAAGGGATTGCTGTGTAGACCCCCCTATGGGAGAGTGTGTAAGGGATTGCTGTGTAGACCCTCCAATGTGAGAGTGTGTAAGGGATCGCTGTGTAGACCCCCCATGTGAGAGTGTGTAAGGGATCGCTGTGTAGACCCCCCGATGTGAGAGTGTGTAAGGGATCGCTGTGTAGACCCTCCTATGTGAGAGTGTGTAAGGGATCGCTGTGTAAACCCTCCTATGTGAGAGTGTGTAAGGGAACGCTGCATAGACCCCCCTATGTGAGAGTGTGTAAGGGATCGCTGTGTAGACCCCACTATGTGAGAGTGTGTAAGGGATCGCTGTGTAGACCCCCCTATGTGAGAGTGTGTAAGGGATCGCTGTGTAGACCATCCTATGTGAGAGTGTGTAAGGGATTGCTGTGTAGACCCCGCTATGTGAGAGTGTGTAAGGGATCGCTGTGTAGACCCCCCTATGTGAGAGTGTGTAAGGGATCGCTGTGTAGACCCTCCTATGTGAGAGTGTGTTAGGGACCGCTGTGTAGACCCCCTATGTGAGAGTGTGTAAGGGATCGCTGTGTAGACTGCCCTATGTGAGAGTGTATAAGGGATCGCTGTGTAGACCCCCCTATGTGATAGTGTGTAAGGGATCGCTGTGTAGACCCCCCTATGTGAGAGTGTGTAAGGGATCGCTGTGTAGACCCCCCATTGTGAGAGTGTGTAAGGGATCGCTGTGTCGACCCCCCTATGTGAGAGTGTGTAAGGGATCACTGTGTGGACCCTCCTATGTGAGAGTGTGTAAGGGATCGCTGTGTAGACCCCCCTATGTGAGAGTGTGTAAGGGATCGCTGTGTACACCCCCCTATGTGAGAGTGTGTAAGGGATCGCTGTGTAGACCCCCCTATGTGAGAGTGTGTAAGGGATCGCTCTATAGACCCCGCTATGTGAGAGTGTGTAAGGGATCGCCATGTAGACCCCCCTATGTGAGAGTGTGTAAGGGATCGCTGTGTAGACCTCCGTATGTGAGAGTGTGTAAGGGATCGCTGTGTACACCCCCCTATGTGAGAGTGTGTAAGGGATCGCTGTGTAGACCCCCCTATGTGAGAGTGTGCAAGGGATCGCTGTGTAGACCCCCCTATGTGAGAGTGTGTAAGGGATCGCTGTGTAGACCCTCCTATGTGAGAGTGTGTAAGGGATCGCTGTGTCGACCCTCCTATGTGAGAGTGTGTAAGGGATCGCTCTGTAGACCCTCCTATGTGAGACTGTGTAAGGGATCTCTGTGTAGACCCTCCTATGTGAGAGTGTGTAAGGGATCGCTGTGTAGACCCCCCTATGTGAGAGTGTGTAAGGGATCGCTGTGTAGACCCCCCTATGTGAGAGTGTGTAAGGGATCGCTGTGTAGACCCCCCTATGTGAGAGTGTGTAAGGGATCGCTGTGTAGACCCCCCTATGTGAGAGTGTGTAAGGGATCGCTGTGTAGACCCTCCTATGTGAGAGTGTGTAAGGGATCGCTCTGTAGACCCCCCATGTGAGAGTGTGTAAGGGATCGCTGTGTAGACCCCACTATGTGAGAGTGTGTAAGGGATCGCTGTGTAGACCCCCCTATGTGAGAGTGTGTAAGGGATCGCTGTGTAGACCCCCCTATGTGAGAGTGTGTAAGGGATCGCTGTGTAGACCCCCCTATGTGAGAGTGTGTAAGGGATCGCTGTGTAGACCCCCCATGTGAGAGTGTGTAAGGGATCGCTGTGTAGACCCCCCTATGTGAGAGTGTGTAAGGGATTGCTGTGTAGACCCCCCTATGTGAGAGTGTGTAAGGGATCGCTGTGTAGACCCCCCATGTGAGAGTGTGTAAGGGATCGCTGTGTAGACCCCCCTATGTGAGAGTGTGTAAGGGATCGCTGTGTAGACCCCCCTATGTGAAAGTGTGTAAGGGATCGCTGTGTAGACCCTCTATGTGAGAGTGTGTAAGGGATCGCTGTGTAGACCCCCCTATGTGAGAGTGTGTAAGGGATTGCTGTGTAGACCCCCCTATGGGAGAGGGTGTAAGGGATTGCTGTGTAGACCCTCCTATGTGAGAGTGTGTAAGGGATCGCTGTGTAGACCCCCCATGTGAGAGTGTGTAAGGGATCGCTGTGTAGACCCCCCTATGTGAGAGTGTGTAAGGGATCGCTGTGGTAACCCTCCTATGTGAGAGTGTGTAAGGGATCGCTGTGTAGACCCTCCTATGTGAGAGTGTGTAAGGGAACGCTGCATAGACCCCCCTATGTGAGAGTGTGTAAGGGATCGCTGTGTAGACCCCACTATGTGAGAGTGTGTAAGGGATCGCTGTGTAGACCCCCCTATGTGAGAGTGTGTAAGGGATCGCTGTGTAGACCATCCTATGTGAGAGTGTGTGAGGGATTGCTGTGTAGACCCCGCTATGTGAGAGTGTGTAAGGGATCGCTGTGTAGACCCCCCATGTGAGAGTGTGTAAGGGATCGCTGTGTAGACCCCCCTATGTGAGAGTGTGTAAGGGATCGCTGTGTAGACCCCCCATTGTGAGAGTGTGTAAGGGATTGCTGTGCAGACCCTCCTATGTGAGAGTGTGTAAGGGAATGCTGCATAGACCCCCCTCTGTGAGAGTGTGTAAGGGATCGCTCTGTAGACCCTCCTATGTGAGAGTGTGTAAGGGATCGCTGTGTAGACCCCCCTATGTGAGAGTGTGTAAGAGATCGCTGTGTAGACCCTCCTATGTGAGAGTGTGTAAGGGATCGTTGTGTAGACCCTCCTATGTGAGAGTGTGCAAGGGATCGCTGTGTAGACCCTCCTATGTGAGAGTGTGTAAGGGATCGCTGTGTAGACCCCCCTATGTGAGAGTGTGTAAGGGATCGCTGTGTAGACCCCCCTATGTGAGAGTGTGTAAGGGATCGCTGTGTAGACCATCCTATGTGAGAGTGTGTAAGGGATTGCTGTGTAGACCCCGCTATGTGAGAGTGTGTAAGGGATCGCTGTGTAGACCCCCCATGTGAGAATGTGTAAGGGATCGCTGTGTAGACCCCCCTATGTGAGAGTGTGTAAGGGATCGCTGTGTAGACCCCCCATTGTGAGAGTGTGTAAGGGATCGCTGTGTAGACCCTCCTATGTGAGAGTGTGTAAGGGATCACTGTGTAGACCCTCCTATGTGAGAGTGTGTAAGGGATCGCTGTGTAGACCCCCCTATGTGAGAGTGTGTAAGGGATCGCTGTGTAGACCCCCCATGTGAGAGTGTTTAAGGGATTGCTGTGTAGACCCTCCTATGTGAGAGTGTGTAAGGGATCGCTGTGTGGACCCTCCTATGTGAGAGTGTGTAAGGGATCGCTGTGTAGACCCTCCTATGTGAGAGTGTGTAAGGGATCGCTGTGTAGACCCCCATGTGAGAGTGTGTAAGGGATCGCTGTGTAGACCCCCCTATGTGAGAGTGTGTAAGGGATCGCTGTGTAGACCATCCTATGTGAGAATGTGTAAGGGATTGCTGTGTAGACCCCGCTATGTGAGAGTGTGTAAGGGATCGCTGTGTAGACCCCCCTATGTGAGAGTGTGTAAGGGATCGCTGTGTAGACCCTCCTATGTGAGAGTGTGTTAGGGATCGCTGTGTAGACCCCCTATGTGAGAGTGTGTAAGGGATCGCTGTGCAGACCGCCCTATGTGAGAGTGTATAAGGGATCGCTGTGTAGACCCCCCTATGTGAGAGTGTGTAAGGGATCGCTGTGTAGACCCCCCATGTGAGAGTGTGTAAGGGATCGCTGTGCAGACCCCCCATTGTGAGAGTGTGTAAGGGATCGCTGTGTCGACCCCCCTATGTGAGAGTGTGTAAGGGATCGCTGTGTGGACCCTCCTATGTGAGAGTGTGTAAGGGATCGCTGTGTAGACCCCCCTATGTGAGTGTCAGGGATTGCTGTGTAGACCCCCCTATGTGAGAGTGTGTAAGGGATCGCTGTGTAGACCCCCCTATGTGAGAGTGTGTAAGGGATCGCTGTGTAGACCCCCCTATGTGAGAGTGTGTTAGGGATCGCTCTATAGACCCCGCTATGTGAGAGTGTGTAAGGGATCGCCGTGTAGACCCCCCTATGTGAGAGTGTGTAAGGGATCGCTGTGTAGACCTCCGTATGTGAGAGTGTGTAAGGGATCGCTGTGTAGACCCCCCTATGTGAGAGTGTGTAAGGGATCGCTGTGTAGACCCCCTGTAGTGTATGTGCCTTTAAGAGCCCCCTGTGTACTGTAATGCCGGTAATGGTCACTCGGGCTATATGAGCCTGTATATTGTGTTGTATCAGTTAGTTCCCCTCCAGACTTTATTCAGTGAACACCTGTGAAACCAACTCTTGCCTTCAGTGTCTCTATTAACACACGGACACAACAGTGGCGACGAATTGGAAACGGACTTACCTGCAATTCGGCAGCACCTCAAGGACAACGATTCCTCAGACGTCCAAAGTTGAAGAAAAGCAAGAAAAAGAAAAAAGCTGTGGTTTCACCAGCTAGCCGAGCTGGTGCCAGGTACTGCAATAATCCTTCCTGGGCATCGGGCTGGGGCTCCAGCGGCTGGCTCTGCAGCGAGGCCAAGCAGCGAAGGCGGAGGCAAGCAGTAACAGACGGGGAGGGAGCACTCGGGAGACGGCCGGCGCTGCAAGCAGGTCGGCGTTCAGACCTCGCAGAGAGAGTCCGGCGGGAACGAGTCTCCACCTGTAAATAAATGAAAAATTTAAATTAAAAAAAAACGCGGAAAGCAGCGTTGTCATCGGCAGCAGCGGCGGGGAAGCGCGGGAAGCGCCATATCTTTTCTGCAGGAAAGAAAGAAAAGCGCGGGAAGCGCTATTTTTTTTTCCAGGATGCCTAAGGCTGGCAATATTGATGCTTTTGATAACGATATAGAGGATTGGACCACATATGTGGAAAGAGTGGAGGTATATTGCACCGCAAATGGAATAGAAAATGATAAAAAAGCGTCAGTACTGCTAAATCTAATGGGCACAAAGACATACGGGCTGTTACGAAACTTAATCACTCCAGCCAAACCAAAGGACAAGAATTTTAAGGAAATTGTTGATACCCTACAGGAGCACTTAAACCCAACACCGCTGCTGATAGTGGAACGATTCAAATTCTTCAAGAGGAATCAACACAAGAATGAAAGTAACACTGATTACCTCACCGAATTAAGAAAGCTATCAAAGCACTGCCAATTCGGGGCAGGACTAGCAGATTATCTTTGAGACAAATTCGTCTGCGGTCTCCTAAGTGAAGGAACACAGAAAAGGCTGCTTTCTGAGAAAGATTTGACACTGGACAAGGCTTTCAGTATGGCTGTATCATACGAAGCAGCCGCAAAAGGAGCTGCAGAGATACAACAAAAGACACAGGACTTCAGCACCCATGAAATGACACAGGGTTTCGAGAGATGTTATCGCTGCGGCATATCCACCCATGACCAGAGGGACTGCTGGTTCAAGGACAAAGCATGCAGGCAATGCGGAAAGATTGGACACATTGCACGGGTATGCCGATCTGGAAAAAAAAAATCCACGGACGGGAAAAAAAAAATCAACAAACAAATGTACAGAAAGGTACAAATGATGACGGACAGTAGCTCCGAAGACCAGAAGAGCGATAGCGACTCCGAAAACAAGAGACTAAGCTGTCTCAAATTACATAATGTAATTGCCAAAGAAGATTACCAGACCATTTGGGTTACCCTCACGATAGCAGGGTCCCCAGTTAAAATGGAGCTAGATACAGGATCAGCTCTGACCGTCATAAATCGACGGGATTACGAGCGGCTATTTCCGCATATACCTTTAAAAGACACATCCATTATCTTGAAAACATATACGGGGCAGAAAGTATACCCCAAAGGAAAAATAAGGGTGCCTGTTGTATACAACGGCAAGGAAATACAGAAGTTGTATTTATACGTTCTACAAGATGGTGGTCCACCGCTGTTGGGACGTGAATGGATCAGGAAAATACGTTTAGACTGGCACTCCATTCAGGCACTGACGGTGACCAGTAAGGAAAAAAATGATGATGACGTCATACCTGAACGATTAAAAGACATCTTGGCCAACGCCAAGGAAGTGTTTCATGAGAAACTAGGAACCTTGAAAGGCATCACCGCCTCAATAAAAGTGGAAGATGCGGCAATTCCCAAGTTTTTTAAGGCAAGACCGGTGCCATACACAATTCGTCCAGCAGTCGAGGCAGAGCTGGAGAATTTGGAAAAGGCAGGCGTATTATCCAAAATAGATTGGAGCGAGTGGGCAACACCCATTGTCCCGGTCATGAAGAAAACGTTGAATAATGATAAATCTGAAGAACAGAGAAAAATTTGCATCTGTGGAGACTTCAAGGTGACTGTAAACCCGGTCCTTCACACAGTACAGTATCCCCTTCCGAGGACAGAAGATATTTTCACCTCACTATCCGGAGGGAAACGTTTCACCAAAATTGACTTGGCACAGGCATATCTACAGATGGAGGTTGAAGAGGCCTCTAAAAAGTATCTCACGATAAATACACACAAAGGCCTGTACCAGTACAATCGACTGGTTTTCGGAGTAGCATCCGCTCCAGCTATCTGGCAAAGAGCTATGGAGCAAGTCGTCCAAGGGATTCCGGGGACTCAATGCTACCCAGACGACATCCTTGTAACAGGAGAAAACGACAACGAGCACCTTGCCAATTTGGAGCAGGTGCTCACTAGGCTGAGAGAACGGGGCCTACGAGCAAATCGCCCCAAGTGCGAATTTTTCCAGAATCAAATATCATATTGTGGCCACATAATTAATAAGGAAGGGTTGCATAAGTCACCTGAAAAAATTGAAGCGGTCATAAAAGCCCCAGCACCTGAAAATGTTTCACAATTAATGTCGTTCCTGGGATTAATAAATTACTATCATAAATTTTTACCGAACTTATCAACTCTTCTGCACCCTCTTAATGAACTGCTACAAACAGGAGTAATTTGGAAATGGAGCGAAGACTGTAAACATGCCTTCCATAAATGCAAAGACTTAATCACGTCCAAAGAAGTTTCGGCTCATTACAACCCATCACTGCCAATCAGACCGGCGTGCGATGCATCCCCTTACGGCGTAGGAGCGGTATTATCGCATAGATTCCCTGATGGCTCGGAGCGGCCAATAGCTTTTGCATCACGCTCATTGAACTCAGCTGAGCGTAACTATGCCCAAATCCACAGGGAAGCACTCAGCCTGGTATGGGGAGTGAAGAAATTCAACCATTACCTACACGGACAAAAATTTACCTTGTTGACTGACCATCAACCCCTCATCTCCATATTCAACCCTAAAAAGGGTGTTCCCATTATGACAGCGCAAAGGCTACAAAGGTGGTCCCTTTTTCTAGGGGCACACCAATATAACATAGAATACAAAGGATCAAAACAGCATGGGAATGCTGACGGTTTATCGCGCCTACCGTTGCCAACGGTAGAAGAGGCACCTACCGTAGACCCAGTGGAGATTTTCCACTCTACCCTAGTCGAATGTCTACCAGTAACAAATTCTGCCATTGAAAGGGAAACTAGAAATGACCCGACTCTCTCACGAGTCTACGATTTAACAGTGAAGGGATGGCCAGCACATGGCGAACCACTGTTGCCAGCATTCTCGCAAAGAAGAGAACAGCTGTCAGTGTGCCGAGGAACCTTGATGTGTGGATCCAGAGTGGTGATTCCACCCAAACTCCAGGATAAAGTTCTAAAGGAGCTTCACGAGGGGCATCTGGGTGGAGTGAAAATGAAGAACCTAGCCAGGGCGTTTGTATGGTGGCCAGGAGATTGATGGAGACATCGAAGAAATGACCAAGAGCTGCCTAGGATGCCAGAAGGTCCAAAACGCTCCACCACAAGCCCCTCTACATCCATGGGAGTGGCCCTCATCTCCATGGCAAAGGGTACACATTGACTTTGCTGGTCCATTTATGGACTCAATGTTCTTAATCGCGGTTGATGCACACTCCAAGTGGCCGGAGGTAATAAAGATGTCCTCCACCACCACGGAAAAATCCATCACAGTATTAAGGACCATATTTGCCAGGAATGGGCTGCCTGAACGGATCTGTTCTGATAATGGACCGCAATTTGTGTCCGAAGAATTCAGGAAGTTCTTAAAAAACAATGGGGTTAAGCACTACACGTCCGCCCCATACCATCCCGCCACCAATAGATTGGCTGAAAGGTTTGTCCAGACCTTCAAGAAGGCCATAAAGGCCATGGGTAATGAAGACATAAATCTACAACATAAGGTAGATAACTTCTTGTTTGCATACAGGAATGCAACACATATGGTTACAAACCAAACTCCCGCCATGATGTTCTTCAATAGAAGCCTAAGATGCCGGCTGGATTTGATCAAGCCAAACATCAGAAGGGACGTGG
The DNA here is from genome assembly GCF_052327205.1 of Somniosus microcephalus. NCBI lineage: Eukaryota > Metazoa > Chordata > Chondrichthyes > Squaliformes > Somniosidae > Somniosus > Somniosus microcephalus. The sequence goes on along the minus strand of NC_140990.1, from coordinate 97,867,631 downwards.
AGAACCGGCAATTTCAAGGCATGAATGAAAGGCCAACTAGAACCTTCCAGATAGGTCAACAAGTTTTGGCCCGGGACTACCGTACCGAGAAATGGCAGCCTTGAACTATCTGCACACGACTAGGACCGCTGATGTATACCGTGGACATTGGAGAAAGCATAATAAGGCGCCATGCTGACCAAATCATGGAGTCATCCGAAAAGGGACAACCCACACCACAACTCTATACGCCTAATGATGAAGTAGAGATACCCATAGTATCTACCTCCGATCCGGTGATACTGGAACCCGATGAACCCGACACTGGCATTCAAGCCGAATCAGCCTTGCCAAAAGAACCTACTACACCACCAGAAACTACTACACCACTGAGGCGTTATCCGGACCGAGTCAGGAAGCCTCCAGAGAGACTGACTTATAATTGATTAACTGCAGCAATGTGTAGATTATTGTTCTTGTAACATGTAATTAATGATTACTTAAAATATTATGTACTGGTTGGCTAAAAGGGGAGGAATTGTAGTGTATGTGCCTTTAAGAGCCCCCTGTGTACTGTAATGCCAGTAATGGCCACTCGGGCTATATAAGCCTGTATATTGTGTTGTATCAGTTAGTTCACCTCCAGACTTTGTTCAGTAAACACCTGTGAAACCAACTCCTGCCTTCAGTGTCTCTATTAACACATGGACACGATCAATAACATGTCATTCTATAGTGGACACTAGGTGGAGCCGTAGAGCTGTATATAGCTGTATGTATAAGACTACACTACCCAGCTGTATGATATTAAGACTACATTACCCATGAGGCACTAGGCTACCCACAAGGCAGCAGTCAAGATGGAAGCCTCTACAGATACAGTACCTAGTCCACATTTGCTCAATAAAAGGTCTAGCAAAAGGTAGCTGTGTTCATAATAAGAATGTCTAGTTATTAATGAACATAAGATGGTACCAGGGTGGTGAAGATCTGCTGAAAATTGTGAAAAGCGACATGGAGAATTTGAAGCCACCAGAGCGTTTGAATCTCGAGGGAAAAATCGACTACAACTGGCAGACTTTTAAACAGCAATTCGAACTCTACATTGCAGCCATCGGATTCGGTACGAAGCCAGACGCAAGGAAGATAGCGTTGCTGCTTACGGTTGCAGGCCCACAGGCGATAGAGGTATTTAATACATTTGTATTTAATCCAGTGGAGAACAGAAAAAAATTACAAGATGTGCTAAAAAAATTTGATGCACATTGCTCTCCCAAAAAGAATGAGAGCTATGAAAAATACATCTTCCGTTTCTCGGACACAGCAACAAAATGAGACTTTTGATAGCTTTATAACTGATCTGAAACTGAAAGCACAGACATGTAATTTCTCTGAGCTCAAAGCATCCATGATTCGTGACCAGATTGTGTTTGGTATTCATGATAAAAAAGTCAGGGAACGTCTGTTGAGAGAAACCGAACTAAATTTGGAAAATGCGGTGAAAATATGCCAAGCCAGCGAGCTAGCTCGAAAGCACGCGAAGACTTTCAGTGAAATCAATAATGATGCGAATGTAATGAGTGATAATGCTGCTGTCGGTGCTGAGTCCTACAAGGGGAAGAAACGTGGGCAGAACAGAAATGAAAAGCAATCGGAGGATGAAATTTTAAATTGTAAACGCTGTGGTTACAAACACCAGTTAAGACAATGCCCAGCGTTTGGAAAAATGTGCACAAAGAGTAATGGAAAGAATCACTTTGCCAAACAATGCTTTTCAAAAGTAAAAACGATGAAAGGGCAACGAGTTAATGTGATTGAGGACACTGATTTAAGTGAGACATTTCTTGTAGGAATGGTGTCATGTGACGATATCAAAAAAGATACAGAAAATGTGCAGCCCTCAGAAATGGACAATGCTGAACATAAAGTCAATGCAGTAAAAGAGGACAAATGGATGATCCCACTGCAGATAAATGGAGCATTAGTTACATTGAAACTGGACACTGGGGCAAAAGCAAACTTAATCAGTATGAGTGACATTAACAATATGAAAGAAAAGCCCAAAATACAGAAAAAGTCAGTACTACTGAAGGACTATAATGGACAGAAAATAGATAGCTTAGGTGTATGCAGACTTAAAGTGACAGTCAAAGACAAAGTGCATCATCTCATGTTTTCTGTTGTGGCTGAAAGGCTTGATTCGATACTAGGTGACAAAGCTTGTGAAGACTTAGAACTGGTCAAGAGAGTCTACCGTATAAACTGTGCCATAAGCAGACCAGATGACTCAGGTGATGAAGCAGAGAGCCCATCAAGGATGAAAAGGCCAAAGGGTATCCATGTCTTCAAAAAGCCTAGTTTCTCCAAGAAGAAAGAAAAAGACTTCAAGGTCAAAGAGAAGCCAAAGGAAGAAAAGCACAAAGAGGAAAAACACAAGGAGAAAAAGTCCAAAGATATAACCGCAGCAGATGTTGTTAAGCAGTGGAAAGAGAAAAAGAAAATGAAGAAGCCTGCACCAGAGCAGGAAGCAGTTCCGGTGGATACTCCTTCTTCCCTCAGGCCAATCTTTGGTGTTCTATTAGCCGAGGCTAATAGACCCACTATGTGAGAGTGTGTAAGGAATCGCTGTGTAGACCCCCCTATGTGAGAGTGTGTAAGGGATCGCTGTGTAGACCCTCCTATGTGAGAGTGTGTAAGGGATCGCTGTGTAGACCCCCCTATGTGAGAGTGTGTAAGGGATCGCTGTGTAGACCTCCATATGTGTGGGGGGGGGTGTGGGCAGGGGTTGTGTCTGGGCAGTGGGTGTGTGGGTTTTGTGGGCGAGGGTGTTTATGTGGTGTGTGTATGGGCAGGGGGGTTTGTGGGTGGGTGTGTGTGACTATGTTGGGCGTGGGTTGTGTATGTGTGTTGGGTGTGTCTGGGGGGGCAGTGTATGTGCAACCCCCAATGCTATCACTACGACGCCCTGAAATGCCAAGAGCTGACCATAAAGAAGAATACCCTCAGTCAACTAGTCCTGGGACTCAATAAAGTAACTAATAACAATACTAACAATAACCAGTCCCAGGACAGTGACAGGGTAACACAAAGAATTCGACCCAACACAATCGTCGCTAAGCAAAAGGAAAAATATCTGTCATATTGGGCAGAAACAACAAAAACCCAAAGCAAACTCAATTGCTACTTGGCCCTAAACAGACAATACAACATAGCTGATTACCTGACCATGGTAAAGGATAACAAACTGAGAAGAACCTTGACAAGGTACAGACTTAGCGAACATAGCCTAGCGATCGAAAAAGGCAGACACAGGCAGACCAGGCTGCCAAGAGAAGACAGGATATGCTCTCACTGCAGTCAGGGAGTAGTTGAGACAGAGATGCACTTCCTCACAGCCTGTGGAAAATATCAGGGCATCAGAGAGAATTTCTATCAAAAATTCTCACCAATATGCCCTGAATTCAGAAATCTGACTGACAACCAAAAACTCCCATTCCTACTGGGGGAGGAGAGAAGCTGTGTAACACTGGCGGCACACTATGTTACAGCTTGCCATGAACAGAGGGACAACCAGTAAACTAAGACAAGAGTATATATAAACAAGGCGAAAATATATTTATAAACTCAGGGATATACCTGTTTATACACTGTATGAATGGAACCGCGTTTATGTGTTCAACCATAAATGTATTTTGATGCTTTGGCAACATAAGATGTACCTTATCATGCCAATAAAGCGATTTGTATTGTATTGTATTGTATTGTATGTGTGTGGGTGTAGATATGGATGTGTGCGTGGCGGGGGGAGTGTGGGGTGTGTGTATGGGTGTGGATATGTGTGTGTGTGGGGGTGGTGTGAGTGTGGGGGGTGGGGGGAAGAGATGGGGAAGCCTAAATATTCTTGCCCCTCAATGATATCACGTCGCCTTTCACAGATGCCAAAGAGATCGAACAAGTCCGAGGTGTCCCAGCCGAACCGGCAGAAAGACCGGTGACTTCGCCTGTACGGTGAGTGCCCTCTATGTGCTGTCTCCCAGCCGGGGGCGGACGGTTGGAGGGCTACAATTGGTACTGAGCCCCACACAGAGCAGGAAGAGCCCAGGCCAGGGATACCTCCACCGCCCTGGTCTGTGCTGAGTGAGCTGCTCCCAGCCGGGGGCGGGCGATAGCGGGGCTACAATAAGCCTGTGGATTGTGGAGGCATCAGTCAGTGTCCAAGTTTGCAGGCGACACAAAGCTGGGTGGGCGTGTGTGTTGTGAGGAGGGTGCCAAGAAACTCCAGGATGATTTGGACAGGTTGGGTGATTGGGCAGAAGCATGGCAGATGCAATATAACGTGGATAAATGCGAGGTTATCCACTTTGGTGTCAAAAACAGGAAGGCAGATTATTATCTGAATGGCAATAGATTGGGAGAAGGGGAAGTGCAACGAGACCTGGGTGTCCTTGTGCACCAGTCGCTGAAGGTAAGCATGCAGGTGCAGCAGGCGGTTAAGAAGGCAAATGGTATGTTGGCCTTCGTGGCGAGAGGGTTTGAATACAGGAACAAGGATGTCTTGCTGCAGTTGTACAGGGCCTTGGTGAGACCACATCTTGAGTATTGTGTGCAGTTTTGGTCGCCTTATCTGAGGAAGGATGTTCTTGCCATGGAGGGAATGCAGCGAAGATTCACCAGGCTGATACCTGGGATGGCAGGAATGACGTATGAGGAGAGATTGGGTCGATTGGGCTTGTACTTGCTGGAGTTTAGAAGAATGAGAGGGGATCTCATTGAAACTTATAAAATTCTAACAGGACTAGACAGACTAGATGCAGGAAGGATGTTCCCGATGGTCGGGGAGTCCAGAACCAGGGGTCACAGTCTAAGGATAAGGGGTAAGCCATTTAGGACAGAGATGAGGAGGAATTTCTTCACCCAGAGTGTGGTGAACCTGTGGAACTCTCTACCACAGAAGGCAGCGGAGGCCAATTCATTAAATATATTCAAGAAGGAGTTGGATATATTTCTTAAGGCTAAAGGGATCAAGGGATATGGGGAGAAGGCAGGGACAGGGTACTGAATTTGGATGATCAGCCATGATCATATTGAATGGCGGAGCAGGCTCGAAGGGCCGAATGGCCTACTCCTGCTCCTATCTTCTATGTTTCTATGTCCTTCTCCCGATCACTGTCCGGTCGGTGCCCATCTACTGGGTGTGTATGTGCTGGCTCAGGACAAGATAGAGCCCTCTATTGAGTAGATTGGGTCTATATACTCTCTGGAGTTTAGAAGAATGAGAGGTGATCTCATTGAAACATATAAAATTCTGAAGGGGATTGACAGGGTAGATGCTGAGAGGTTGTTTCCCCTAGCTGGAGAGTCTAAAACTAGGGGGCATAGTCTCAGGATAAGGGGTCGGCCATTTACGACTGAGATTGAAGGGATAATTACTAGTCCTAGCCCCTTTAGGGCTACCCCAGATCAGGCATATTTCTCAGACGTCCACTTTCAAATAAAGTTTGAGGTAGCCAAATCCTAAAGATGCTTAATTGGGTCTAAAGATCCGGACTATCTCTCCCTAAAGGAAAGGAACAACCTGAAAATGTTACCATCCTCCAGATAGCACTTTTAATAAGTTTAGCGAGACTGTAATGTTCCGGATATTATGAGGGTCCGGAAAACTCCCCCACCAAAGAGTGTACAGAGATTGAGTTTGCGAGTTTTTGATACAGAAGTATACATGAGACAATTCTAAAAATATATAGATTTATTAAAGAACCGACATGTAATTTACAGTTGGTGAGTCAATTGCAACATTAACAGTTCCAAAAAGAGAAAGCTTACAATCTTATTATCAGAGAACATTACTTTCAAATCTTAACTTCGCTACAGTTTTACAGTTCTTAGTGTTCTACAGGATATCCACCAAAATCAAATACCTTTGATCCCCGAGATACAAAGAATTGGAGACTTACAGAGCCGCCTCTGAAGCTGAGAATCGCTTTGCCTGATTAAAGCGAGTCTACTATCCCATTTGAGAGTTCAATATTTATACCCTTTTCCAGTGGTATTTTCTTTAATGTTTTCTGCGGATGTAAGCTAATTATCTCTAGTCATTTTTCTGCTGACCTCTGCCAGAATCATGTCTCATCTCGAGGTGTTCTAAGTTTACCATATAAAAAACGGTGTGACAGCAGGTGTCTCTTACTTTATGTCATCTTTACGAGGGCAGATGTTCCTTACTTTATCTGCTTCTTTACGAAGTGTAAATCAGAACACCCTGTCCAGGGTGAACCATTGTTTCGTTCCCAAAGGTCAGCCTGTCGGGAGCCTTTAACCTTCTGTTTCAATAAGGTTATTTATTCAGGGTCAGCAACTATCTTATCAATAGCCGGAATGCTTTCATAGCTATTTCATCGTTAGGTTTCTAGATTTCCAAACCCAGTTTGTCATGTTTTAACAAGGCTAGAATTATTTCATAAGATAGTGTATTTTTCTGAATAGGTTATATGGTTTATTCCTTCACAAGATGAGGAGGAATTTCTTCACTCAGAGGGTGGTGAATCTTTGGAATTCTCTGCTCCAGAGGGCTGTGGATGCTCAGTCGTTGAGTATATTCAGGACTGAGATTGCTCGATTTTTGGACTCGAGGGATCGGGCGGGAAAGTGGAGTTGAGGTCAAAGATCAGTCATGCTCTTATTGAATGACGGAGCAGGCTCAAGGGGCCGATTGGCCTACTCCTGCTCCTGTTTCTTATGTTCTCGTGGTCGAATACCCCCTTGCCGACGCATGAAGAACGGTCAGCTGGAGTGAGCGCTCGTGAAACAATGGCGGCATTGTAGGCAGTGTAGCTGGAAGCATAAAATTGCAAAGGGCTATCGACAGATTAAGTGAATGGGCAAAACTGTGGCAAATGGATTTCAATGTGAGGTCATCCACTTTGGACCTAATAAGGATAGAACAGGGTACTTTCTAAATGGTGAAAGGCTAAAAACAGTGGAGGTCCAAAGAGACTTGGGGGTCCAGGTACACAGATCATTAAAATGTCATGGACAGGTGCAGAAAATGATCAAAAAGGCTAATGGGATGCTGGCCTTTATATCTCGAGGACTAGAATACAAGGGGGTAGAAGTTATCCTGCAGCTGTACAAAACCCTGGTTAGACCACACCTGGAGTACTGTGAGCAGTTCTGGGCACCACACCTTAGGAAGGGTTAAGTTACGAGGAGAGACTACACAAACTAGGGTTGTATTCCCTGGAATTTAGAAGGTTAAGAGGTGATTTGATTGAAGTTTTCAAGATATTAAGGGGAACAGACAGGGTAGAGAGAGAAACTATTTCTGCTGGTTGGGGAGTCTCGGACTAGGGGGCGTTGCCTAAAAATTAGAGCCAGACCTTTCAGGAGTGAAATTAGGAAACACTTCTACACACGAAGGGTGGTAGAGGTTTGGAACTCTCTTCCGCAAATGGTAATTAATGCGAGATCAATTGTTAATTTTAAATCTGAGATTGATAGATTTCTGTTAACCAAAGGTATTAAGGGATATGGGGCAAAGGCGGGTAGATGGGGTTAGATCGCAGATCAGCCCTGATCTGATTGAATGGCGGAACAGGCTGGAGGGGCTGAATGGCCTCCTCCTGTTCCTATTTTTCTCTGTCCTATGTTCCATCCTTTCCACCCCCCCCACCACCACCCCCCTCCAACCATCGAGGGGTCAGAGGCTGCAGAGGAGAAAGAGAGAGAGAGAGAGAGAGACGGAAACGGTGGAGAGTTCTAAGCGGTGCCTCGTTCTGTTTCTGTTCCCCCAGGGTTCCCGGACCGGAGTACGACGCGCTGATCACACTGGATGAGGTGACGGGGCTGCCGCCGGAGTTCCCCGCGATACCACCAGGTAAATTGCAGCGCCGTTAGCCCGGGCTCGTACATCTCTGGCCCGTTGTGCGCGCGGGCGTGTGCAGCAAGAGAAGGCTGAAGGCCGCAGCTTCCCTTCTCCCCGCCGAGGCGGCCCTGCAATTGGTCCTGAGCCCCACACAGAGCAGGAAGAGCCCAAGTTCCATTCCCCCGTCCCCGGTCTGTGCTGAGTTAAGTGATCCCAGCCGGACGTGGGCGGGCGATAGGCGGCCTACAATTGGTCCTGAGCCCCACACAGAGCAGGAAACAAAGAATTGCATTTCCAAAGCGACTTTCACCACCTCAGGACGTCCTAAACAACAACAATAACCTGTATTTATATAGCGCCTTTAACATAGTAAAACGTCCCAAGGTGCTTCACAGGAGAGTTATAAAGACAAAAATTTGACACCGAGCCACATTGGCAATTAGGGCAGGTGACCAAAGGCTTGGGCAAAGAGGTAGGTTTTAAGGAGCGTCTTAAAGGAGAAAAGAGAGGTGGAGAGGGTTAGGGAGGGAATTCCAGAGCTTCGGGCCCAGGCAGCTGAAGGTACTTTGCAGCCAATGAAGTACTTTATTTTTTGAAGTGCACTCGCTGTTGCAATGTAGGAAACATGGCAGCCAATTTGCGCACAGCAAGCTCCCACAAACAGCAATGTGATACTGACCAGATCATCTGTTTTAGTGATGTTGATTAAGGGATAAAAAAATTAGCCCCGGGGAGAACTCCCCTCTGCTCTTCTGTCAGTAGTGGCCGCGGGAATCTTTTACATCCACCTGAGAGGGCAGACAGGGGTTTAACGTCTCATCCGAAAGACAGCACCTCCCGACAGTGCGGCGCTCCCTCAGTACCGGCACCGGGAGTGTCGGCCCTGGATTATGGGGCTGCAGTGGGGACTCGAACCCGCGACCTTCTGACTCCCGAGGCGGCAGTGAGACCCCACTGAGCAACGGTTGGCATAATCTGTCAGAGCCCAGGTTTCATCCCCGCCCTCGTCTGCGCTTGGTTAGTTGATCCCAGTCGGGGGTGGGGGGGGGTGCTACAATTGGCCCTGAGGCCCACACATAGCAGGGAAGGGGCCGCACTTGACTTTGTGTCACCGCTCTCTTCTCATCTCTCTCTCTCTCTTGGCCCACAGCTGAAGCCGTGCCGGAGAAAGAGGTGGAGATTCCAGCCGTGCCCTCGCTGCCAATCTCACCGGAGGAGGTGCCTGAGCGTCGACCGGCCTCGCCCAGCCTGGAGGTAGGTGGGGGCGGGGGGGTGTCGGGGTGGGGGGGTGGGGGTGAGGGGGTGGAGGAAACGCATGCCGGCCCCCAGGGCCAAAGATTGAAGGAGCGATCGGGATCAAAAAAACTGGATCGTCTTGACGTTTCAGCCCGTCGATCATTCTTCCCCCACCTTCACTCCACTCCCAGGGGTACCACCCCACCCACCTTTCAGTACCTCACCCAACTGGGCCCATTCATCATTGGGGTGAGCCCTGGCAGCGAATGATATTCCACCGCGGTGGTGGGGGGGTGGGGGCTTCACCACCCGTCTCCGTCCTCTCTTCACCAGTGGTTCGTGCCCAACCCCAGAAACACCCGCAAAACCTGTGTGCACGTACACACACTAGAGGTTACTGGATGGTGGTCAGGAGCAGGAACCCTGGCTGAGTTTCTCCCCCCACCCGCTTCCCAATCCACAGGCTCTGAGGTCAATAGCAGCGGACCCTATCGCGAGCCCCCAGTTCATCGGCTAAATTCACAGGAAAGGAAGACAGAACTTGCATTTCTATATCAATGATTTGGATGAGGGAACCAAACGTAATATTTCCGAGTTTGCTGACGACACGAAACTAGGTGGGATTGTGAGTTGTGAGGAGGATGCAAAGAGGCTTCAAGGCGATTTAAACAAGTTGAGTGAGTGGGCAAATACATGGCAGATGCAGTATAACGTGGATAAATGTGAAGTTATCCACTTCAATAGGAAAAACAGAAAGGCAGAGTATTATTTAAATGGGGCTAGATTGGGAAATGTTGATGTACAAAGGGACCTGGGTGTCCTTGTACACCAGTCACTGAAAGCAAACATGCTGGTGCAGCAAGCAGTTAGGAAGGCAAATGGTATGTTGGCCTTCATTGCAAGAGGATTTAAGTACAGGAGCAAGGATGTCTTACTAGAGTTGTACAGGGCCTCGGTGAGACCACAACTAGAGTAGTGTGTACAGTTTTGGCCTCCTTACCTAAGGAAGGATATACTTGCCATAGAGGGAGTGCAGCGAAGGTTCACCAGACTGATTCCTGGGATGGCAGGACTGTCGTATGAGGAGAGATTGGGTCGACTAGGCCTGTATTCACTAGAGTTTAGAAAAATGAGAGAGGATCTCATTGAAATGTATAAAATTCTGACAGGGCTAGACAGACTGGACACAGGGAGGATGTTTCCCCTGGCTGGAGGGGTCTAGAACAAGGGGTCACAGTCTCAGGATACAGGGTAGGACATTTAGGACTGAGATGAGGAGAAATTTCTTTATTCAGCGGGTGGTGAACCTGTGGAATTCTCTACCACAGGAGGCTAAGTCACTGAATATATTTAAGAAGGAGATAGATAGATTTCTAGACACAAAAGGCATCAAGGGGTATGGGGAGAGAGCGGGAATATGGTATTGAGATAGAGGATCAGCCATGATCATATTGAATGGCGGAGCAGGCTCGAAGGGCCGAATGGCTACTCCTGCTCCTATTTTTCTGTGTTTCAATGTTTCACCACCTCAGGATGTCCCAATGCACTACACAGCCGATGAAGTAATTGCGTAGTGTAGTCACTGTTGTAATGTAGGAAACGCGGCAGCCGCTTTGCGCACAGCAAGCTTCCACAAACAGCAATGTGTTAATGACCAGATCATCTGCTTTAGTGATGTTGGTTGAGGGATAAATATTGGCCCCGGGACACCGGGGATAACTCCCCCCTGCTCTTCTTCCAATAGCGGCCGTGGGATCTTTAACGTCCACCTGAGAGGGAAGACGGGGCCCTCGGTTTAACATCTCATTCAAGTTGTTACTGTTACCTGTGGAGCCCTCCCCCCAACCCCACCCAAGGCTCTATCCTTGGCCCCCTCCTTTGTCTCATCTACAGGCTGCCCCCTGGTGACATCGTCCGAGAACACAGCGTCGAACACGCTGACGACACCCAGCTCCACCTCACCACCACCTCTCTCGACCCCTCCACTGTCTCTAAATTTGTCACCCTGCTTGTCCGACATCCAGTACCGGATGAGCAGAAATTTCCTCCCAGCTAAATATTGGGAAGACCGAGGCCGTTGTCTTCGGTCCCCGTCTCAAACTCCGTTCCCGAGCCACCGACTCCATCCCTCTCTCTGGCAACTGTCTGAGGCTGAGCCAGACTGTTCGCAACCTTGGTGTCGTATTCGACCCTGAGATGAGCTTCCGACCACATATTCGCTTCATCACCAAGACCGCTTACATCCACCTTGGTAACATCGCCCGTCTCTGCCCCTACCTCAGCTCATCTGCTGCTGAATCCCTTATCCATTCCAAGGCTCTCCTGGCCAGCCTCTCATCTTCCACCCTACATTAACTTCAGCTCCACCATAACGTTACTGTCCCTGTCCTAACTCGCACCAAGTCCCGTTCACCCATCACCCCCTGTGTTCGCTGACCTACATTGGTTCCCGGTCTGGCAAAGACTCAATTTTAAAATTCTTGATGTAATAAAAAGCCTCACACATCAAGGAACTTATAATTAAACTATATACAAGAGCGGTCTTCACCACGCCTCTAGGTGAAGCCCTTTTACAATACTGAGCAGTTCAGTATTTATACTAGTCCAAACACAGGAAGTGACGTATGCACAGGAAGTGATGTATGCACTGAGTTCACAGTTCACAGGAAGTGATGTGCACATAACTTCCCGGAAGTTATTATTATTATCACAATTCTCATCCTCGTTTTCAAATCCCTCCCTATCTCTGTAAACTCTTCCAGCCCCACAACCCTCCGAGATCTCTGCACTCCTTCAATCCTGACCTCTTACGCACCCCTGATTTTAATCATTCCACCATTGGTGGTCGTGCCTTCAGCTGCCTTGACCCTAAGCTCTAGAATTCCCTCCCTAAACCTCTCCGCCTCGCTACCTCTCTCTCCTCCTTTAAGACGTTCCTTAAAACCTACCTCTTTGACCAAGCTTTTGGTCACCTGCCCTAATATCTCCTTATGTGGATCAGTGTCAAAATTTGTCTGATAATCGCTCCTGTGAAGCGCCCTGGGACGTTTTACTACGTTAAAGGCGCTGTATAAATGCAAGTTGTTGTTGAAAGATGGAACCCACCGACGGTGCAGCGCCCCCTTAGTCCTGGCACCGGGGGTGTCGGCCCTGGATTATGGGGCTCGAGTCGCTGGAGTGCGGCTTGAACCCACGATCTGCTGACTTGGAGACGAGCGGGCTGCCCGCTAATGACTCTTCAGTGTTGAAGGCAACGTTCCCTCTAAGCTGCTCCGCCAGTCCCATGCAGCCCGGGACTGTCTTTTCCCACGTTAAATTTCACACTGTGAATGGTGCCGCACAAAAAAAGGTCAGGGGGGGAACATTGATTGCAAGCCAGCACTTTCCTGGCCTGGTGCCTCAGTGCCACAGCAGGCAGGGATTTACTTCCCCCGGCCTTAGTCGTCAAGAGAAGAGGCAAACAAAAGCTTTCAGACAGGTGATATGATCCCAGCGGCCTTTTCTTCTTGTTTTCCGCTCTAGCTGGTGCTGCCCGAGATCTACGAACTCCCGCCGGTGACTCCCAAACGCCGACGGCGCAGGCTGCAGTTTATCGATCAGACCGTCCAGATATCACGAAAGGAGATACAGGAAGCCATTCAGCAGGCCGATATTCACTGTGCGCCAACCGTGAGTGTTCTAGAACATTCCCCGTGCATCGACCGCCAACTGATCTAAGATCATTCACTGTAAACCAACCGTGAGTGATCTAGAACATTCCCCGTGCATCGATCGCCAACTGATCTAAGATAATTTACTGTAAACCAGCCGTGAGTGTTCTAGAACATTCCCCAATGCATTGATCGCCAACTGATCTAAGATATTCACTGTAAACCAACCGTGAGTGTACTAGAACATTCCCCGTGCATCGACCGCCAACTGATCTAAGATATTCACTGTGCACCAACCGTGAGTGTTCTGCAACATTCCCTGTGCATCGACCATGAGCTGATCTAGGATACCCACAGTGTATCAGTCGTGAGTGATTTAGGACATTCCCTGTGCACCAACCAGGACTGATAGAGAACATTCACTGTTCACCATCTGACACTCATCTAGAACGTCTACTGTACATTGCCCGTGACTGATCTAGAACAAACACTGTGCGCCAAACGGGACTGAATCAAGAACACCCATGATGCGCCAGTCGTTACTGGTCTAGAACATTCACTGTTTGTTGACATTAATTGATCTACACCATCAACTGTACATTGTGACGTAAGAAAACTACTAGGCACTTGGTCTAAGCGTTAAACAAAGCTTTAATCAACTGTTTTGCAACATGAGGTCTAGTTGTGTCCTTCACTAGTTCCTGTTAAGAATGTCCTGCGCAAGCTGGGCCTGTGCCCGAGTATTTATACTCTCCCTGGACAGCGCCACCCGTAGGCTGCTCAGTTGATTCATGTCACATTGCCCACTGCTGATCTAGAAAATTCACTGCGTGTCACCGGTGACTGATCGAGGACGTTCACAGTGCATCAATCTTGAAATAATCTAGAACATCAATTGCGAACTGATGTAGAAAATTATCTGTACACCGATCGTGACTGATCCAGGATATTCAGAGAGGGAGATTCACAGTATGTAACCCGTGCTATACCTGCCCGGGGAGTGTTTGATGGAACAGTGTGGAGGGAGCTTTACTCTGTATCCAACCTATGCTGTACCTGCCCTGGGAGTGTTTGATGGGACACTGTAGAGGGAGCTTTACTCTGTATCTAACCCATGCTGTACCTGCCCTGGGAGTGTTTGATGGGACACTGTAGAGGGAGCTTTACTCTGTATCTAACCCGTGCTGTACCTGCCCTGCGAGTGTTTGATGGGACAGTGTAGAGGGAGCTTTACTCTGTATCTAACCCGTGCTGTTCCTGCCCTGGGAGTGTTTGATGGGACAGTGTAGAGGGAGCTTTACTCTGTATCTAACCCGTGCTGTACCTGCTCTGCGAGTGTTTGATGGGACAGTGTAGAGGGAGCTTTACTCTGTATCTAACCCGTGCTGTACCTGCCCTGGGAGTGTTTGATGGGACACTGTAGAGGGAGCTTTACTCTGTATCTAACCCGTGCTGTTCCTGCCCTGGGAGTGTTTGATGGGACAGTGTAGAGGGAGCTTTAGTCTGTATCTAACCCGTGCTGTACCTGCCCTGCGAGTGTTTGATGGGACAGTGTAGAGGGAGCTTTACTCTGTATCTAACTCATGCTGTACCTGCCCTGCGAGTGTTTGATGGGACAGTGTAGAGGGAGCTTTACTCTGTATCTAACCCGTGCTGTTCCTGCCCTGGGAGCGTTTGAATGGACAGTGTAGAGGGAGCTTTTCTCTGTATCTAACACATGCTGTTCCTGCCCTGGGAGCGTTTGAATGGACAGTGTAGAGGGAGCTATACTCTGTATCTACCCTGTAGGTTCGTTACTGAAAATCTTTCCTTTCGCACTGCGGAGCAGAAGCTGCTGCATACTACCTTGATTGATAAATGAAACATGAAGCCTCAGTTGCCGTGGGCTGGAATACATGTTGATTCTCATCGTTGCTGTAAATCTCTCTTCATTTTCAGCGGCCCATCGAGCTCCCTCGCTTACGGAGAAAGAACCCAGTGACACTCTTCCGGATCCCTACCTACGGTCAGTAATTTTCAAATGCAGGAGACAATCCTTTCCTACGTTTAAGTATAATGTCCCTCTTCGCAAGTCTGTCCCGCTAGCATTCCCTTGTGATGGTGCTGACCCCACACTGGGGAAGGGATCCACAGTCCCAGTCTGCCCTCGGCCAGCTCGCCCACGTGCCAGCATCATCAGAAATCTGCTACCCCGTGTCCTAACTCGCACCAAGTCCCGTTCACCCATCACCCCCTGTGCTCGCTGACCCACACTGTCTCCTGGCCCGGAAACGTCTCGATTTCAAAATTCTCATCCTTGTTTTCAAATCCCTCCATGGCCTCGCCCCTCCCTATCTCTGTAATCTCCTCCGGCCATAGAAACCCCCGAGATCTCTGCACTCCTCCGATTCTGGCCTCTTGCGCATCCGCCGATTTTAATCGCTTCACTATTGGCGGGCGTGCCTTCAGCTGCCTGGGCCCCAAGCTTGGGAATTCTCTCCCTAAACCTCTCCGCCTCTCTCTCCTCCTTTAAGACGCTCCTTAAAACCTGCCTCTTTGACCAAGCTTTTGGTCACCTGTCCCAATATCTCCTGATGTGGCTCGGTGTCAAATTGTGTTGGATAACTTTCCTGTGAAGTGCCTTGGGATGTTTCGCGATGTTAAAGGCGCTATATAAATACAAGTTGTAGTTGTGTGAGCCCGGAAGACGTCAGCAGGACAATGCACCGTGGGGGGAGCCTCGCAGCTCAGTCCGACTGATCGAACGAGCGGGACAGCACCAGTCATCGACACTGCCCCCAACATTTTAAATCCCAATTCTCCTGTCTCCACATACCTTAATATCCGTGCCTCTGCAGTCAGTTTATCCCTTTCAAACACCTCAGTTACTTCTTTCTCTTCGTCCTTCTGAGGCAGGATGTTCTACATTCTCACCAACCTTTATCTGACGTTTCCTGACTAATTCTAAGATTCGCTCCGAGCCCAGTACATCACTGATGTGCCTCAATAATTCCGAGACTCGATGTTAGCGAAACAAAACAAGGCTTTTATTAACTTAGAAGGTAACACGCAGTGGAGAGAGGTATCTTCCATCTGGAGGTCTGCAGTACTGGATATGAGGCCAGACTGAGCTTGCTTACATAGGGGCCAGGTATGGGCGGAGCCCTACACACAATACATTACAATATACAATACAATGGTGAGGAGACGGAACTGAGGTAAGGGAACTGAAACCTGAAACCAACCACAGTCACAGGCAGTGATGAATGGAATATTTCATCACAATCACCATTCAGATCACCCTCAGTACATCACCATTCAGATCACCCTCAGTACATCACCATTCAGATCACCCTCAGTACATCACCATTCAGATCACCCTCAGTACATCACCATTCAGATCACCCTCAGTACATCACCGTTCAGATCACCCTCAGTACATCACCATTCAGATCACCCTCAGTACATCACCATTCAGATCACCCTCAGTACATCACCATTCAGACCACACTCAGTACATCACCATTCAGATCACCCTCAGTACATCACCATTCAGATCACCCTCAGTACATCACCATTCAGACCACACTCAGTACATCACCATTCAGATCACCCTCAGTACATCACCCTCAGTACATCACCATTCAGATCACACTCCCATGGTGCGGAGACTGAGGAAAGGGGCAGTGCGGCGAGATGAAGTAGTGGTAGCAGTAGGCTTGTGTGGAGCAGACTGGTTGGGCCAAATGGCCTCTTTCTGTGCGGCAAGTTGCTGTGTAATTCTATTTGACGTCTGGTTGATCTCGATCTGATTCTGGAACCTTTCTGCAGAAGGTTGGATGGCCCCCGAGCTGCAAAATTTGTGGAATAAATGCGCCAAGACCGAGCCAGTCGATTACAGCGCCAAACGCAAGATTGAGGCCGCGGAGATGGAGGTAAACTTATTTGATTTAACGCGAAACGGAGTAAAGCGGATATGCGGTATCTTATCGGTTGATATTGTTAATGGTTCCCTTTCCTCGGGTACTGTCCCCCTTCCTTTTCTATACTCCCATCCATAGGACAATTGAGTATAAGACGGGGCAGACTATTTTGTCCTTGTAGAGGGCCTAGGTCAGGCCTCACTTGGAATACGGTGTCCAGTTTTGGTCTCCGCACGCATTGGGTGATATTCAGGCTTTGGACAAGGTACAGAGGAGGGACACTAGACTAATTCCCAGTCTAAAGCATCTTGCGTGTCAAGATAGGCTAAAAGAGTTGGGGGACTCTTCCATTTGGAGAAGCATAGACTTCGGAAATGATCTGACTGAGGTTTATCAGATGATGAAGGGAATCAACTGTGTTCCAATTGACAGTCTGTTCCAATTAAACAGGTTTAGGGAGGCCCAGGGGGTCACAGTTTGAAGTTGTGTGAGGCCAGATCGAGGTTAGAGGTCAGGAGGTGGTTCTTTTCCCGGAGAATAGCAGACCTCTGGAACAGGATGCCATCTCGTGTGGTGGACTCCCATTCGCTGAATTCCTATCACGCGAGGGCTGGACCTGTTTCTGGCTGGGGCGGAGATCACCTCGTACAAAAGCTAGGGAATTCAGGGCCAGAGTGACCTCCTGGTCTATTTTCGATCGCCTAGATGAGTCGGAGAAGAATTTCCCAGATTCCCACTCCCCCCCAGCCCAAATTAGCCTGTTTTTTTTCCTCTCTTTTTTCACCTCTCCCAGGAGATCATTGGTTTCGGGTGGGATGGGGAGTGTATACATTGTGATATCGCAATTGTGTGGGACACAGGCTGGATGGGCCAGAGGGTCTTAATCTGTCGGTCATTGTTCGCCATCGAAGGCCATCATCACTCCCTTCAAAAAACCCAGGTTCGACCCCTCTTGCCCTTGCAAACTACCGCCCCACCTCCAAACCTCCCTTTGCTTTCCAAAGTCCTTGACCTTGAACGTGTTGTCGCCTCCCAATTCCGTGCCCATCTTTCCCACAACTCTATGTTTGAATCCCTCCAATCAGGTTTCCACCTCTGCCACAGCACATGATCAGCCATGATCTCATTGAATGGCGGAGCAGGCTCGAGGGGCCGTGTGGCCTACTCCTGCTCCTGATTCTTGTGTTCTTATGAAACGGCCCTTATCAAAGTCACAAATTACATCTTTTGTGACCGTGGTAAACTATCTCTCCTCGTCCTTCTCGACCTGTCTGCAGCCTTTGACACGGTCGACCACTCCATCCTCCTCCCAACACTTCTCCGGCGTCCAGCTGCACTCGCCTGGTTCCATTCTTATCTATCTAATCGCAGCCAGAGAATCACCTGCAACGGCTTCTCTTCCCGCTCCCGCGCCATTGCCTCTGGTGTTCCCCAAGGATCTATCCTTGGCTCCCTCCTATTTCTCATCTACAGGCTGTCCCTCGGCTAAATCATCTGAAAACACAATGTCAGTTTCCACATGTACGCTGACGACACCCAGCACGGTGGCATAGTGGTTAGCACTGTTGCCTCACAGCGCCAGGGACCTGGGTTCGAATCCGGCCTCGGGCGACTGTCTGTGTGGAGTTTGCACATTCTCCCCGTGTTTGCGTGGGTTTCCTCCGGGTGCTCCGGTTTCCTCCCACAGTCCAAAGATGTGCGGGTTAGGTTGATTGGCTATGATAAATTGACCCTTAGTGTTAGGGGGGAATAAATACGTGGGGTTACGGGGATCAGGTGGGATATGTGTCGGTGCAGGCTCGATGGGCCGAAATGGCCTCTATCTGCACTGTGGGGTTTCTGTGATTCTGTGATACCTCACCACCACCTCTCTCAACCCCTCCACCGTCTCTGATTTGTCACATTGCTTATCTGGATTGGATGAGCAGAAACTTCCTCCACTTAAATATTGGGAAGACCGAAGCCGTTGTCTTCGAACCCCGCCACAAACTCCGTTCCCTAGTGTGGTAAACCACTGTTTGTATTCCACTGTGTACATGCCTGGACATGCCTCGGCTGACTCCTCCCACAAGTCCTAGTATAAAGGTGACTGCTCCCCAGCCCTTTGTATTTCTGGACCGGTCGACCACTCGAGGCAGACCTTCATTCTTTTGTTAATAAAAGCCTTTAGTTACTCTCTTAACTCTCAGTCTTTTATGAGTAATTGATAGCGCATCACCTAGTCAGCGACTCCATCCCGCTCCCTGGCAACTGTCTGAGGCTGATCCAGACTGTTCGCAACCTGGGCATCCTATTCGACCCCTGACATAAGAAAACTACTAGGTACTTGGTCTAAGCGTTAAACAAAGCTTTAATCAACTGTTTTACAACATGGAGGTCTAGTTGTGTCCTTCACTAGTTCCTGTTAAGAATGTCCTGCGCAAGCTGGGCCCGTGCCCGAGTATTTATACTCTCCCTGAACAGCGCCACCCATAGGCCGCTCAGTATTATTTCATAAGCCTTTCTTTCATGAATGACTGATTCATGTCAACCCCGACTTGAGCTTCCGACCGCACATCCGCGCGCCATCACCAAGACCGCCTACTTCCACCTCCATAACATTGCCCGACTCCAACCCTGATGTTCATCATAGAATCATAGAAATTTACAGCACAGAAGGAGGCCATTTGGCCCATCTTGTCTGCGCCGGCCGACAAAGAGTTATCCACCCTAATCCCACTTTCCAGCTCTTGGTCCGTAGCCCTGTAGGTTACGGCACTTCAAGTGCATATCCAAGTACTTTTTAAATGTGGTGAGGGTTCCTGCCTCCACCACCCTTTCAGGCAGTGAGTTCCAGACCCCCCACCACCCTCTGGGTGAAAACATTTCTCCTCAAATTCCCTCTAAACCTCCGACCAATTACTTTAAATCTGTGCCCCCTGGTTCTTGACCCCTCTGCTAAGGGAAATAGGTCCTTCCTATCCACTCTATCTAGGCCTCTCATAATTTTATACACCTCAATTAGGTCTCCCCTCAGCCTCCTCTGTTCCAAAGAAAACAACCCCAGACTATCCAATCTTGATGATAGTCATATTTGACCCTGAGATGAGCTTCCGGCCACATATCCGCAGCATAACAAAGACCGCCTACTTCCACCTCCGTAACATCGCCCGTCTCCGCCCCTGCCTCAGCTCATCTGCTGCTGAAACCCTCATCCATGCCTTTGTTACCTCTAGACTTGACTATTCCAACGCTCTCCTGGCTGGCCTCCCACATTCCACCCTACGTAAACCTGAGGTCGTCCAAAACTCGGCTGCCCGTGTCCTAACTCGCGCCAAGTCCCTTTCGCCCATCCCCCCTGTGCTCGCTGACCTACATTGGCTCCCGGTTAAGCAGCGCCTCGATTTCAAAATTCTCATCCTTGTTTTCAAATCCTTCCGTGGCCTCGCCCCCTCCCTATCTCTGTAATCTCCTCCAACCCCACAACCCCCCCCAAGATATCTGTGCTCCTCTAATTCTGCCCTCTTGAGGATCCCTGATTATAATCGCTCAACCTTTGGTGGCCGTGGCTTCTGTTGCCTAGGCCCTAAGCTCTGGAATTCCCTCCCTAAACCTCTCCGCCTCGCTACCTCTCTTTCCTCCTTTAAGACGCTCCTTAAAACTTACCTCTTTGACCAAGCTTTTGGTCACCTGCCCTTATTTATCCTTATGTGGATCGGTGTCAAATTTTTTTTTGTCTTAAAATACTCCTGTGCAGCACCTTGGGACGTTTTATTATGTTAAAGGCGCTATATAAATACAAGTTGTTGTGAGTGAATGTACAGAGCGATTCCATTGCTCCGATCACCATCCTCACCACATTTCCTCCTTTCCAGGTTCTGCGGGAGACTCTGGAGCCCAGCATTCCCCAGCTGACATTGACTGGTGAGTGATGTCATGTGGAGCCCAGAATCCCGTGCAGCGTACAAGGCCGAGCTCGCGGGTTAAATACGGAAGACGCAACCCCCCTCTTCCCACTCCCCCCGCCACTATTTGAAGGCCCCGACCTCCGGCCGGGTAACGGGTCACACAGGGACCACCCGTCCTCTGGTGCCTCTGCCGTGCGGCCCACTCTGCAGCAGTTGGGCCAGTGTCGGAGTGATATTCCAGCATCGGGGGGGGGCATCACAGCTGCGCCCGGTACCTCCCCTCCCTCACCTCTCGTCCGCTCACATGCCCCAGCCAGAGCTGCTGGATATTAATCAGGAGCAGGAACCCTGTCTGAGTTTGTGTTGGCTCCCCTCTTTCCCTGTACCGGGATTCTCCGAGACCAATTGTCCGTGCCCCCCCCCCCCCGTTTGGGATCAGCTTACTCAGCACAAACCGGGGTGGATGGAACATGGGCTCGTCCTGCTCTGGGTGGGGCTCAGTACCACAATAACCGGGGTATTTACACGCTGAATCCTTGGTGACTCTCTGATATTTTTAAGATCCTTTCTCCTATTCCCTTTTATTTTGTTTCTACCCCCTGCAAAAGTAGCACCACTGGGGAATTGTGGGCCGCACACGAGCTGTCCCAAAACTCCCCTCCAGCACACAGTACTGAGACAAGTTTTCCTCTCACTGGGTCAAATGGGACAGTGTAGAAGGAGCTTTACTCTGTATCTAACCCGTGCTGTACCTGCCCTGGGAGTGTTTGATGGGACAGTGTAGAGGGCGTTTTACTCTGTATCTAACCCGTGCTCTACCTGCCCTGGGAGTGTTTGATGGGACAGTGTAGAGGAAGCTTTACTCTGTATCTAACCCGTGCTGTACCTGTCCTGGGAGTGTTTGATGGGACAGTGTAGAGGGCGCTTTACTCTGTATCTAACCCGTGCTCTACCTGCCCTGGGAGTGTTTGATGGGACAGTGTAGAGGGAGCTTTACTCTGTATCTAACCCGTGCTGTACCTGCCCTGGGGGTGTTTGATGGGACAGTGTAGAGGGAGCTTTACTCTGTATCTAACCCGTGCTGTACCTGTCCTGGGAGTGTTTGATGGGACAGTGTAGAGGGCGCTTTACTCTGTATCTAACCCGTGCTCTACCTGCCCTGGGAGTGTTTGATGGGACAGTGTAGAGGGCGTTTTACTCTGTATCTAACCCGTGCTGTACCTGCCCTGGGAGTGTTTGATGGGACAGTGTAGAGGGAGCTTTACTCTGTATCTAACCCGTGCTGTACCTGCCCTGGGAGTGTTTGATGGGACAGTGTAGAGGGAACTTTACTCTGTATCTAACCCATGCTGTACCTGCCCTGGGAGTGTTTGATGGGACAGTGTAGAGGGAGCTTTACTCTGTATCTAACCTGTGCTGTACCTGCCCTGGGGGTGTTTGATGGGACAGTGTAGAGGGAGCTTTACTCTGTATCTAACCCATGCTGTACCTGCCTGGGAGTGTTTGATGGGACGGTGTGAGGGAGCTTTACTCTGTATCTAACCCGTGCTGTACCTGCCCTGTGAGTGTTTGATGGGACGGTGTGAGGGAGCTTTACTCTGTATCTAACCCGTGCTGTACCTGCCCTGGGAGTGTTTGATGGGACAGTGTAGAGGGAGATTTACTCTGTATCTAACCCATGCTGTACCTGCCCTGGGAGTGTTTGATGGGACAGTGTAGAGGGAGCTTTACTCTGTATCTAACCCGTGCTGTACCTGCCCTGGGGGTGTTTGATGGGACAGTGTAGAGGGAGATTTACTCTGTATCTAGCCCGTGCTATACCTGCCCTGGGAGTGTTTGATGGGACAGTGTAGAGGGAGCTTTACTCTGTATCTAACCTGTGCTGTACCTGCCCTGGGGGTGTTTGATGGGACAGTGTAGAGGGAGCTTTACTCTGTATCTAACCCGTGCTGTACCTGCCCCGGGAGTGTTTGATGGGACAGTGTAGAGTGATCGTCACTCTGCGTTTAACAGCAGCGTAGACTGACCGAGATAATACAGCCTCACTCTGTTTTGCCACAGGCTCACTGGAGGAGTTGGAGTCAGACGTATCTCGGTCGCTCATCAAGACACCGGAGGAAATTGGGTAAATGCGGAGACGCGGGAAAGACTCCCGCTGGCTGGGGGAAGGACTCCATATTACAAAAAGGCATATAGAGGCACTGGAGAAAGTGCAAAAATGATGATACCAGAACTGAGAGGTTATAACTATCAGGACAGGTCGAACAGGTTCGGGCTGCTTTCTCTAGAAAAAGAGAAGGCTGAGGGGTGACCCGATAGAGGTCTTTAAAATTATGAAGGGGTTTCATAGGGTTAACGTAGAGAAGATGTTTCCATTCGAGAGCGAGACCAGCACTAGAGGCCATCAATATAAGATGGTCACTAATAAATCCAATAGGGAATTCAGGAGAAACATCTTTACCCAGAGAGTGGTGAGAATGTGGAACTCGCTGCCACAGGGAGTGGTTGAGGCGAATAGTATCGATGCATTTAAGGGGAAGCTGGATAAGTACATGAGGGAGAAAGGGATAGAAGGATATGTTGATTGGGTGAGATGAAGAGTGGGAGGAGGATAAACACCAGCATGAACCTGTTGGGCCGAATGGCCTGTTTCTGTGCTCCACATTCTATGTAAGTTCTGTTCAAACCCGACAACATCCCGGCTGTCGTGCTGAAGACGTGTGCTCCAGAACTAGCCACACCTCTAGCCAAGCTGCTCCAGTACAGCTACAACACTGGCATCTATCCGACATGTGGAAAACTGCCCAGGTATATCCTGTCCACAAAAAACAGGACAAATCCAACCCAGCCAATTACCGCCCCATCAGTCTACTCTCAATCATCAGCAAAGTGATGGAAGGTGTCATCGACAGTGCTATCAAGCGGCACTTACTTACCAATAACCTGCGCACTGATGCCCTGTTTGGTTCCACCAAGCCCACTCAACTCCCGACCTCATTACAGCCTTGGTCCAAACATGGACAAAGGAGCTGAATTCCAGAGGTGAGGTGAGAGTGACTGCCCTTGACATCAAGGCAGCATTTGACTGAGTGTGGCCTCAAGGAGCCCTAGTAAAACTGAAGTCAATGGGAATCAGGGGGAAAACTCTCCACTGGCTGGAGTCATACCTAGCACAAAGGAAGATGGTTGTGGTGATTGAAGGTTAATCATCACAGCCCCAGGACATCGCTGCAGGAGTTCCTCAGGGCAGTGTCCTAGGCCCAACCATCTTCAGCTGCTTCATCAATGACCTTCCCTCCAACATCAGGTCAGAAATGGGGATGTTCGCTGATGACTGCACAGTGTTCAGTGCCATTCACAGCTCCACAGATAATGAGATAAGAACTGGACGACGTTCAGGCTTGGGCTGATAAGTGGCAAGTAACATTCGTGCCACACAAGTACAAAGCAGTGACTATCTCCAACAAGTGAGATTCTAACCACCACCCCTTGACATTCAATGGCATTACCATCGCCGAATCCCCCACCATCAACATCCTGGGGGTCACCATTGACCAGAAACTTAACTGGACCAGCATCATAAATACTGTGGCAACAAGAGCAGGCCAGAGGCTGGATATTCTGCGGCGAGTGTCTCACCTCCGGACTCCCCAAAGCCTTTCCACCATCTACAAGGCACAAGTAAGGAGTGTGATGGAATACTCTCCACTTGCCTGGATGAGTGCAGCTGCAACAACACTCAAGAAGCTCGACACCATCCAGGACAAAGCAGCCCATTGATTGGCACCCCATCCACCACCTTCAACATTCACTCCCTCCACCACCAGCGTACAGTGGCTGCAGTGTGTACCATCTACAAGAGGCACTGCAGCAACTCGCCAAGGCGTCGGCAGCACCTCCCAAACCCACGACCTCTTCCACCTAGAAGGACAAGGGCAGCAGGCACATGGGAACACCACCGCCTCCAAGTTCCCCTCCAAGTCAGACACCATCCTGACTTAGAAGTATATCGCCGATCCTTCATTGTCGGTGGATCAAAATCCTGGAACTCCCTCCCTAACAGCACTGTGGGAGCACCTTCACCACACAGACTGCAGCGGTTCAAGAAGGCGGCTCGCCACCACCTTCTCAAGAGGCAACATTAGATCCAAAATTGGCTTAGTGGCAGGAAGCAGAGGGTGATGGTCGAAGGTTGCTTTTGTGACTAGAAGCCTGTGTCCAGTGGTGTACTGCAGGGATCGGTGCTGGGTCCTTTGCTGTTTGTCGTGTACATTAATGATTTAGATATGAATGTAGGAGGTATGATCAGTAAGTTCGCAGATGACACGAAAATTGGTGGAGTGGTAAATAGCGAGGAGGGAAGCCTCAGGCTACAGGACGATATAGATGGGTTGGTCAGATGGGCAGAACAGTGGCAAATGGAATTTAACCCTGAAAAGTGTGAGGCGATGCATTTTGGGAAGACTAACAAGGCAAGGGAATACACAATGAATGGTAGGACGCTAGGAAGGACAGAGGATCAGAGGGACCTTGGTGTGCATGTACATAGATCCCTGAAGGCAGCAGGACAGGTAGATAAGGTGGTTAAAAAGGCATATAGGATACTTGCCTTCATTAGCCGAGGCATAGAATATAAGAGCAGGGAGGTTATGATGGAAATAACAACAGAAAATGCTGGAAAAACTCAGCAGGTCAGGCAACATCCGTGGAGAGAAATTTGAGTTGACGTTTCGGGTTTGACCCTTCTTCAAAACTGGAGAGAAAAGGAACTAGATCGAAGGCAGGGCTGCTATCGGACAAAAGAATAAAAGAACCAAAAGAAGTAAAAGAGATTAGAAACTAGACGAGATGGTAATATGCTGGGATTAGGTGTAAAGTGTACTGGCAGGGCAAAAGATAGCTGCCAGGTGTGAGAGAGAAACAAAAGGAAAGGGGGGGGGAGGAAAGGAGTGGAAAAATATAAGTAAAAATGAAATAGGGGCCGAGGTTATGATCTGAAATTGTTGAACTCGATATTGAGACCGGAAGGCTGCAGAGTGCCTAATCGGAAGATGAGGTGCTGTTCCTCGAGTTTACGTTGAGCTTCCGTGGAACAATACAAGAGCCCGAGGACGGTGAGGTCTGAGTGGGAATGGGACGGTGAATTGAAATGACAGGCGACCGGAAGCTCGGGGTCACCCTTACGGACTGAACGGAGGTGTTCCGCAAAGCGGCCACCCAATCTGCGTTTGGTCTCCCCAATGTAGAGGAGACCGCATCGTGAGCATTATGATGGAGCTGTACAAAACGCTAGTTAGGCCACAGCTGGAATACTGTGTGCAGTTCTGGTCGCCACACTATAGGAAGGATGTGATTGCTTTGGAGAGGGTGCAGAGGAGATTCACCAGGATGTTACCTGGGCTGGAGCGCTTCAGCTATGAAGAGAGACTGGACAGGCTGGGGTTGTTTTCCTTAGAGCAGAGAAGGCTGAGGGGGGACCTGATTGAGGTGTACAAAATTATGAGGGGCATAGATAGGGTAGATAGAAAGGAACTTTTCCCCTTAGTAGAGGGGTCAATAACCAGGGGGCATAGTTTCAAGGTAAGGGGCAGGAGGTTTAGAGGGGATTTGAGGAAGAACTTTTTCACCCAGAGGGTGGTTGGAATCTGGAACTCACTGCCTGAAAGGGTGGTAGAGGCAGGAACCCTCACAACATTCAAGAAGCATTTAGATGAGCACTTGAAACGCCACAGCATACAAGGCTACGGACCAAGTGCTGGAAAATGGGATTAAAATAGACAGGGCTTGATGGCCGGCGCAGACACGATGGGCCGAAGGGCCTCTTTCTGTGCTGTATAACTCTATGACTCTAGGGATGGGCAATAAATGCTGGCCTTGTCAGCGACGCCCAGATCCCATAAGCGAATTTAAAAAAACAACCCTGCAGCTCAGGGGAAGAGGAAGATTCCAGACTCTCGCCTTCAACACCCACCCCCACCCTTTGTGTCCCGAGGCTGGTGTCCCACATCGGAAGAGGGCGGGCTGGAGACCTTGCTTCACCGCTCCACCGGCTTCAGACTGAACCCGCATGCCGTTGCTGTAATGTTCCACGTGATGCTGAGGAAAGAAATATAAAGCTTGCATTGCTACAGCGCCTTTCACCCCCCCTCCGGACATCCCAAAGCGCTTTACAGACAATTAACTACTTTTTTTTGAAGTGGAGTCACTGTTGTAATGTAGGAAACCCGGCAGCCAATGTGCGCACAGCAAGCTCCCACAAACAGCAATGCGATAATGACCGGATCATCTGATTTTAGTCGGCTAAGGGATTAAATATTGGCCCTAGGACACCGGGGTGAACTCCCCCCCTGCTCTTCTTCCAGTAGTGACCGTGGGATCTCTTGCACCCACCCGAGAGGGCAGACGGGGCCTCGGTTTAACGCCTCATCGAAACATAGAAGACAGGAGCAGGAGTAGGCCATTCAGCCCCTCGAGCCTGTTCCGCCATTTAATGAGATCATGGCTGATCATCCAAACTCAGTACCCTGTCCCTGCTTTCTCCCCATATCCCTTGATCCCTTTAGCCTTAAGAAATATATCTAACTCCTTCTTGAATATATTTAATGAATTGGCCTCAACTGCCTTCTGTGGTAGAGAATTCCACAGGTTCACCACTCTCTGGGTGAAGAAATTCCTCCTCATCTCAGTCCTAAATGGCTTGCCTCCTCCGAAAGACATGCACCTCCGGCAGTGCATCCTGGGGGTCACCATTGACGCTCAACTGGACCAGCCACATAAAAGCCGTGGCTACGAGAGCTGGTCAGAGGCTGTGTATTTTGCAGTGAGAGACTCACCTCCTGACTCCTCCAAAGCCTTTCCACCATCTACAAGGCACAAGTAAGGAGTGTGATGGAATACTCTCCACTTGCCTGGATGAGTGCAGCTCCAGCAACACTCAAGAAGCTCGACACCATCCAGGACAAAGCAGCCCGCTTGATTGGCACCCCATCCACCACCTTAAACATTCACTCCCTCCACCACCGGCGCACCGTGGCTGCAGTGTGTACCATCTACAAGATGCACCTGCAGCAACTCGCCAAGGCTTCTTCGGCAGCACCTCCCAAACCCGCGACCTCTTCCACCTAGAAGGACGAGGGCAGCAGGCGCACGGGAACACCGCCACCTCCAAGTTCCCCTCCAAGTCACACACCATCCTGACTTGGAAATATATCGCCGATCCTTCATCGTGGCTGGGTCAAAATCATGGAACTCTCTACCGAATAGCACTGTGTGAGTACCTTCACCACGCGGACTGCATCGGTTCAAGAAGGTGGCTCACCACCACCTTCGCGAGGGCAACTAGGGACGGGCAATAAATGCTGGCCTTCCCAGCGACGCTCATATTCCAAGAATGAATCCAAAAATATATAGGTTCATACACCAGAGATTAAATCAATTTATTGGTTGATGAATATCGACAGAAAGTACATCCTATACTTAACAGTAGGATACCCACCGGAGACCGCCTTTAATTCTAATTAACCCAGGAGAGTTCTCAACACAGAATACCACAGAATTAGAACATAGCAGCAGGAGTGGGCCATTCGGCCCCTCGAGCCTACTCCGCCATTCAGTAAGATCATGGCTGATCTTCTGCCTCATCTCCACTTTCCCGCACTATCCCCACATCCCTTGATTCCCTTAATATCCAAAAATCTATGGATCTCTGCCTTGAATAGACTCAACGACTGAGCCTCCACAGCCCTCTGGGGCAGAGAATTCCAAAGATTCACCACCCTCTGTGTGAAGACATTTCTCCTCATCTCAGTCCTAAATGGCCGACCCCTTATCCTGAGACTATGCCCCCTAGTTCTAGACCCTCCAGCCAGGGGAAACAGCCTTGTATACGTTTCAATGAGATCGCCTCTCATTCTTCTAAACTCCAGAGTGTATAGGCGCAATCTACTCAATCTCTCCTCATCCCAGGAATCAATCTAGTGAACCTTTGATGCACCCCGTTTAAGGCAAGTCTATCCTTCCTTAGATAAGGAGACCAGAACTCTGCACCGTACTCCAGGTGTGGTCTCACCAAGGCCCTGTACAATTGTAGCAAGACTTCTTTACTCTTATACTCCAACCTCCTTGCAATAAAGGCTAACGTATAATTTGCCTTCCTCATTGCTTGCTGTACAGTCATGCTAACTTTCTGAAAGTGAGCCCATTTATACACACAGATGGACAATGTCAGATGACTTGCTCTGAACCTATCAATTCTGAATTTATTGTCATGTGATTGCTAGGTTGTCATGTGCTACTACACCTGTAGATGGCAATGTGGCACCACATACATGCTATTCTCACTGGGATGTGGGTGGAGTTTATGCAGAATATAAGACAATTTTCCATGGCTATAAACTACACAAACCCTTTGATGCTTCTGAATTTGCATTAACTTCCTGTTTACTGAGCATTGCCCTGGGCGAGTCCGTGTGTTGGCCGCTACTACACAAAATACATCCTCATAATACAAAGGTATGAACACTGACTGCTGTTTTGCTGAGCTGTTTTTCCTATTATATTCTGCACGGTCCGACTGAGGTGCTACAGTGCCACCATTGGTGGAAGGGTGTAATTACAGCGTGACATGTTTACATAGGCAATTCCCATTGTAAACTCGGACCTAGGAATTTAGAATGGAAGAATAAAATTGTGATGACAGGAAGTAAGGTTCGGTAGACAGGAAGTACGGTTTGGTAGACGGGAAGTAAGGTTCAGTAGACAGGAAGTGTGGTTCGGTAGATAAGAAGTGCAGTTTGGTAGACAGGAAGTACAGTTCAGTAGACAGGAAATGCGCACTGGAGTAAGACTTTCAGTCCATCAGAGACTGGCAGATGATGCCCATTTGCCATTTTAACGCCTCTGGCATTTCCTCTCCATGCAGACCTCCCACCGCAGAACTGGAAGAGAAGCTCCCAACTGTGATGGAAGTGAGCGAGACCCTGGAGGGGTCGCCGGAGCGTGGGCTGGCTCCCATGGACATGGGGGTCACGTACGGCTACGTGTTGGAGTGAGTAATGGCCTCACGAGACCGAGGGTAGGGGTCGGCAGGTCAATCTGTTCAGTCACCACTTCACGTTGAATATGTTGTCCAATTCCACCACTCCCCCCTTTCAGGTGCTGACCCCCGACCTCCTGCCTCGCTTGGGGACAAGTACCACGGGCACCCTTCCCCAAGAGTGAGCTCAGTTAGAGCTGTTTGACTGTGGGAGGCACATTCCAGCTGGAGTCACTGGAGAGCGATCAGCTGCAGAAACCCTGGCTGATTTTTTTTCTCCCCTCCTGAACCCAGGGGGCACTGAGGCCAATTGTAGCTCCCCTACCGTTGTCCCCGCTGGGATCAGCTCACTCAGCACAGACCGGGCAGGCGGGGGGCCCACGGAAGGTGCTAACTTATACCGAACTAAACTCGGACTCTCTTCGTCAGATCTGATTTTTCACTTTCTCTATCCTGGTGTCGCGGTATCGCTCTCTTTTTCACTCCACCTTTCTGCCACAGTATTAAAGTCATCCTATGTGACTGTGGTAAACTATCCCTCCTCGTCCTTCTCGACCGGTCTGCAGCCTTTGACACGGTCGACCACTCCATCCTTCTCCCAGCGCCCTCTCCAC
This sequence comes from Somniosus microcephalus, assembly GCF_052327205.1. Classification (NCBI taxonomy): domain Eukaryota; kingdom Metazoa; phylum Chordata; class Chondrichthyes; order Squaliformes; family Somniosidae; genus Somniosus; species Somniosus microcephalus. The sequence goes on along the minus strand of NC_140990.1, from coordinate 97,837,468 downwards.
CGTCATCCAGCTGGGTGGAACTGCACTCACCTGGTTCCATTCTTATCTGTCTAATCGTAGCCAGAGAATCACCGGCAATGGCTTCTCTTCCCGCTCCCGCATCATTACCTCCGCTGTCCCCCAAGGATCTATCCTTGGCCCCCTCCTATTTCTCATCTACCTCAACGATATCATCAGAAAACACAGTGTCAGTTTTTACATGTACGCTGATGACACCCAGCTCCACCTCACCAACGCCTCTCTCAACCCCTCCACTGTCTCTGATTTGTCACGCTGCTCGTCTGACATCCAGTACTGGATGGGCAGAAATTTCATAGAAACATAGAAGATAGGAGCAGGAGTCGGCCATTCGGCCCCTCGAGTCTGTTCCACCATTTAATGAGATCATGGCTGATCATCCAAATTCAGTACCATGTCCCTGCCTTCTCCCCATATCCCTTGATCCCTTTAGCCTTAAGAAATATATCTAACTCCTTCTTGAATATATTTAATGAATTGGCCTCAACTGCCCTGTGTGGCAGAGAATTCCACAGGTTCACCACACTCTGGGTGAAGAAATTCCTCCTCATCTCAGTCCTAAATGGCTTACCCCTTATCCTTAGACTGTGGCCCCTGGTTCTGGACTCCCCCTGCATCCTTCCTGCATCTAGTCTGTCCAGTCCCGTTAGAATTTTACAAGTTTCAATGAGATCCCCTCTCATTCTTCTAAACTCTAGCGAATATAAGCCTAATCGACCCAACCTCTCCTCATACGTCATTCCTGCCATTCCTCCAACTAAATATTGGGAAGATCGAAGCCATTGTCTTCGGTCCCCACCACAAACTCCGTTCCCGAGCCACCGACTCCACCCCTCTCCCTGGCAACTGTCTGAGGCTGAGCCACACTGTCCGCAACCTTGGCGTTATATTTGACCCTGAAATGAGCTTCCAACCACATATTCGCGCTATCAGTAAGACTGCCTATTTCCACCTCTGTAACATCGCCCGTCTCCACCTCTGCCACATCGCCCGTCTCCACCTCTGCCTCAGTTCATCCGCTGCTGAAGCCCTCATCCATGCCTTTGTCACCTCTAGACTTGACTATTCCAATGCCCCCCTGGCTGGCCTTCCATCTTTCACCTTACATAAACTTGAGGTCATCCAAAACTGGGCTGCCCATGTCCTAACTCGCACCAAGTCCCGTTCGCCCATCACCCCTGTGCTCGCTGACCTACATCGGCTCCCGGTTAAGCAACACCTCGATTTTAAAATTCTCATCCTTGCGTTCAAATCCCTCCATGGCCTTGCCCCCCTCCCTATCTCTGTAACCCTCCTCCAGCCCAACAACCCTCAAAAGATCTCTGCGCTCCTCCAATTCTGGCCTCTTGCACATCCCCGATTTTAATCGCTCCACCATTGGCGGTCGTGACTTCAGTTGCCTGGGCCCTAAGCTCTGGAATTCCCTCCATAAACCTCTCTGCCTCGCCACCTCTCTTTCCTCCTTTAAGATGCTCCTTAAAACCTACCTCTTTGACCAAACTTGTGGTCACCTGGCCTAATATCTCCTTATGTGGCTCGGTGTCGAGTTTTGATTCTGTGAATTGCCTTGGGATGTTAAAGGCACTATATATCAACACAAAATAAAAACAGACAATGCTGGAAACACTCAACAGGTGAGGCAGCATCTGTGGGGAGAGAAACAGAGTTAACGTTTCGGGTCGATGACCCTTCGTCAGAACTGGAGAAAAGCTGGAGATGGAACAGGTTTTTAAGCAAGTGTGGGGGTTGGGAGAGGGGGGAGGGGAGGAAAGAACAAAAGGGAAGGTCTGTGATAGGATGGAAGGCAGGAGAGGTTAAGAGACAAAAGGGAGGATGGTGCAAGGCAAAAGGAGATGGTAATGGGTCAAGTTAAGAAACAAAAGATGACTCTAGATGAAGTGTAAATGATGATGGCAGAATGATCGACAGCTGCCATGTAGGAGAGAGAAAAAAATGGAATAAAAAGGATAGGGGCCGAGGTTATGGTCTGAAATTGTGGAACTCGATGTTGAGTCCAGAAGGCTGTAAAGTGCCTAATCGAAAGATGAGGTGCTGTTCCTTGAGCTTACCGACCTCAACCTAGCGAAGGCTGAACACCAACTCTCCGACACCTCCTCCTACCTCTGCCTGGACCATGACCCCACTACCTAACATCAAGCCACCGTTTCCAAGACTGTCACTGACCTCATCTCCCCTGGAGACCTTCCCCCCGCGGCCGCCAACCTCACAGTCCCCCAACCCCGCACAGCCCGCTTCTACCTCCTTCCCAAGATCCATAAACAGGACTGCCTGGTAGACCCATCGTTTCAGCCTGTTCTTGCCCCACAGAACTTATCTCTTCCTATCTCGACTCTATTTTTTTCTCCCCTTGTCCATCTCTTCCCACCTACATCCGCGACTCTTCCGACTCCCTCCGCCACTTTAACCATTTCCTGGCACCAACCGTCTCCGTTTCACTATGGACGTCCAATCCCTCTACACTTCCATCCCCCACCAGGATGGCTGCCTGACCTCCTGAGTATTTCCAGCATTTTCCAGTTTTTATTTTAGATTTCCAGCATCTGCAGTATTTTGCTTATATATCAATGCAAGTTGTTTCACTTTCTCTTTTTCTCTCTCTTTATTCCCCCTCTCTGTCTTTCTCTCTATCTGTCTCTCTCCCTGTGTCTCATTCTCTCTCTCTCTGCCCCATTTACTCTCTCTTCTTTAACCCTTGCTCTCTCCCCCTTTCTCTCCACCCTCTCTTTCGGTCTGGCCGTATCTCACCCTCCTTCTCTCTCTGTCCCTGCAGCTTGGTGGCAGGTGGGTTGGACGACCGCAACGAGACTGAGCTTCACGCGATTCTCCCCGCCATCATCTCCCGCATCGACATCTGTCGCATCTTCTACATCTGCTTAGGTAAGAGACGTCCCCCCCCGCTGGAGGCCTCGGCGATCACTGAGCCCCCAGCTACGAGAGAGAGTTTCCCAAAACCGCACCGTCCGACCTCTGGAACCCCACACGGGGCAACTCTCTCCTTCGTTCTGATTAGCTGTGTCAGCCGTGGCTCAGTGGGTAGCACACTCGCCTCTGAGTCAGAAGGTTGTGGGTTCAAGTCCCACTCCAGGGACTGGAGCACATAAAGCTAGGCTGACACGCCCAGTGCAGTGCTGAGGGAGGTGCTGCACTGCCGGAGGTACCGTCTTTCGGATGAGATGTTAAACTGAGGCCCCGTCTGCTCTCTCAGGTGGATGTAAAAGATCCCATGGCACTATTTCGAAGAAGAGCAGAGGAGTTATCCCCGGTGTCCTGGCCAATATTTATCCCTCAATCAGCATAACAAAAACAGATTATCACAGAAATCACAGAAACCCCACACTGCAGATAGAGGCCATTTCAGCCCATCGAGCCTGCACCGACACATATCCCACCCTATCCCCGTAACCCCACGTATTTAATCCCCCTAGCACTAAGGGTCAATTTATCATAGCCAATCAACCTAACCCGCACATCTTTGGACTGTGGGAGGAAACCGGAGCACCCGGAGGAAACCCACGCAAACACGGGGAGAATGTGCAAACTCCACACAGACAGTCGCCCGAGGCCGGATTCGAACCCGGGTCCCTGGCGCTGTGAGGCAACAGTGCTAACCACTGGTCATTATCACATGGGATCTTGCTGTGTGCAAATTGGCTGCCGCGTTTCCCACATTACAACAGTGACTCCACTTCAAAAAGTACCTCATTGGCTGTAAAGCGCTTTGAGACGCCTGGTGGTCGTGAAAGGCGCTATATAAATGCAAGTCTTTCTTTCTTTCTCTCTCTCTCTCTCAGCCACTCTGTCTCTCTCGCTCTTTCTCAGTCCCTGTTCACTCTCTGTCTCGCTCTCTATTTCTCACTCTCTGTCTCTCTCTCTTTCCCTGTGTGTGTCTCTCTCTCAGCCCCTGTTCACTCGCTCTCTCTGTCGCTCTCTCTCAGTCCCAGTACACTGACAACACCCAGCTCTACCTCACTACCTCTTCTCTCGACCCTTCCACGGTGTCTAAATTGTCAGACTGCTTGTCCGACATACAGTTTCTGGCTGAGCAAAAATTTTCTCCAAATATTGGGAAGACCGAAGCCATTGTTTTCGGTCCCCACCACAAACTCCATTCCCTAGCCAGTGACTCCATCTCTCTCCCTAACATCTGCCTGAGGCTGAACCACACTGTTCGCAACTTTGGTGTCATATTTGACCCGGAAATGAGCTTCCGACCACATATCCGCAGCATAACAAAGACCGCCTACTTCCACCTCCGTTACATCGCCCGTCTCCGTCCTTGCCTCAGCTCATCCGCTGCTGAAACCCTCATCCAGGCCTTTGTTACCTCTAGAAACATAGAAGATAGGAGCAGGAGTAGGCCATTCAGCCCTTCGAGCCTGCTCCGCCATTCAATGAGATCATGGCTGATCATCCAAATTCAGTACCCTGTCCCTGCTTTCTCCCCATATCCCTTGATCCCTTTAGCCTTAAGAAATATATCCAACTCTTTTTTGAATATATTTAATGAACTGGCCTCCACCGCCCTCTGTGGCAGAGAATTCCACAGGTTCACCACTCTCTGGGTGAAGAAATTCCTCCTCATTTCAGTCCTAAATGGCTTACCCCTTATCCTTAGACTATGACCCCTGGTTCTGGACTCCCCCGCCATCAGAACATCCTTCCTGCATCTAGTCTGTCCAGGCCTGACAGAATTTTATAAGTTTCGATGAGATCCCCTCTCAATCTTCTAAACTCCAGTGAGTATAAGCCCAATCGACACAATCTCTCCTCATACGTCATTCCTGCCATCCCAGGTATCAGCCTGGTGAATCTTCGCTGCACTCCTTCCATGGCAAGAACGTCCTTCCTCAGGTAAGGCGACCAAAACTGCACACAATACTCAAGGTGCGGTCTCACCAAGGCCCTGTACAACTGTAGCAAGACATCCTTGTTCCTGTACTCGAACCCTCTTGCTACGAAGGCCAACATACCATTTGCCTTCTTAACCGCCTGCTGCACCTGCATGCTTACCTTCAGCGACTGGTGCACAAGAACACCCAGGTCTCTTTGCACTTCCCCTTCTCCCAATCTATTGCCATTCAAATAGACTTGACTATTCCAACGCACTCCTGACCGACCTCCCACATTCCACCCTACGTAAACTTGAGGTCATCCAAAACTCGGCTGCCTGTGTCCGAACTCGCACCAAGCCCCGTTCGCCCATCTCCCCTGTGCTCGCTGACCTACATTGGCTCCCGGTTAAGCAGCGCCTCGATTTCAAAATTCTCATCCTGGTTTTCAAATCCCTCCATGGCCTCACCCCTCCCTATCTCTGTAATCTCCTCCAGCCCCACAACCCTCCGAGATATCTGCGCTCCTCTAATTCTGCCCTCTTGAGGATCCCTGATTATAATCACTCAACCTTTGGTGGCCGTGCCTTCTGTTGCCTAGGCCCTAAGCTCTGGAATTCCCTCCCTAAACCTCTCCGCCTCGCTACCTCTCTTTCTTCCTTTAAGACGCTTCTTAAAACCTACCTCTTTGACCAAGCTTTTGGTCACCTGCCCTAATTTATCCTTATGTGGATCGGTGTCAAAATTTTTGTCTTAAAATACACCTGTGCAGCACCTTGGGACGTTTTACTACATTAAAGGCGCTATATAAATACAAGTTGTTGTTGTTTTTCCTCTTTCACTTTCTCTCTCTTTCTCTCTCACTCTCTCTCTCTCTCTCTCTCTGTCCGTTCACTCTCTCTCTCTCTCTCAGTCCCTGTTCACTCTCTCTCTCTTTCTCTCTCTCTCTTAGTCCCTGTTCACTCTCTCTCTCTTTCTCTCTCTCTCTCTCTGTCCCTGTTCACACTTTCTCTCGCTCAGTCCCTGTTCACTCTCTCTCTCTGTCCCTGTTCACTCTCTCTCTCTCTCTCAGTCCCTGTTCACTCTCTCTCTCTCTCTCTCTCTCTCTCTCAGTCCCTGTTCACACTCTCTCTCTCTGTTTTTGTGCAGTATTTGCAGCGAGGCAGGTCCTCAGCCTGGAGCAGACCGAGCCATACGGGAGGATCACCATCCGGCCCGGCCCGAGGTTCGAGGCCGGCTTGTGAGCCTGTCAGGATCGCGGGTGACACGGTAACCGGGGACCTGGAGACAGACCAGCGCCTTCGACGGGGAGCCTGGACACTTTGGACTGTTCATCTCTTGACTGCTTTAAGACAGCAGAGCCCCAGAATTGGCGGCCAGTGACAGCAGCAGACAGCTGCTGACCCGCTGCTGAGTTAACTGAGGTCAATAGCCGGCCTGCGGAGCGTGAGAACGCCTGTAAGGGTTTAACCCGCTGATGTCGCCAGCTGTGACCTGCGCCCTCCCATTCTCCTTAACTCTCCGAGGCTGCTGACCCCTCGCTGTCCCGTGGAGATCCTTGGAGGGCCATGGGGGCAGACCGCAAGCGACAGCCTTTTGTTAATTGCATCGAGCTTACAGCACAGAAAGAGGCCATTCGGCCCAACTGGTCCGTGCCGGCATTCATGCTCCACACCAGCCTCCTCCCACCCTACTTCATCTCACCCTATCAGCATATATCCTTCTATTCCTATCTCCCTCATGCGCTTAATCTAGCTTCCCCTTAAACGCTTTTCATAGAATCATAGAATATTACCACACAGAAGGAGGCCATTCAGCCCATCGAGTCTGCGCCGTCTCTTTTGAAGAGCAATCCAGTTAGTCCCACTCCTCCGCTCTTTCCCCATATCCCTGCAAGTTTTTCTCCTCTCAAGTATTTATTCGCCTCAACTACCCTCCTGCGATAGCGAGTTCCACATTCTCAGAAACTTCTTTACCCAATTTCATTTCTTGGTGACTATCTTATATTGATGGCCTCCAATTTTGCTCTTCCCCACAAGTGGAAACACTCTCTCTGTATCCACTCTATAAAAACCTGTAATAATTTTAAAGACCTCTATTAGGTCACCCCTCAGCCTTTTTTCAAGAGAAAGGAGACCCAGCCTGTCCATCCTTTCCTGACAGGTATACCCTCGCATTTCTGCTATCCTCCTAACTTGTGGTAGCGAGTTCCTCGTTCTCACCATTCTCTGGGTAAAGAAGTTTCTCCTGAATTCCCTGTTGGATTTATTAGTGACTATCTTATATTTACGGCCTAAATAACAACAGAAAACGCTGGAAAAACTCAGCAGGCCAGGCAACATCCGTGGCGAGAGAAACAGAGTTAACGTTTCAGGTCGAAACCCTTCATCAGAACTGAGAAAAAACAGGCAGGAAATGAAACAGATTAAAAGGCAGTTTGGGGGCTGGGAAATGGGGGAGCGGATGAAAGAAGAGACATTAAGAGATATTCAAGGCGAGACGCGATGGTAAAAGGACAGGTAAAGAGACAAAGGATGGCTCCAGATGAAGTGTGAAATGCGCTGGCAGAGTGAAAGACAGCTGCCGTGTGGGAGAGAGGAAAAAAAAGGGAAAAGGCACAAACAAAAAGTGTGGATAAAAAATATAAAAATATTATAGGGGCCGAGGTTATGATCTGAAATTGTTGAACTCGATATTGAGTCCAGAAGGCTGTAAAGTGCCTAATCGGAAGATGAGGTGCTTTTCCTCGAGTTTACGCTGAACTTCCGTGGAACAATGCAAGAGGCCGAGGACAGTGAGGTCTGAGTGGGAGTGGGGCCGTGAATTAAAGTGACAGGCCACCGGGAGCTCGGGGTCCCCCTTACAGACTTTTCCCTTTTTTTTCTCTCTCCCACATGGCAGCTGTCTTTCACTCTGCCAGCGCATTTCACACTTCATCTAGAGCCATCCTTTGTCTCTTTACCTGTCCCTTTACCATCTCGTCTCACCTTGAATATCTCTTAATGTCTCTTCACCTCTCACAGACCTTCCCTTTTGTTCTTTCATCCCCTCCCCCATTTCCCAGCCCCCAAACTGCCTTTTGTTTCATTACCTGCCTTTTTTTCTCAGTTCTGACGAAGGGTCCTCGACCTGAAACGTTAACTCTGTTTCTCTCTCCACGGGTGTTACCTGGCCTGTTGAGTTTTTCCAGCGTTTTCTGTTGTTATTTTGGATTTCCAGCATCCGCAGTATTTTGCTATCGTTATATTTACGGCCTCTAGTTTTGCTTTAATCAACCAGTTAGGAACCGGGACAGACCATTTTCAAAGATCGACACTCCACCTCCCCTAGAGTCCCACAACCCCCCTCCACCTCCCCCAGAGTCCCACAACCCCCCTCCACCTCCCCCAGAGTCCCACAACCCCCCTCCACCTCCCCCAGAGTCCCACAACCCCCCTCCACCTCCCCTAGAGTCCCACAACCTCCCCTTCACCTCCCCCAGAGTCCCACAACCCCCCCTCCACCTCCCCCAGAGTCCCACAACCCCCCTCCACCTCCCCTAGAGTCCCACAACCCCCCTCCGCCTCCCCTAGAGTCCCACAACCCTCCTCCACCCCCCCTAGAGTCCCACAACCCCCCTCCACCTCCCCTAGAGTCCCACAACCCTCCTCCACCCCCCCCTAGAGTCCCACAACCCTCCTCCACCCCCCCCTAGAGTCCCACAACCCCCCTCCACCTCCCCTAGAGTCCCTCCACCCCCCCCCCCCAACCATCGATTGTTCCTGGGACAGGATCATTGCCACAGACACTCTGAAGGGACTAAGTGAATGACGGGTGTGGGGAGACGCTGTTTAATGTTATTACTGTAAAGGCCCACATCTCTAAACTTGCTTGTTAAGAGTTGGTCAGTCAGACTCCGATTGGTACCTGGTCAATGCTCCTGTGCCTCTCCCATCCTTCACTGGCCAGTTGAGCGTTCGTCAATTTTTATTTTTTAAAGATTTGTACGTATAAGTGAAATGGAACGATTGGCTGGTGTTTGAGGATTTGCGGCGAGATTCACAGATAACCCTGACCTTTGCACTGATGGTCCGTTGTGTCGTCTGAATCGCGAGATGAAATGACTCCCACATGAGCAATTGTTTCACCCCCTTCCCCTGCCCCCCCAACCCCCCTCAGTCTGTTCTGAGTGAGCTGATCCCAGCCGGGAGCAGGCGGTGGGGGGTGCTACGATTGGCTCTCAATGAGTTAGGGAGCGGGGGGAATAGTCAACCAGGCTTCCTGCTCCTGATCACTGTCCAGTGACTCCCGGTAGAAAGAGTGAGAGTGAGTGTGCGTGCATGTGTATGTGAGAGTGTGCACATGAGTGGTGGTGGGGGTGTACGTGTGAGTGTGTGCACCCGTGTGTACATGAGTTTGTGGGTGTGCGTGCAAGTGTGTGCTCGTGTGTGCGTGCTTGTGCATACATGTGAGTGTGCATGTGTACATGTGACTGCACATGCATGTGTACAGGTGAGTGTGCGCTGAGTTGGGTGAGGGTACGATTGGTCTGGTCTGCCGTATCCGTCCCCCTCTATCGAATATCCTGCTCACACTCGCTGTCCAGACTCTCAGATGGTGAACAGCCATGGTGTCTGCAGTCCACCCCCCAGCGGGGAGCCAGCACCGACAGACGGGGGGAATAGAGAATATTTTCAATGATTGGTTTACAATAACTCAGGGGGGGGGGGTCTCTGACCCTCAGTACAGTGAGCTCAGAAATCTTACAGGTTTGTTGTGACACCATTTGCTGTTTGTATTAATGACGTTCCAGTGTTTGTACACCGATTAATTTAATTCGTTTTAATATATTTAGTGTTTCCAGGATTTATCTGTATTCTTATTTAAACAAATAAATTATTTATTTATGATGAGTTTCTGATGCTGCTCTTTGTATTCTCTTTAGTTTAGGAGAAATATGATTCCCTCTCCATCTCTCTCTGTCTCTCTCTCTCCATCTCTCCCTCTCCACCTCTCTCTCTCTCTCCTTCTCTCCCTCTGTCTCTCTCTCTCTGGCTCTCTCTTGCTATCTCTGTCTTTCTCACTGTGTTTCTCCTTTCTCTCTGTCGGTGTCTCTTTCTCTGCCCGTCTCTGTCTCTCTGTCTCTCTCTCTCTCTCTCTCTGTCTCTCTCTGTCCCTCTATCTCCGTCTTTCTTTCTATCTCTTTCTCTGTTTGTGTGTGTGTGTCTCTCTCTCTCTCTCTGTCTCTCTCTCTGTCTCTCTCTCTCTGTCTCTCTTTCTCTCTCTCTCTCTCTGTCTCTCTCTCTCTGTCTCTCTCTCTGTCTCTCTCTCTCTCTCTGTCTCTCTCTCTCTCTTTCTCTCTCTCTCTGTCTCTCTCTCTCTCTCTCTCTCTCTCTCTCTCTATCTCAGTCTTTCTTTCTATCTCTTTCTCTGTTTGTGTGTGTGTGTGTCTCTCTCTGTCCAATTCCAATTTCCAATTCCAATTCAAATGCTTTATTGGCATGAAAGTTTACAGAGAACCATATTGCCAAAGCTTACATAGCAAAAAGGTACAGTTTTCCAACATTCTGTAGGTGTCAATCGATTTGACATTTGTTGGTTACATACAATATTACTTTTAAACAATATTAATTTTAAACAGTCTTTGTACTTCATTTGGTACGTTCAATATTAATTTTAAACAGTCTTAATTTTAAACAGTCCTCAGGTTGTGACATGTTGTTACATATTTGGCCCCAAGGTATGGTCTGTCTCCTTCTCCTAGGACTAATCTCAATTTTGACAGGTCATCCAATTCCTTGAAATCTGGGGTTGTTTGGCTTAGCTTGTTGAATAATATGTTTCTTGATGTGTTGAATTTTTCGCATTTTAGGAGGAAATGCATCTCTGTTTCAACCTCGCCGGCCAGACATTGATCGCATATTCTATTCTCTCTAGGCTGCCAGGATTTCTTGTATCTGCCTTTTTCAATTTCCAGTTGGTGGTCGCTTAGTCTGTACCTGGTGAGGGTCTGTCTCTGTTTTGTGTCTCTGATGGTCGTGAGGTAGTCTGCCAGTTTATATTCTCTTTTTAGGGCCCGGTAACATTCTAATCTGCTTTGGCTTTCAGTTATTTTGTTCCAATGTTCCAGGTAGGTTTCTTTGCATTTTTTAATGATTTGGTTCACTCGGATTGGTGTTTGGACGGCTGTGTTGGTCTGGGGCTGGTCAGGGTCCGGCTGAGTACTTAGTTTCAGTAGCAGCTGACTCAGGGGACTCTTTTCTGGGTTTAGCTCTTGGGTCTGAAAGGCTTTGAAATGAAGGGTGTCTGGGGAGCTAGATTTGAGGTGATTTAGGAAGTTTAGTGCTCGTTTTTGGATGTTTATTATCAGTGGGTATCTGCCTAGTTCGGCTCTGCATGCATTTGTTGGCGTTTTTCTTTGGGTGCGAAGGATGCTTCGGCAGAATTCTGCATGTAGGGCTTCTATTGTGTGTTTTTCCCATTTAGTGTAGCTTTGGTGATTTAGCGGGCCCCATACTTCACTACCGTACAGTGCAATGGGCAGGATTATGCTGTCAAATATTTTGAGCCAGATTTTGATTGGGATTTGGATGTTGTAGAATTTTCTTTTTATTGCATATAGGGCTCTTCGGGCTTTTTCTTTTAGTGCATTCACTGCTATGCTGAAGCTCCCTGATGCTGTAATAGTTAGACCAAGGTAGGTGTAGCTCATAGTGTGTCCTATAGTGGTATCACTGAGGGTAAACTGGTATTTGTTTTCCTGACATCTGGGCCTTTTTTGAAAAATCATGATGTTGGTTTTCTTTAGATTTACTGTTAGAGCCCAATTTTGGCAGTATTTGTCGAGTAGGTCTAGTTGTTGCTGTAATCCCTGTTCTGTGGGAGACAGCAGAACCAGGTCGTCCGCATAGAACAGGGATTTCACTTCTCCATCCAGGAGACGGAGACCTGGTGACTCGCTTTGCTCCAGCATGTCTGCTAATTCATTTATGTATATGTTGAACAGGGTCGGGCTCAAATTGCAGCCCTGCCGGACGCCTCTTCTCTGGGTGAAGAAATCGGTGCGTTTGTCTCCAATTTTGACCCCGCATTTGTTTTTCAGATACATTGATTTAATAAGGTCATAGACTTTGCCCCCTATTCCACACTGAAGAAGTTTATAATAGAGCCCTTCGTGCCATATAGAGTCAAAGGCTTTCTTGAAGTCGATGAAACAGGCGAATATTTTCCCATTTTTTGTTTGGTGTATATGTTTTTCAATGAGGGTGTGAAGGGTATAGATATGGTCGGCGGTGCGGTGTTTTGGAAGAAAGCCTATTTGGTTTTTTCTGAGGATATTATGTTTGTTAAGAAAATCAAGTAATCTACTATTTAGAATACTGCAGAATAACTTCCCTAGACAACTGTTGACACAGATGCCGCGGTAGTTATTTGGGTCTGATTTGTTTCCACTTTTATATATGGGGGAGATTAGTCCTTGGCACCAGATATCGGGAAAACAGCCTGAACGTAATATGATGTTGAATAATTTGAGTACCGCACCCTGCATCTCCATATTGCTGAACTTGAGCATTTCATTTTTGATGTTGTCTGGGCCACAGGCTTTCTTTAGGTGGAGAGATTTTGTTTTTGTGGCCAGTTCTTTCCATGTGATTGGGGAGTCTAGAGGGTTTTGGTTGTCTTTAATTGTTGCTTCTAATGTGTGGAGTTTTTCTGTGACCTGATGTTGACTTGGGTTTGTTTCGTTTATTAGGATGTCTTTGTAGAGGTTTTCAAAATGTGTTCTCCAGATGTCGCCATCTTGGATTGGTAATGCTTGCAATTGTGTTGTACTCAGGTTATTCCACATTTCCCAGAATTGTTTTGGATTGGTGGAGTTTTCAATTTCTTCGAGTATTTTGTGGGTATAGTTTTGTGTTTTGTTCCTAATGGTGTGTTTATATCTTTTGAGGGTTTCATTGTATCTAGTACGTAGGTCCGGATTGTTTGGTTGGCGATGCTTTTGGTTTGATATTTTTCTCAGGTCTTTTCTGGCATTTTTGCATTCGTGGTCAAACCATTTCTTATTTTTATTTTGTCTTTTGTGACGCTTCCTCTTCTGTTTCACAAGGTCGGCTTTTACAGCTGCCTCATGGAAGATCATATTTATATCCTCTATGGCCATGTTTACACCATCTCTGGTGATCTCGTATGGGTTTTCTTTAAATTTTGATATTTTACTTGTGAGATCAGGTGACTTTAGTGCTGTGATGAATTTATCTCCACTGTCTGGGGCCCATCTGTATGTCTGGTTTATTTTATGTAGCTTACTGGGTTCCTTTTTTGTGTCTGTAGTTTGGGCAGAAAGTTTAAGGTACACATTTATTTGGTTATGGTCTGAGAGGGGGGATTGCTGCCTGACAGTGAATGCGTTGATATCGCAGGGGTCCAGGTCAGTGATTGTATAGTCCACCACACTAGACCCAAGAGTTGAGGAGTATGTGAGTCTCCCTAGGGAGTCCCCTCTGAACCTACCGTTAACTATGTACAGGCCTAAGGCTCGGCAGAGTTGCACTACCTCCCTACCGCTTTTATTTATTTCACGATCAAGGTTGTTCCGATTTGCGATGGCTGGTGTGACATCTAAAGGGGTCTGGCCAAACACATGGTTGTTTCCCTGTGGGTCTATGAAGTCAGGTTCACAACCGGTCCTTGCATTTAGGTCCCCACATATTATCACCTTTCCTTGGGCCTGGAAATGGCTGATTTCCATGTGGAGAGTATCAAATAACTCCTCTTCGAAATATGGCGATTCTATTGGAGGTATGTAGATCGCACATAAGTAAACATCTTTTTTTGCTATTCCTATATTTTTATCTAGTTTTAGCCATACGTGTGATTTTCCCTGTTTTACCGGTGAGATGTGTTTGTCCAGTTCTCCCTTATACCACACCAATATTCCCCCGGAGGTTCTGCCCTTGCGTGTTTTAGTGTTCTTTACTGAGGGCACAATGATTTCATGGTACATTGGAGGACAGTGGGTCGGCACGTCCTTTTGGCACCATGTTTCTGTTAACACAATTATATCAATGTCTTTTATAGCTTTTAGGAATTCAGGGTCTGTACTCTTCATCCCAAAAGTTGAGGAGCGGAGGCCCTGGATATTCCAGCAGCTTATGTGGAAAGAACGCATTTATATAGTTCAATAAAACGAAATAAAATGGACCTATTTTGTGGGATGAGTGTGGAAACACTATTTTCTATAATGCTAAATGATGATTTAGTATAAATTTCATGAGGCATGCACATATATCTATCTAATAATAGTAATAATACTGATAAGATAACAATAATGATAATGATAAATAACAATATTAATAATTTCTCCGGCTTTCTATCAGGCTGTTCAGCATCGTCATGATCTTTCTCAGTTCTTGGTCTACAGTCTGTGGTCTAGAGGGGGGTCTTGGGTCAGGTATAAAAGCACGGTTCTGTTGTTGGTTTTGTAAAGGGGGTTGGGGGACATTGGTGGTCCTGTTTGGGCTCCCAATGGTAGAGGGGGTGGGAGGGCTGCGTCTTTTGGCAGTGTTTATGAGGTTTCTTGCGAAGACCCACATCCGCTGTTTGAGTAGATGTATTTCGTCATAGAGGTCCCTTGTGTTGATGTTTGGATGATGGGCCAGGGAGACGTTGGGGAGGACAGAACATCTCGTGTCGATCTCCCTGTTGGTGTTGTGGATTATATAGGCTGGGGTGTCCTTTCTGGGCAGTAGTGTGGAGATCACGATCCGCGCCTCGGGGAATTCCCTGCTGGCCTTTTCCGCCATCCTGCTCACCGCCCTAGCAGTGCCTTCCTGTAGGGTGCGTAGGTCGTTCGTGCCTGTGTGGATCACAATCCATTTGGGGCTTCCAAGGGATTCTTTGTTCAGGATCTTCATTGCTTGGTCTGTGTTGCTGCACCATTTTTTCAGGACTTGATGGTCTGGGAACAGCCTCTGGGGGTCCAGAAACTTTCCGTTGGAGTCGGTCAGCAGGACCGCCTGAGGGGCTGGTTTTTCAGACTGGGTAACAGTAGTCTGGGTAGGACTCGCCTGGTGACTGGTTGTTGGCTGGGTTTCTGGGATATGTTGTGTGGCAGGAGCGGGGTTTGGGGCTTTCGGTGTGTCATCGTTTGGGGGGGTATCTGTCGGTTTTTGTGTTCCTGTGTGTGAGGACTGGGTAGCAGTAGTCTGGGCATGACTCGACTGAGGGCTGGTTGGAGCGGGGTTTGTGGCTTTCGGTGTGTCTTCGTGTGGGGTGGCATCCGGCGGGTTCTGTGTCCTTGTGTGTGTTTTTGTGTCCTCAGGTTTTTGGACCTTAAGAGGTTTGTGTTGCCTGCTGAGCCTTTCTACGGTCTCCTTCGTTTTGTTTTGTTGAGTACGGAGTTCTTTGATCTCATTTCTTTGCTCCTCTATGGTCTTTCTCAGTTTGTGGATGGTGGACTCGTGTTCCGTTTTTAGCTGTTTGAATTCCTCCTTCAAATTCTTGGCCAGTGTTTCTCTGTATTCGTTGAAATCAAGTTCTAGTTTGGCCAGATTCTCTTTCATCATTTTGTTTTCGTTGAGAGGTGTGGGGGGGGTGGAGATGGACAGGGAGGTGTTTTCCTCTGCTGGTCTCTCTTCTTCTTCCTCCACTTGGCTCTCATCATCCTCTGTTCGACTCTCTTTTGTTTCCTGTCCATTGGTCCTCTTTGTGTCTGCCTTAGTTTTCAACTGGGGGAATTCCTTTTCGAAGGAGTCCAGATTTTCCACATTCCCCTGTATCATGATCTTTCTATTTTTGTTGTAGTAGCTTATGGTTAGCAGGGGGTCATCTTTATCTAGGTTTCCATCTTTACATATTTTCAGTCTGCCTCCACTGCCAATACCTTCACTGGAGACGTATGTGTAGTGTTTTTGTAAAGTCTCCTTCCAGGAGGTGACGTATTCGGTGTAGAATATGAGGTTGTTCTTCAGCTTAGTCCCTTTGTGTGTGGTATAGTCAACGTAGAGGATCTCTGGGTTATTTTTTAGTGTTGTGTACTTGTATTTTTCCTTTGCTTTATTTTTTGTGCATTGCTCAGGATATATCATTTCCCTGCTCATTGTAGTCGTTTGTTTTTTGTCTCAGATAGATAACTTTTTTTTCTCTTTTTTGTGTCGTGTTCCACCTTAGCCCACTTTTAGGTCCAAAATTGGGAGTTTTTCAGGGGTTCATCTTTGATATAGCTGCTCTTAAAGGTTTATCTTTCTCTTTCTCTCACAGGCTCTTGGTTCGGGTAGTTTATCGTTTCTCTCGGGTTTCTATTCCTTTTCCTCGCGGGTTTGTTCTTTTTTCAGGTTTTTTTCGAACTAAATTTAAATAAAATTAAACTTTTTCCGAACTAACTTTAACTAAAATGAAACTTAGGTAGAATTAGGTAAAACTTATTTCTCCGGCTTTATTTATTTTTTTATTTTTTTTCCTCTTCCGACTCTCTCACTCGCTCTCCGGGTCTCGGACTCGCTCTCTCTCTCCGTGTTCCAAACTCGTCCACTCTCCGTGCCCCGGACTCATTCGCTTTCCGCGCTCTGGGCGGATCTCTTCGCGTCGTCGTGTCGGTCTCAGGCCCCCGGGTTTTTTGACTCACCAGGCTGTTTTCTGCCCTGGTCTCCCGGTCTCCGTTCCCGCGGTCTCTGGGCCTCGCGGTCTCGGGTTCACCCTCCCCAGGTCTCTTACTCGTTTTCCCGGTTCGGGCCGCTCCTCCCGTTCTCCGACCTTGCGGTCTCGGGTTCACCCTCCCCAGGCCTCTTACTCGTTTTCCCGGTTCGGGCCGCTCCTCCCGGTCTCCGATCCCGCGGTCTCTGGGCCTCGCGTTCTCGGGTTCACCCTCCCCAGGCCTCTTATTTACTGTCCTGGTTCGGGCTGCTCCTCCCGGTCTCCGGTCTCGCGGTTCAGGCCTCTGTCTCAGTGTGTATCTGTGATTCTCTCAGCGCTCTCTCTCGCTGTTTCTCTCTCGCTATTTCTCGCTGTTTCTCTCTCTCGCTGTTTCTCTCTCCCGAGTTACTCTGTCTCTCTCTCTCTCTCTCTCTCTGTCTCTCTGTCTCTCTCTCTTTCTCTCTGTCTCTCTCTCTCTTTCTCTCTGTCTCTCTCTCTCTCTTTCTCTCTGTCTCTCTCTCTCTCTCTCTCTCTCTCTCTCTCTGTCTCTCTCTCTCTCTTTCTCTCTCTCTTTCTCTCTGTCTCTCTCTCTGTCTCTCTCTCTGTCTCTCTCTGTCTCTCTCTCTGTCTCTCTCTGTCTCTCTATCTCAGTCTTTCTTTCTATCTCTTTCTCTGTTTGTGTGTGTGTCTCTCTCTCTCTCTCTTTCTCTCTTTCTCTCTGTCTCTCTCTCTCTCTCTCTTTCTCTCTGTCTCTCTCTCTGTCTCTCTCTGTCTCTCTCTCTGTCTCTCTCTGTCTCTCTATCTCAGTCTTTCTTTCTATCTCTTTCTCTGTTTGTGTGTGTGTCTCTCTCTCTCTCTCTTTCTCTCTTTCTCTCTGTCTCTCTCTCTCTCTCTCTCTTTCTCTCTGTCTCTCTCTCTGTCTCTCTCTCTCTCTCTCTCTCTGTCTCTCTCTCCCTCTATCTCAGTCTTTCTTTCTATCTCTTTCTCTATGTTTGTGTGTGTGTCTCTCTGTCTATTTCTCAGTCTCTGTCTATCGGTCTCTGTCTCTCTCTCCCTCTCTCTCTCTCTGTCATAATCTCTCTCTGTCTCTCTCTCTTTCTGTCTCTCTCTGTCTGTCTGTCTCCCTCTGCCTCTCTTTTCTCTTTCTGTCTCCCTCTTTCTGTTTTGCTCTCTCTCTCTCTCTGTCTCTGTGTGTCTCTCTCTGTCTCGGTCTCTCTTTCTCTCTCCCTCTATCTGTTTCAATTTCTCTGTCAGTCTTTCTCTCTGTATCTGTCTCTCTCAGTCTGTCTGTCTGTCTCTCTCTCTCAGTCTTACTCTCGCTGTCTCGCTTTTTCTGTCCCTCAGTCTCAGTGAGATAATGAAAAGCTGTTTGAAGAGCGTGACACAACAATTAAACTCTAATTGACCTGTTAACAACATTTAGTCCATGAGGCCTTCCAGGGACACCAATCTATCTTAGCAGCAGTATAATACACCGTGAGTTACATGATGTACACTTCTGACCGTACAAAGCAATGTAACCTGCCGCTGAACCTCAGCAACACTACAGGAGGCCCCCAAGTCTCTAGGGGACAGTGAAATCAGCACATACACAAACATTGGTAGACACACACACAGAGACACGCTCACACATATATACACGGAGAGACATACAGGTAAGCAAACCGTAGAAAGACTTCCTTACAGGCCTCACTGTCTCACACACACACACACACACACACACACTCCCATGTATAGAAGGGAGAACAACCTGCATTTAAACAGCGCCTATAACGTTGTAAAACATCCCAAGGCGCTTCACAGGTGCGATAATCAAATAAAATTTGACACGAGTCACATAAGGAGATATTACACAGGATTACACAGGATATACAGCACAGAAACAGGCCGTTCGGCCCAACCAGTCCATGCCGGCGTTTATGCTCCACTCGAGCCTCCTCCCGTCTTTCCTCATCTAACTCTATCAGCGTAACCCTCTATTCCCTTCTCCCTCATAGGCTTGTCCAGCCTCCCCTTAAATGCATCGATACTATTCGCTTCACCCACTCCCTGTGGTAGCGAGTTCCACATTCTCCCCACTCTCCGGGTAAAGAAGTTTCTCCTGAATTCCCTATTGGATTTCTTGGTGACTATCTTATATTGATGGCCTCTAGTTATGCTCTTCCCTACAAGTGGAAACACTCTCTCTGTATCTACTCTATCAAAGCCTTTCATAATTTTAAAGACCTCTATTAGGTCACCACTCAGCCTTTTTTCAAGAGAAAAGAGACCCAGCCTGTCCATCCTTTCCTGACAGGTATACCCTCTCATTTCTGGTATATTAGGGCAGGTGACCAAAAGCTTGGTCAAAGAGGTAGGTTTTAAGGAGCGTCTTTAAGGAGGAAAGAGGGAGGAGAGAGAGGTGGAGAGGTTTAGGGAGGGAATTCCAGAGCTTAGGGCCTCGGCAGCTGAAGGCACGGCCGCCAATGGTGGAGCGATTAAAATCAGGGGATGCTCAAGAGGCCAGAATTGGAGGAGCGCCGAGATCTCAGAGGGTTGTGGGGGCTGGAGGAGGTTACAGAGATGGGGAGGGGTGGACCGGGAGCCAACGTAGGTTCAGCGAGCACAGGGGGGGGTGATGGGCGAACGGGATGGTGCGAGTTAGGACACGGGCGGACGAGGTTTTGGATGAGCTGAAGTTTTATGGAGGCCAGAACACGTGGGAGGCCGGGTCAGGAGTGCATTGGAATTGTCCTGTCCGGAGTTACCAGTTTCTGTGGCTCCCGACTGCAGCTGGTTGCAAGGCTGAAAATATTTCACATTGAAATAACAGGGGCCGCGGAGAAGTGCTGAGTCCAAGGGAGCACTCGGGAATCTGCCTGAGCTGGGACTCGGCACCTCAGCCAAGGATTTAGCACCCAGCCGACACGTGCCTGCAATAGCAGCACGTTTATTAAACTGTCGCCGTCTTCCTGCAGCCCCCTGCCCTTCTCCCCCACCCACCCCCCCCTCGTCAAGGGGCCGCCCGACACGCCGCAAATATTTCTCGCTCCGTCATGACAATTCAGTGAAAGGCAAGAAAATAATTGCATTTCTACCTCGCCTCTCACCACCTCCCCCGCAGGACGTCCCAAAACGCTTCACGGCCAATGAAGTACTTTTTTCTTTGAAGTGTAGTCACCGTTGTAGTGTGGGGAAATGTGCCAATGCGCGCACAGCAAGATCCCACAGTGTGATCGTGACCAAATCATCCGTTTTTTTCAGTGATGTTGGTTGAGGGATATATATATACCCGGGAGAACTCCTACCGCCCCCCCCCCCCCCCCCGCTCTTCTGCCAATAGTGGGCATGGGATCTTTTACGTCCACCCAATGGGTCAGACAGGGGTTTAACGTCTCATCCGAAAGACGGCACCTGCAACAGTGCAGCGCTTCCCTCAGTACTGGCACCGCGGGGGAGGGGGTCGGCCCTGGATTATGGGGGCTTGAGTCTCTGGAGTGGGGACTCGAACCCACAAACTTCTGACTCAGAAGTTCATTAGGGTGCGACAATGAGCGGCAGGATAACAGCTGGCGAATGGTTACTTCCCGCTCGCTACCCCCGGTGACGGGACTGCCCGAGCGCGGTGTCCGAGCGGGGTGACTGAGTTCCCGGCAGTCTGCGGTCGGAGGACCTGACCTTCCCACCCACGTCCTACCTCAGTATCGTGATCTCCACACTTCCCCCGGGACTGCATCCAGAAACTCCTATGTTGGATCAGATGTGCGACAGGCTAGCCCCCCCCTTCACATCTGTATCGCACTGGAGAGAGATGCACACCAGGATAACCCCCCCCCCTTCACATCTGTATCTCACATTGAGGGGAGATGAGGGGAGACCTTCATGCCCCTCTGTCTGGGACTGTATTTGACCCCAGGTCCCAGAGGGTGAAAGGTCAGTGTCTGACCCACTGACCGCCACCCCCCACCCCCCCCAGTCCTAGTCCTCCATCTGAGAGAGTGAGAAAACATGAAGGCCCCGATAATTACGGGGCCTCGACTTTGGAGTTGGGGGGGGGGGTGCAGCGAGGAGTTCTGGACGGGAAACCCTTAACTGCAAGACGGCGCATAAATTTTGTTTTTTGCATGTTTCCCGGCCGACAGCCTGCCTGATTGACAGGTCGCCTGTCGGGCGGGAAAGCCTGCGGCACAAGGCTGCAGCCAGGAACCAGAGAGCAGGGAGGGAGAGATCAGGGACGGGTTCAAGTGGAGGGGGAGGGGGGAGACCGCGGTGGGGGGGGGAGGGGGTCAGCCGATCGTGGGATCTGTGAAGGGATAGGCTTGTTGGGGCTGGAAGAAATACCCCTATTCCTGTCCCACTAGCAGCGCTGTAAAGGCACTTACCTCATGGATCTGGTCCTTATCGCCTCCTTTCATCTGCCGGGTTTCCCGAGGCTTGGGAAACCCGGCCCGACATTGGTTAAAAATATAAAGCCTGTATAAATGGAGGCTCACAGCTTCCTTAAAAGCTGTGGCTCAGTGGGTAGCACCCTCGCCTCCGAGCCAGAAGGTTGTGGGTTCAAGTCCCCACTCCAGAGACTGGAGCACCAATCGCTAGGCTGGCACTCCAGTGCGGTGCTGAGGGAGCGCTGTACTGTCACAGGTGCTGTCTTTCAGATGAGACGTTAATCCAAGGCCCCGTCTGCTCTCTCAGGTGGACGTAAAAGATCCCACGGCCGCTGTTGGAAGAACAGGAGAGTTATCCCCGGTGTCCTGGGGCCAATAGTTATCCCTCAATCAACATCATGAAAAAAAATCAGGTGATCTGGTCATTATCACACTGCTGATTGTGGGAGCTTGCTGTGCGCTAATTGGCTGCCGCGTTTCCTATGGTACAACAGTGGCTACACCTCAAAAAAGTACTTCATCGGCTGTAAAGCACTTTGGGACGTCACAAAAGGCGCTTTGTAAATGCAATTCTTTCTTTTCCTTTTTAATTTACCGAGCGACCCGCCTCCTGCGAGCGGATTGCTCACCTGCCCGACGCCCGTCCTGTCCCGCCTCCGTTAAAACCGCAAGTGGGTGGGCTGGAGGTTGGGTTCGAGGCCGGTTTGGAATTTTTTAAGATTTTAACATCTCACCCGAGCCCAAACATTACCTGCCTTTGGAGGTTAAAATCACCCCTGGAGTGTCAGTCAGTCAGCCAGTGAGTCAGTCAGTCATAGAAACATAGAAGATAGGAGCAGGAGTAGGCCATTCGGCCCCTCGAGCCTGCTCCGCCATTCAATGCGATCATGGCTGATCATCCAAATTCAGTACCCTGTCCCTGCTTTCTCCCCATATCCCTTGATCCCTTTAGCCTTAAGAAATATATCTAACTCCTTCTTGAATATATTTAATGAATTGGCCTCCACTGCCTTCTGTGGTGGAGAATTCCACAGGTTCACCTCTCTCTGGGTGAAGAAATTCCTCCTCATCCCTGTCCTAAATGGCTTACCCCTTATCCTTAGACTGTGACCCCTGGTTCTGGACTCCCCGACCATCAGGAACATCCTCCCTGCATCTAGTCTGTCTAGTCCTGTTAGAGTTTTATAAGTTTCAATGAGATCCCCTCTCATTCTTCTAAGCTCCAGCGAATATAAGCCTAATCGACCCAATCTCTCCTCATACGTCATTCCTGCCATCCCAGGTATCAGTCAGGCTCCAGGTTCCATGTCGCAGTGGCCCAGCGCTGAGGGAGTTAACAAAAGTCAAGGGCTCGGAGCGAGAAAGTCTGATTAGCACAGCCCGTTGCAGGGAGGTAGCGGAGAGCTATAAAGGTAACACCTAGGTGTCTCAGCCACGTCCGGTGCCAATCCCCTCCAACCTCTGCCGACATCGATCCATCACCCTCCCCCCGGCAGGCTAATGAGCCTCGGAGTGGTGCGAAATGCCTCCCAGGGGTGAGGAGTGGGAAGCAGAGAGAGAGAGAGAGAGAGCTCCTTATTTAAAGGGCTGGACCTCCGTGCAGGAGAGGAGACCGCTCGGAGACAACCGCCCCGGCGACCATGCACCGGGCCGAGCTCCAGCTCCCCGTCCCCTACATCGTGGGCCTCCCCATCCAGGTATGGGAGGCCGGCGACTTCCCCCACCTGGACCTGACACTGGAGGAGCTGGGCATCCGGCCGGAACAAGTCCGGGAGAAGGTGGTCCGGCTGGACAGCCAGCGCACCCGCGTCAGGTATGTTGGCCTTCATAGCGAGAGGATTCGAGTACAGGAGCAAGGATGTCTTGCTGCAGTTGTACCTCTCTTCTTCCTTCTTAGGCAGTCCCTCGGAACCGAGGATGACTTGCTTCCACACTAAAAATGAGTTCTCAGGTGACTGATGAGTCCAATGCGGGACCTACAGTCTCTGTCACAGGTGGGGCAGACGGTGGTTGAAGGGGCGGGTGGGTGGGGTGCTTGGGTTGACGTGCGCTCCTTCCGCTGTTTGCGCTTGGCTTCCGCTTGCTCCTGGTGAAGAGACTCAAGGTGTTCGGCGCCTTCCCGGATGCTCCTCCTCCACTTTGTGCGGTCTTGGGCCAGGGATTCCCAGGTGTCGGTGGGGATGTTGCACTTTTTCAAGGAGGCTTTGAGGATGTCCTTGAAGCGTTTCCTCTGCCCACCTGGGGCTCTCTTGCCGTGCCGGAGCTCCGAGTAGAGCGCTTGTTTTGGGAGTCTCGTATCGGGCATGCGGACAATGTGACCCGTCCATTGGAGCTGATTGAGCGTGGTCAAAGCTTCGATGCTGGGGATGTTGGCCTGAGTGAGAACACTGACGTTGGTGCGCCTATCCTGCCAATGGATTTTCAGGATCTTGCGGTGGCAGCGATGGTGGTACCTCTCCAGTGCTTTGAGGTGCCTGAGAGAGACACCTCAAAGCAAATGCATTTGTACAGCACCTTGGTGAGACCACACCTTGAGTATCTGAGGAAGGATGTTCTTGCCATGGAGGGAGTGCAGCGAAGGTTCACCAGACTGATACCTGGGATGGCAAGAATGACGTATGAAGAGAGATTGGGCCGATTAGGCTTATATTCGCTAGAGTTTAGAAGAATGAGAGGGGATCTCATTGAAACTTATAAAATTGTAACAGGACTAGACAGACTAGATGCAGGAAGGATGTCCCCGATGGCGGGGGAGTCCAGAACCAGGGGTCACAGTCTTAAGGATAAGGGGTAAGCCATTTCGGACAGAGATAAGGAGGAATTTCTTCACCCAGAGAGTGGTGAACCTGTGGAATTCTCTACCACAGAAGGCAGTTGAGGCCAATTCATTAAATATATTCAAGAAGGAGTTGGATATACTTCTTAAGGCTAAAGGGATCAAGGGATATGGGGAGAAAGCAGGGACAGGGTACTGAATTTGGATGATCAGCCATGATCTCATTGAATGGCGGAGCAGGCTCGAGGGGTCGAATGGCCTACTCCTGCTCCTATCTTCTATGTTTCTATGTTTCTAGAACCCCCAAGGGCCGGCTGAAGGAGAGGGAGCTGTCGGCGGTGGAGGTCTGCCTGAGCATCCGGGACCCGGCCACCAAGACCACCCAGGAGATCCGCTACGGCACCGAGAGCCAGACCCACAGGAGGTTCTACCGCACCCGGATCGAACTCCAGCCCTGGCTCAGCCGGGCCGAGGTGGACCGGTTAATGGAAGCAGGTAAAATCCAAAACCAAAACCAAACCGTTGGTACCGTTTAGTTCATATTCTTCCTACCCAAATAAATCGCTTCACACTTCCCTGCGTTAAAACTGATCCACCACGTTTCACCCCGTCTGTCTATGTCCTCCTGAAGTCTGTTAGGAGAACGGAACAGAAGGATATTGACATGAATCAGTCATTCATGAAAGAAAGACTTATGAAATAATACTGAGCAGCCTACGGGTGGCGCTGTCCAGGGAGAGTATAAATACTCGGGCACGGGCCCAGCTTGCGCAGGACATTCTTAACAGGAACTAGTGAAGGACACAGCTAGACCTCCATGTTGTAAAACAGTTGATTAAAGCTTTGTTTAACGCTTAGACCAAGTGCCTAGTAGTTTTCTTACATCAGATATGTTGATGGGGTGAGATGAAGAGGGGCGGGGAGGAGGCTCGTGTGGAGCAGAAACACCATCACGGACCAATTGGGCCGAATGGCCTGTTTCTGCGCTGTAAACTTGATGTTAGCCTGGCGCCTACAAATCACTAAAAGTAGCGACGCAGGTGAATGAAAAGAAAAAAAAAAACAGGTACTGGGGTTCATTTCTAGAGGGGCAGAATTGAAAAGCAGAGAAGTCATGTTAAACTTGTACCGAACCAGTTCGGGCCTCCGTATTATCAAAAGGATATAGAGGTACTGGCGAGGCTGCAAAAAAGACTGACTAGAATGATACCGGAACTGAGCGGATCCAACTATCAGGACAGGTGGAACAGGCTGGGGCTCTTTTCTTTAGAAAAGAGAAGGCTGAGGGGGTGACCTTTAAGATTATGAAAGGGTTCGATACGGTAGACGCAGAGAAGATGTTTCCACTTGCGAGGGAGACCAGAACTAGGGGCCATCAATATAAGACGATCACTAATAAATCCAATGGGGAATTCAGGAGAAACTTCTTTACCCAGGAAGTGGTGAGAATGTGGAATTCGTTACCACAAGAGATAGTTGCAAATAGCGTAGCTGCATTTAAGTTAAGGGGAAGCTAGATAAACACACGAGGGAGAAAGGAATAGAAGGATATGTTGATGGGGTGAGATGACGAGGGGTGGGAGGAGGCTGGTGTGGAGCATAAACACCGGCACAGACCTGTTGGGCCGAATGGCCTGTTTCTGTGCTGTAAATACTGTGTACTTAATGTCTCATTTGTGTTTGCAGAAGGAGCTCAGGTTCCATCCCCCCCCCCCCAAGGGTCTGTGTTGATCCCAGCTGCAGGGGTGGGGGGGCGGTGCCACAGGATTGGGGTTGGGGGGAGGGGAGGGGGAAGCAGCCAGTGTTTCTGCTCCTGATCACAATCCAGTGACTACGTGTGTGTGTGTGTGTCAGTACGTGTCTGTGTGTGCATGTCTGTGACGATGTGCGTGTCTATGTCTGTGTCTGTGAGTGCCTGTGTACGTGTCTATGTCTGTGTGTGTGTGCATCTTTTGTATCTGTGTGTGTGCATGTGTATCTGTGTGTTTATGTGTGTGCATCAGTGTGAGTGTGTGTGAGTGTCTGTGTGTGTGAGTGTCTGTGAGTGTCTGTGTCTGTCAGTGTGAGTGTGCGTGTCAGTGTATGTCTGTGTGTGTGTGTCAGTGTGTGTCTGTATGTGTGTGTGTCTGTGTGTGTCAGTGTATGTGTGTGTCAGTGTATGTGTGTGTCAGTGTGTGTGTGTCAGTGTGTGTGTGTCAGTGTGTGTGTGTCAGTGTGTGTCTGTATGTGTGTGTCTGTATGTGTGTGTCTGTATGTGTGTGTCTGTATGTGTGTGTCTGTATGTGTGTGTCAGTGTGTGTGTGTCAGTGTGTGCATCAGTATATGTCTGTGTGTGTCTGTCAGTGTATGTCTGTGTGTGTGTCAGTGTATGTCTGTGTGTGTCAGTGTGTGTCTGTGTATATGTGTTTGTGTGTGCATGTGTGTGAGTGCCAATGTGTGTGTGTGTGTATGTATGCCAGTGTGTGTGTGTGTCAGTGTGTGTGTGCCAGTGTGTGTGTGTTTGTGTGTGTGTCAGTGTGTGTTTGTGTGTGTGTGTGAGTGTCAGTGTGTGTATGTGTGTGAGTGTCAGCGTGTGTTTGTGTCAGTGTGTTTGTGTGCAAGTGTGTGTGAGTGTCAGCGTGTGTTTGTGTCAGTGTGTTTGTGTGTATGTGTGTGTGAGTGTCAGCGTGTGTTTGTGTCAGTGTGTTTGTGTGTGTGTGAGTGTCAGTGTGTATTTGTGTGTGTCAGTGTGTGTTTGTGTGTTTGTGTGTGTGTGTGTGTTTGTGTCAGTGTGTGTTTGTGTCAGTGTGTGTGTGTGAGCGTGTTTGTGAGCATGTGTCAGTGTGTGTGAGTGTGTGTGTGTGAGCGTGTTTGTGAGCATGTGTGCATGTATCAGTGTGTCAGCGTGTGTGTCAGTGTGAGTGTGTCTGTGTGTGTGTGTCAGTCTGTATGTGAGCGTGTTTGTGAGCGTGTGTCAGTGTGTGTGTGTCAATGTCAGTGTGTGTGAGCGTGTTTGTGAGCATGTCAGTGTGTGTGTGTGAGCGTCAGTGTGTTTGTGTGTGTGTGAGTGTCAGTGTGTGTTTGTGTCAGTGTGTGTTTGTGTGTGTGTGTGAGTGTCAGTGTGTGTTTGTGTGTGTGTGTGAGTGTCAGTGTGTGTTTGTGTGTGTGTGTGAGTGTCAGTGTGTGTTTGTGTGTGTGTGTGAGTGTCAGTGTGTGAATGTGTGTGTGTGTGAGTGTCAGTGTGTGTTTGTGTGTGTGTGTGAGTGTCAGTGTATGTGTGTGTGTCAGTGTGTGTCTGTATGTGTGTCTGTATGTGTGTCAGTGTGTGTGTGTCAGTGTGCGTGTGTCAGTATATGTCTGTGTGTCAGTGCCTGTGTCAGTGTATGTCTGTGTGTGTGTCAGTGTATGTCTGTGTGTGTCAGTGTGTGTCTGTATGTGTATATTTGTTTGTGTGTGCATGTGTGTGAGTGCCAATGTGTGTGTGTGTGTGTGTGTCAGTGTGTGTGTGTGTGTGCCAGTGTGTGTGTGTTTGTGTGTATGTGTGAGTGTCAGTTTGTGTGTGTGTGAGTGTCAGTGTGTGTATGTGTGTGTGTCAGTGTGTGTGTGCGTGTCAGTGTGTGTGTGTGTGTCAGTGTGTGTGTGTGTGTCAGTGTGTGTCTGTATGTGTGTGTCTGTATGTGTGTGTCAGTGTGCGTGCGTGTGTGTCAGTGTGTGTGTCAGTGTATGTCTGTGTGTGTGTGTCAGTGTATGTCTGTGTGTGTCAGTGTGTGTCTGTATGTGTATATTTGTTTGTGTGTGCATGTGTGTGAGTGCCAATGTGTGTGTCAGTGTGTGTGTGCCAGTGTGTGTGTATGTATGCCAGTGTGTGTGTGTGTGTGCCAGTGTGTGTGTGTTTGTGTGTATGTGTCAGTGTGTGTATGTGTGTGAGTGTCAGCGTGTGTTTGTGTCAGTGTGTTTGTGTGTATGTGTGAGTGTCAGCGTGTGTTTGTGTCAGTGTGTTTGTGTGTGTGTGAGTGTGTCAGTGTGTGTGTGTGAGCGTGTTTGTGAGCATGTGTCTGTGTGTGTGTGTGTGTGTGAGCGTGTTTGTGAGCATATGTGCATGTATCAGTGTGTCAGCGTGTGTGTGTCAGTGTGAGTGTCAGTGTTTGTGTCAGTCTGTGTGTGAGCGTGTTTGTGAGCGTGTCAGTGTGTGTTTGTGTCAGTGTGTGTTTGTGTCAGTGTGTGTTTGTGTGTGTGTGTCAGTGTGGGTGTTTGTGTCAGTGTGTGTTTGTGTCAGTGTGTGTTTGTGTGTGTGTGTGTGAGTGTCAGTGTGTGAATGTGTGTGTGTGTGAGTGTCAGTGTGTGTTTGTGTGTGTGTGAGTGTCAGTGTATGTGTGTGTGTCAGTGTGTGTCTGTATGTGTGTGTCTGTATGTGTGTCAGTGTGTGTGTGTCAGTGTGCGTGTGTCAGTATATGTCTGTGTGTCAGTGCCTGTGTCAGTGTATGTCTGTGTGTGTCAGTGTATGTCTGTGTGTGTCTGTATGTGTATATTTGTTTGTGTGTGCATGTGTGTGAGTGCCAATGTGTGTGTGTGTGTGTGTCAGTGTGTGTGTGTGTTTGTGTGTATTTGTGAGTGTCAGTTTGTGTGTGTGTGAGTGTCAGTGTGTGTATGTGTGTGTGTCAGTGTGTGTGTGTGTGTCAGTGTGTGTCTGTATGTGTGTGTCTGTATGTGTGTGTCTGTATGTGTGTGTCAGTGTGCGTGTGTGTGTGTCAGTGTATGTCTGTGTGTGTGTGTCAGTGTATGTCTGTGTGTCAGTGTGTGTCTGTATGTGTATATTTGTTTGTGTGTGCATATGTGTGAGTGCCAATGTGTGTGTCAGTGTGTGTGTGCCAGTGTGTGTGTATGTATGCCAGTGTGTGTGTGTGTGTGCCAGTGTGTGTGTGTTTGTGTGTATGTGTGAGTGTCAGTGTGTGTATGTGTGTGAGTGTCAGCGTGTGTTTGTGTCAGTGTGTTTGTGTGTATGTGTGTGTTTGTGTCAGTGTGTGTTTGTGTGTGTGTGTCAGTGTGGGTGTTTGTGTCAGTGTGTGTTTGTGTCAGTGTGTGTTTGTGTGTGTGTGTGTGTGTGTCTGTGTGTGTGTGTCTGTGTGAGTGTCAGTGTGTGTTTGTGTGTGTGTGAGCATGTTTGTGAGCATGTGCCTGTGTGTGTGTGCGTGTGTCAGTGTGTGTTTGTGTGTGTGTGTTTGTGTGTGTGTGTGTGTACTGAGCATTCCCGGTACTGAGCCTGTGTAAAGGGTCGTGAACCCAGAAGTCTCCCTTTGACCCGTATGTCCCTCCCACTCTTTCAGATGAAGCTGTGGTGGAGGAGCTACAGCCACGGGACGTGGACCTCGTCATTCTCACTGAGTCCGAATCCCACCCAAAGTGGCAGAAAACCGAGGAGAAGCGGAGTGTCTGAAACCCCCGCCTTCCGCAAGTTTCCACAGACCCCCTCCGCCCTGAGAGAGAAAAAAACCAATGCCAACCACCAATCTGCGGACCAGTCAACCTGCTGATCGGAGCCTGCTGAAACCCTCATCCATGTCTTTGTTACCTCCGGACTCAAATATTCCAACGCACTCCTGGCTGGCCTCCCATGTTCTACCCTTCGTAAACTTGAGGTCATCCAAAACTCGGCTGCCCGTGTCCAACTCGCACCAAGTCCCATTCGCCCATCACCCCTGTGCTCACTGACCTACATTGACTCCCCGGTCCAGCAACACCTCAATTTAAAAATTCTCATCCTTGGTTTCAAATCTCTCCGTGGCCTCGCCCCCTCCCTATCTCTGTAACCTCCTCCAGTCCCGCCACCCCCCGAGATCTCTGCGCTTCTCCAATCCTGGCCTCTTGCTCATCCCCCATTTTAATTGCTCCACCATTGGTGCTGGAGTGCTTCAGCTATGAAGAGAGACTGGACAGGCTGGGGTTGTTTTCCTTAGAGCAGAGAAGGCTGAGGGGGGGCCTGATTGAGGTGTACAAAATTATGAGGGGCATAGATAGGGGAGATAGAAAGGAACTTTTCCCCTTAGTAGAGGGGTCGATAACCAGGGGGCATAGTTTCAAGGTAAGGGGCAGGAGGTTTAGAGGGGATTTGAGGAAAAACTTTTTCACCCAGAAGGTGGTTGGAATCTGGAACTCACTGCCTGAAAGGGTGGTAGAGGCTGGAACCCTCACAACATTCAAGAAGCATTTAGATGAGCACTTGAAACACCACAGCATACAAGGCTATGGACCAAGTGCTGGAAAATGGGATTAGAATAGACAGGGCTTGATGGCCGGTGCGGACAAGATGGGCCGAAGGGCCTCTTTCTGTGCTGTATAACTCTATGACTATGACTAAGATTAGGATCACAGGTCACACACAGATTACCCAAAGGGACTCAGGAGTTGCAAGGCTTTTTATTAAAGATCTACAGTTATAAAGCATAATCAGATATTACATGCGGTTTAAGCTAATAATAGACATACAACCCATGACAGTAGAGAGCAATCTACGACTCCTGAATCGGATTTTGATATTGAGTAAAACAGTTTGGTTGATAGGACAGGTCCTGTTAGACCCGTAAAGCATGGTAGTTGCGGTAGTAGTGACACAGGAGGCACCACCAAAACCTCATATTGGATTCGTACTGGTTTTTCCCACGCTCTGTTACCTACAAAACACAATTATTACAGTCACAGTTAAATTCAGTCTCACAAGCATTTCAAGCGACACTACAGTTTAACATCTAATCAACAAATCATGGACTTAAAAGATTCTCCAGCTCTCTCTTTTACTCGTATCCATCTTGTGGATAATTCTTACTCAACATGATTTCTCCTTGGCCTTCAATTGTCCCAATCCAAATTCCATGTAACTCTCCACTTCAACTTCAATCCCCCTAACAGGTACCAGTGTGTTTAACTCTATTCTGATTGTTTCATCAATTAGATAGTTTCTCGATGGAGTATGTGTCAATGCTTTAAAAGTTGTCTCGCTCTCCTGAGCCACATTAACCATTTCATGTCTTGCTGTTGTCAAGTAACTGAGCATGTCTGAGACCCATTCTTCAGTGCAGATTCACCACACATTTGCGGATGGTAATTGCTTCATACGTAACAAATCACATTTGCACACTGATAGCGGTATCTCCATATTATGCCACACGTGCCATCCGATACAAGCTTTTCTCGGGCTTTCAGGTGATCTTATCAAAAGATTGTCTGGAGGTCTTTGTTCATCTTCCACCACACGGTTCTGATGTCTTGGATAGTGGCCAGATTATCAAATTCAGTTTTCTTAAAAAGTTCATTATAGGCAGGGACACAAATGTCTCCAAGAGAACGCTATTAATTTACTATTCTTTACTACACTTTTCTGACTTTCACTAGAAAGTTTGGAAAATTACCAATTAGTGGTGTAATTCTCCTGTTTCTATCTCGCACCATCAATCACTCCCCTTTAATTACCATTCATATCTCTTTCATGAGCCCTGGAGAAACTTTACTGTCCAGTACAATAGTGTAATACTCCTGTTTCTATCAATTTATCTTCCATTTCCAATTTCAGAAACAAGTGATTCCCAGGCTAGATGGCTTACACAGTGTTTTAACATTTGAGACAGAAGTGCTGTAATTAGTTTACAAGGTAACTTCCATATAACAAAAGAAAGAGAATCCATTGTGACTCTGCTTAAGAGCCCAAGGGGTTAATTTATCAAATCATAATTTTCCTTCTGTCACTGTGGGGGAATATTAACTTAAAATTAAGAAACTTACATTTAATAATGTCCAATATCTTTAAATTTCAAACTAATGTTGTTGCTTGGTGAACTTAAACAGCTGTCAGTGGAAAGGGTTAACTCCTTTGCAGGTTTTTAAGAAGGTGGAGCGAAACATTGTCAGGTGCACACAATTGCGTCACTTCACGTAAATTAAAAAAACTTACCCGATCAAAAAAGACAGTTGTGTTTTCACAAGAAGGTTAGTTACCCTTAATAATTCCAATTTAATTCAGACCAATACTTTATTAACTAAACACAAACAGAACAGATAAAACAAAACAAAATAGCACATGCTTGCAGAAAACAGTAAATTACGTCATATTTCTTATTGTCCTTTCTTCAGATGCCTTTCCAAAATACTGTAAAAACATTGAATACAACTGGAGAAACATTCGTTTTTCACATTTAAACAAATCAAATCAAACTGCTTTGGAAGATTGTACCATAGCAACCATAACTCCAAGGTTAAATCTTAGACTGAAACTTAATCTTTTGTTAAACAAACTTTTTGTTGTTCTTCTCAGTTTTTACACACCAGCTTAATTTAAATTGTAGTTCAAAGTTTTTTTTTCCAATTCTGGGGGCACAATCTTATTCGCACATTCTTAAAACTTCCAAAATCCAAGACAAGACAAAAGTTTTAAACGCTTTTAACACAGAGAAGTGGGTGGAGCTAAAACAAACATAACAGAATCTTTCTTTCAAAGGCAGACTTTCAGACAAAAGAAATACTGTAACTTCTTAAACATTCATAGTCAGGAAAACTTTCACACTTTAACACACACTTTCACACAAACTGAAATTCCAGCATTCCTTAACGTTCCTTTCACTCAGCAAATCTTGTTTTATTTGTCTCAGCACAGACATTAATAACTTCCATGTCGGTAAAACTTTTATTTTCTCTTTTACTTTTCCTCTTTTTAAATTGGCGTCTCAGCAGCTTTTCCTGGCTTTCCAAAAGACTGGTTTTTTTCCTTTCTTTGCTGAGTTTTCAGATTGGTTAGCCTGCAATTTAGATTTTTTTCCCTCTCTGTCTCCCCCCTCGCTCTCCTGCACTTTATGCTTCACCTCCTTCAGGCTATCTATCAACTGTTCCCGGTGATATGCCAACGCCATTGTATTTCTGGTTTTACCTTTCAACACGCTCTTTCCCGCTCCCTTCTTTCAGAGAGAAAAAACCACAACACCCTCCAGTCCCCCCCAACCGGAACCTTACAACTCCCAACTCTGTGATCCCACTTCTGACACCACTATCAGATTAGGATCACAGGCTCACATACAGATTACCCAAAGGGTCTTAGGAGTTGCAAGGCTTTTTATTAAAGCACTACAGTTTTAAAGCATAATCAGATATTACATGTGGGTTAAGCTAATAATAGACATACAACCCGGGACAGTAGAGAGCGATCTACGACTCCCGAATCGGAATGCCACGACCGGACGGACGGACGGTTGGTTAGATGCCCGACGAGACAGCATGGAGGTCTCGGGTCAGCGGGTCTCTGCAGTCAGTAACAGCAGTCACTTCTGTTGATTCATCCCCCAAGCTGTTGGAGGTGTTAGGCGTTTGCCAGCATTGATTTCCACCTCGAACAAGCCTTTGCCCCTCGCTGTCTGATCCACCCTCTCAGCCATCTATGTTTATAGTTATTTCGGTGGGCTGTGATCTATCTAGTGTCAAGCATCTATAACCCAAGTGTGGTGCGGGAAGACATTTCTCACTGCCCCTTTCTGCATGGCTGACGAGGCCTTTCTCTTATCTTTCTGAGGAATGTTTTGTTATTTTTTTTAAGGACATTTTATGACTTCATGGCTCCTTATTGTCTAGCTATGATGTTATCCTGTGTTTTCTTGCATTTTACGATCCTCTTATCATTTCCATTTGTCTTTTGGCGTTTGTTATTTGACCTTGCTGACACTTCAACCATTTGTTCCTGACTGCATTTTAATTTCTGTTCTAAGAGTCAAACTTCATCTATGAATCTAAGAGCTATTTCTTACAGGGGCCAGCTCAGTGACCTGTCACTCCACCCAGTACCTGGTCCAAGTTCATGAGCGGGTGCAGTCTGTGAGTGTCGGCAGCATATTCGACCGAGGGGGGGTGGGGGGGTTGCACAGCTGATCTCGATACTTTTCTCGACTAATCCCATCTCGCGCACACTCACAGTCACAGTCACAGTCATCCACTCACTCACACACAGTCACACACACACAGTCACACTCGCACTCTCAGTCACCCACTCACACTTGCACACTCATTCTCGCACACAGACACACACAGTCACACTCATTCTCGCACACTCACACACACACTCAAACGAAGACATGCACACATTCACTCACACACAGTCACACTCACACTCGCACACTCACATACAGACACACACAGACAGTCACACTCATTCCCGCATACTCACTCACACTCGCACACACTCACATACAGACACACACAGACAGTCACACTCATTCCCGCACACTCACTCACACACTCAAATACAGACACGTACACACTCACACACACACTCACTCACACACACTGTCACACTCGCACTCACATACAGACACACACAGTCACACTAACACACACCAAATAATTCTGGTAAAATGGCAGTTGATGTGGGAGAGGGGCAGCATTGAGCTCCCTGTGCATTCTGGGAAGCAGGGACGCCATGTTGGAAAGGCGGGCCGTGGCGGAGAGCGTTGTGACTGCGACTGAGAACGGCGAGCGATGGGACTGCTTCCCTTCCCTGTAAACATCGGCACCTGTCAATAAAGTTCATTTGAGCCTCGGTTCCGTCCATTGGCTGAGTTTCTCAATGCACCGACATAAAGAGGCAGAGTGGTGACTGGGTGGGGGTGAGGGTTCCAGTGAGGGAGGGGCTCCAGTGAGGGAGGGGCTCCAGTGAGGGAGGGGTTCCACTGAGGGAGGGGCTCCAGTGGGGGAGGGGTTCCAGTGGGGGAGGAGCTCCAGTGGGGGAGGGGCTCCAGTGAGGGAGGGGCTCCAGTGAGGGAGGGGCTCCAGTGGGGGAGGGGTTCCAGTGGGGGACGAGCTCCAGGGAGGGAGGGACTCCAGTGGGGGAGGAGCTCCAGTGAGGGAGGGGCTCCAGTGAGGGAGGGGTTCCACTGAGGGAGGGGCTCCAGTGGGGGAGGGGTTCCAGTGGGGGAGGAGCTCCAGTGAGGGAGGGGTACCAGTGGGGGAGGGGCTCCAGTGAAGGAGGGGTACCAGTGGGGGAGGGGCTCCAGTAAAGGAGGGGTACCAGTGGGGGAGGGGCTCCAGTGAAGGAGGGGTTCCAGTGGGGGAGGGGCTCCAGTGAGGGAGGGGCTCCAGTGAAGGAGGGGTTCCAGTGAAGGAGGGGCTCCAGTGGTGGTGGGGCTCCAGTGGGGGAGGGGCTCCAGTGGTGGTGGGGCTCCAGTGGGGGAGGAGCTCCAGTGGGGGAGGGGCTCCAGTGGGGAAGAAGCTCCAGTGAGGGAGGGGCTCCAGTGAGGGAGGGGTTCCAGTGGGGGTGGGGCTCCAGTGGGGAAGGAGCTCCAGTGAGGGAGGGGCTCCAGTGAGGGAGGGGCTGCAGTGGGGGAGGGGCTCCAGTGAAGGAGGGGTTCCAGTGGGGGAGGGGCTCCAGTGGGGGAGGGGCTCCAGTAGGGGTGGGGCTCCAGTGAGGGAGGGGCTCCAGTGGGGGAGGGGCTCCAGTGGGGGGCAGGAGAAGGACTACTAAAGAGACCCCACTAAGTGCCTCCACCTCCCAGCACAGGCTGGGGACCGAACCAGGGGCCTACCTGCCAAGGCGATGGACCACGATGATGATGATGATGATGCAGGGAACAGTGACGGTGACAGGGCCCCTCGGGGTTTGCTGAGTAATGGGCCCTTGTTCCTGACCGGGATCCTGACTGTCAGGGGTAGAAATTAATCCTGTAAAATGGAGGGGGCAAAGATGGCCAATTCTGCAGGGCTCTGACCACCACCCCCCACCTCACACTGAAAAGTGCCCGACGGCCATTTTAGGCCCCGGATGATGTTCAGGCATTTGCGGTGGCCCCCTAAAGCAGATGTTAGGCCACCTTCGCAGGTGCGAATGAGAGGCCCAATGCCTGCTCCAGGGCCCCTCGGGGAAATTGAGCCCAGACCTGGGAGGAGGAGGAGGAGGCTTCGGGCATACTCTGCTCAGGCATTCCGGGCTCAGGAAACGGCCGTTGGAATGCGGCCCCTCCGGCTGCACGGCGCTCCTGAGGGCAGCTGTCGGTCACAATCAACCTCCCTCCTCCACTCCCCGGCTCCTGACCCCAAGGGCTGCGCTGCCAGTGAGAAATTCAGGGCACCACACCTCAGGAAGCACATATTGGTCTTGGAGGGGCTGCAGTGTAGATTTACCAGAATGGTGATAACATCAGAATCAAGAGCAGGAGTAGGCCCGCTCCTGTTCCTATGTAACAGGCTCGATGGGCTGAATGGCCTCCTCCTGTTCCCATGTAACAGGCTCGATGGGCTGAATGGCCTCCTCCTGTTCCTATGTAACAGGCACAAGGGGCTGAATGGCCTCCTCCTGTTCCTATGTAACAGGCACAAGGGGCTGAATGGCCTCCTCCTGTTCCTATGTAACAGGCACAAGGGGTTGAATGGCCTCCTCCTGTTCCTATGTAACAGGCCCGAGGGGCTGAATGGCCTCCTCCTGTTCCTATGTAACAGGCACAAGGGGCTGAATGGCCTCCTCCTGTTCCTATGTAACAGGCTGGAGGGGCTGAATGGCCTCCTCCTGTTCCTATGTAACAAGCTCGAGGGGCTGAATGGCCTCCTGTTCCTATGTAAAAGGCTGGAGGGGCTGAATGGCCTCCTACTGTTCCCATGTAACAGGCTCGATGGGCTGAACGGCCTCCTCCTGTTCCTATGTAACAGGCTCGAGGTGCTGAATGACCTCATCCTGTTCCTGTGTAACAGGCTCGAGGGGTTGAATGGCCTCCTCCTGTTCCTGTGTAAAAGGCTCGAGGGGTTGAATGGCCTCCTTCTGTTCCCATGTAACAGGCTCGAGGGACTGAATGGACTCCTCCTGTTCCCATGTAACAGACTCGAGGTGCTGAATGGCCTCCTCCTGTTCCTATGTAACAGGCTCGAGGTGCTGAATGACCTCATCCTGTTCCTATGTAACAGGCTCAAGGGGCTGAATGGCCTGCTCCTGTTCCGATGTAACAGGCTCGAGGGGCTGAATGGCCTCCTTCTGTTCCCATGTAACAGGCTTGAGGGGCTGAATGGACTCCTCCTGTTCCCATGTAACAGACTCGAGGTGCTGAATGGCCTCCTCCTGTTCCCATGTAACAGGCTCGAGGGGCTGAATGGCCTCCTCCTGTTCCTATGTAACAGGCTCAAGGGGCTGAATGACCTCATCCTGTTCCTGTGTAACAGGCTCATGGGGTTGAATGGCCTCCTCCTGTTCCCATGTAACAGGCTCGAGGGGCTGAATGGCCTCCTCGTGCTCCCATGTAACAGGCTCGAGGGGCTGAATGGCCTCCTCCTGTTCCCATGTAACAGGCTCGAGGGGCTGAATGGCCTCCTCCTGTTCCTTTGTAACAGGCTCGAGGGGCTGAATGACCTCATCCTGTTCCTGTGTAACAGGCTCGAGCGGTTGAATGGCCTCATCCTGTTCCTGTGTAACAGGCTCGAGGGGTTGAATGGTCTGCTCCTGTTCCTATGTAACAGGCTCAAGGGGCTGAATGGCCTGCTCCTGTTCCTATGTAACAGGCTCGAGGGGCTGAATGACCTCATCCTGTTCCTGTGTAACAGGCTCGAGCGGTTGAATGGCCTCGTCCTGTTCCTGTGTAACAGGCTCGAGGGGTTGAATGGTCTGCTCCTGTTCCTATGTAACAGGCTCAAGGGGCTGAATGGCCTGCTCCTGTACCCATGTAACAGGCTCGAGGGGCTGACTGTCCTCCTGTTCCCATGTAACAGGCTCGAGAGGCTGAATGGCCTCCTCCTGTTCCCATGTAACAGGCTCGAGGGGCTGAATGGCCTCCTTCTGTTCCCATGTAACAGGCTCGAGGAGCTGAATGGCCTCCTCCTGTTCCCATGTAACAGACTCGAGGTGCTGAATGGCCTCCTCCTGTTCCCATGTAACAGGCTCGAGGGGCTGAATGGCCTCCTCCTGTTCCCATGTAACAGACTCGAGGGGCTGAATGGCCTCCTCCTGTTCCTATGTAACAGGCTCGAGCGGTTGAATGGCCTGCTCCTGTTCCTATGTAACAGGCTGGAGGGGCTGTATGGCCTCCTCCTGGTCCTATGTAACAGGCTCAGTGGGCTGAATGGCCTCCTCCTGTTCCCATGTAACAGGCACAAGGGGCTGAATGGCCTCCTCCTGTTCCTAGGTAACAGGCACAAGGGGCTGAATGGCCTCCTCCTGTTCCTATGTAACAGGCTCGAGGGGCTGAATGGCCTCCTTCTGTTCCCATGTAACAGGCTCGAGGGGCTGAATGGCCTCCTCCTGTTCCCATGTAACAGACTCGAGGTGCTGAATGGCCTCCTCCTGTTCCCATGGACCAGGCTCGAGGGGCTGAATGGCCTCCTCCTGTTCCCATGTAACAGACTCGAGGGGCTGAATGGCCTCCTCCTGTTCCTATGTAACAGGCTCGAGGGGCTGAATGGCCTGCTCCTGTTCCTATGTAACAGGCTGGAGGGGCTGTATGGCCTCCTCCTGTTCCTATGTAACAAGCTCGATGGGCTGAATGGCCTCCTCCTGTTCCCATGTAACAGGCTCGATGGGCTGAATGGCCTCCTCCTGTTCCTATGTAACAGGCACAAGGGGCTGAATGGCCTCCTCCTGTTCCTATGTAACAGCCACAAGGGGCTGAATGGCCTCCTCCTGTTCCTATGTAACAGGCCCGAGGGGCTGAATGGCCTCCTCCTGTCCCTATGTAACAGGCTCGAGGGGCTGAATGGCCTCCTCCTGTTCCGATGTAACAGGCACAAGGGGCTGAATGGCTCCTCCTGTTCCTATGGAATAAGTTCGAGGGGCTGAATGGCCTCCTCCTGTTCCTATGTAACAGGCCCGAGGGGCTGAATGGCCTCCTCCTGTTCCGATGTTAGAGGCTGTGACCACCTGGTGGATCCTGTGAGCTTTGCAAACGGTCAGAATCGAACCGTGGGGGTTGGGGTTTCACCAGTTTGGCCCGGCAGCGTTGTCACGGCGACTGTAATCGAGCTGGGCCTTGTCCGTAGGCCCGTTGGTCAACAGGCAGGCTGCTGCAGAGGGAGCGGAGGTTCGGGCAGGTCAGAGGTCACCGTTCGGCGATCGAATCAGCTACGAGGAGTGGGGGGTGGTCTTGGGAGGGTCTCGCAGTGGCGGGGGGAGCCCGGAAGTTTCCTAGTGGGAACCCAGAGGCCTCACCATCCTCATCAGCCGACAGAAAACCTGCAGGTTAAAGTCGGCAATGCGGGGAAAGGGGCGCGGTACAAACGGGTAAGGAACCTGCTGGCTTTGAACGGCCTCTGCACTTGGAGAGGAACGAGAGCTTTGGAGACGGTCCCTCAGACGCCAAACTCTCTACGCTTGGAGAGAAGGGAGGGCTTCAAGGACAGTCCCTCAGATGGAAACTCTCAAAACAAACCAGAGGGAGGTCCAGGGAGCAGGCGGATGGGGAACCATGTGATTTCCAGGAAACCATAACCTCGCCGGCTTTATCCCAGTGACGCCCCAGTGACGCGGGACACAAGAGAAAAATATAAACAGGTCGCGGAGAAACCAGACTGAGAGCCACCCTGACCCTCGCCCGCCCTGGGCCCTCACCCACCCCGTCCCCTCCCCCACCCCATCCCCTCACCCACCCTGTCCCCTCCCCCACCCCGTCCCCTCACCCACCCTGTCCCCTCCCCCACCCCGTCCCCTCCCCCACCCCGTCTCCTCACCCACCCCGTCCCCTCGCCCAGCCCGTCCCCTCCCCCACCCCGTCCCCTCACCCACCCTGTCCCCTCACCCACCCTGTCCCCTCACCCACCCCGTCCCCTCACCCACCCTGTCCCCTCCCCCACCCCGTCCCCTCACCCACCCCGTCCCCTCACCCACCCCGTCCCCTCGCCCAGCCCGTCCCCTCGCCCGCCCCGTCCCCTCGCCCGCCCCGTCCCCTCGCCCGCCCCGTCCCCTCCCCCACCCCGTCTCCTCACCCACCCCGTCCCCTCGCCCACCCCGTCCCCTCGCCCACCCCGTCCCCTCGCCCACCCCGTCCCCTCGCCCACCCCGTCCCCTCGCCCACCCCGTCCCCTCGCCCACCCCGTCACCACACCCACCCCGTCCGCTCGCCCACCCTGGGCCCTCACCCACCCCATCCCCTCCCCCACCCCGTCCCCTCACCCACCCTGTCCCCTCCCCCACCCCGTCTCCTCACCCACCCCGTCCCCTCCCCCACACCGTCCCCTCACCCACCTCGTCTCCTCACCCACCCCGTCCCCTCCCCCACCCTGTCCCCTCCCCCACCCCGTCCCCTCGCCCACCCCGTCCCCTCGCCCACCCCGTCCCCTCGCCCACCCCGTCCCCTCGCCCACCCCGTCCCCTCGCCCACCCCGTCCGCTCGCCCACCCTGGGCCCTCACCCACCCCATCCCCTCCCCCACCCCGTCCCCTCACCCACCCCGTCCCCTCCCCCACCCCGTCCCCTCACCCACCCCGTCCCCTCACCCACCCTGTCCCCTCCCCCACCCCGTCCCCTCACCCACCCCGTCCCCTCGCCCACCCCGTCCCCTCGCCCACCCTGTCCGCTCCCCCACCCCGTCCCCTCCCCCACCCTGGACCCTCGCCCACCCTGGACCCTCGCCCAACCCGTCCCCTTGCCCACCCTGGACCCTCGCCCACCCTGGACCCTCGCCCACTCCGTCCCCTCGCCCACCCCGCCCCCTCGCCCAGCCTGTTCCCCTCACCCACCTCATCCCCTCACCCACCCTCTGTGAGAACTCGAAGTTATAAAGCACCCTTCACCTCCTCAGCATGTCCCAAACACATCACAGCCAACGGATCACCATTGTGAAGCGGAGTCACTGTTGGTCTGTATGCACACCAGGCCTCCATTTTAGTGCACAGCAAGATTCCACAAACAGCAACGAGGTGAATGACCCGGTTTTTGGTTGAGGGAGGAATGTTCGCAGAGATGTCCCCTGCTCTTCCCCTACATTTGAAGTGCACTCACTGTTGTTATGTAGGTGCACGTGGCAGCCATTTTGTACAGAGCAAGATCCCACAAACAGGAGTGAGCTGAATGACCCAGTTAAATTTGAGGGAGGAATGCTGTCTCAGGAAGATGGGAGAACTCTGCCCTTCCCCC
Organism: Somniosus microcephalus; assembly: GCF_052327205.1. Taxonomy (NCBI): domain Eukaryota; kingdom Metazoa; phylum Chordata; class Chondrichthyes; order Squaliformes; family Somniosidae; genus Somniosus; species Somniosus microcephalus. The sequence continues at coordinate 97,796,800 of NC_140990.1, read as the reverse complement.
ATGTTTGAAGTGCACTCACTGTTCTGTCGGCAGTACTGGCAGCCATTTTGTGCACATTGAGATCCCACAAACAGCAATGAGGTGAATGACCCAGGTTTTGGTGAGAATGAGGAAGGGAGGAGAGGGCTAGACACAGCTCCTTCTCGGGCCTGTGGTTCAGGCTCACTGACCCCAGACTGGACACAGCTCCGTCTCGGGCCTGTGGTTCAGGCTCACTGTCCCCAGACTGGACACAGCTCCCTCTCGGGCCTGTGGTTCAGGCTCACTGTCCCCACCTGGACACAGCTCCTTCTCGGGCCTGTGGTTCAGGCTCACTGACCCCAGACTGGACACAGCTCCGTCTCGGGCCTGTGGTTCAGGCTCACTGTCCCCAGACTGGACACAGCTTCCTCTCGGGCCTGTGGTCCAGGCTCACTGTCCCCAGACTATACACAGCTCCCTCTCGGGCCTGTGGTTCAGTCTCACTGTCCGCACCTGGACACAGCTCCCTCTCCGGCCTGTGGTTCAGACTCACTGTCCCCAGACTGGACACAGCTCCCTCTCGGGCCTGTGGTCCAGACTCACTGTCCCCAGACTGGACACAGCTCCCTCTCGGGCCTGTGGTCCAGGCTCACTGTCCCCAGACTGGACACAGCTCCCTCTCGGGCCTGTGGTTCAGGCTCTCTGTCCCCAGACTGGACACAGCTCCCTCTCGGGCCTGTGGTCCAGGCTCACTGTCCCCAGACTGGACACAGCTCCCTCTCGGGCCTGTGGTTCAGGCTCTCTGTCCCCAGACTGGACACATCTCCCTCTTCGGCCTGTGGCTCAGGCTCACTGTCCCCAGACCGGACACAGCTCACTCTCGGGCCTGTGGTTCAGGCTCAATGTCCCCAGGAGGAAACATAGCTCCCTCTCGGGCCTGTGGTTCAGGCTCACTGTCCCCAGACTGGACACAGCTCCCTCTCCGGCCTGTGGTTCAGGCTCACTGTCCCCAGACTGGACACAGCTCCCTCTCGGGCCTGTGGTTCAGGCTCTCTGTCCCAAGAATGGACACAGCTCCCTCTCGGGCCTGTGGTTCAGGCTCACTGTCCCCAGACTGGACACAACTCCCTCTCGGGCCTGTGATTCAGGCTCACTGTCCCCACCTGGACACAGCTCTCTCTCTCGGGACTGTGGTTCAGGCTCACTGTCCCCAGACCGGACACAGCTCCCTCTCGGGTCTGTGGTTCAGGCTCACTGTCCTCAGACTGGACACAGCTCCCTCTCGGGCCTGTGGCTCAGGCTCACTGACCCCAGACTGGACAAAGCTCCCTCTCGGGCCTGTGGCTCAGGCTCACTGTCACCAGACCGGACACAGCTCCCTCTCGGGCCTGTGGATCAGGCTCACTGTCCTCAGACTGGACACAGTTCCCTCTCGGGCCTGTAGTTCAGGCTCACTGTCCCCAGACTGGACACAACTCCCTCTCAGGCCTGTGGTTCAGACTCACTGTCCCCAGACTGGACACAGCTCCCTCTCGGGCCTCTGGTTCAGGCTCACTGTCCCCAGACTGGACACAGTTCCGTCTCGGGCCTGTGGTTCAGGCTCTCTGTCCCCAGACTGGACACAACTCCCTCTCGGGCCTGTGATTCAGGCTCACTGTCCCCAGACTGGACACAGCACCCTCTCGGGCCTGTGCTTCAGGCTCACTGACCCCAGACTGGACACAGCTCCCTCTCAGGCCTGTGGTTCAGGCTCACTGTCCCCAGACTGGACACAGCTCCCTCTCGGGCCTGTGGTCCAGGCTCACTGACCCCAGACTGGACACAGCTCCCTCTCAGGCCTGTGGTTCAGGCTCACTGTCCCCAGACTGGACACAGCTCCGTCTCGGGCCTGTGGTTCAGGCTCACTGTCCCCAGACTGGACACAGCTCCGTCTCGGGCCTGTGGTTCAGGCTCACTGTCCCCAGACTGGACACAGCTCCCTCTCAGGCCTGTGGTTCAGGCTCACTGTCCCCAGACTGGACACAGCTCCGTCTCGGGCCTGTGGCTCAGGCTCCGTGACCCCAGACTGGACAAAGCTCGCTCTCGGGCCTGTGGTTCAGGCTCTCTGTCCCCAGACTGGACACAGCTCCCTCTCGGGCCTGTGGTCTAGGCTCACTGTCCCCAGGTTGGACACAGCTCCCTCTCGGGCCTGTGGTTCAGGCTCACTGTCCCCAGACTGGACACAGCTCCCTCTCGGGTCTGTGGTTCAGTCTCACTGTCCCCAGACTGGACACAGCTCCCTCTCGGGCCTGTGGTTCAGTCTCACTGTCCCCAGACTGGACACAGCTCCCTCTCGGGCCTGTGGTTCAGGCTCACTGTCCCCAGACTGGACACAGCTCCCTCTCGGGCCTGTGGTTCAGGCTCACTGTCCCCAGATTGGACAAAGCTCCTTCTCGGGCCTGTGGTTCAGGTTCACTGACCCCAGACTGGACAAATCTCCCTCTCGGGCCTGTGGTTCAGGCTCACTGTCCCCACCTGGACACAGCTCCCTCTCGGGCCTGTGGTTCAGGCTCTCTTTCCCCACTGGACACAGCTCCCTCTCGGGCCTGTGGTTCAGGCTCTCTGTCCCCAGACTGGACACAGCTCCCTCTCGGGCCTGTGGTTCAGGCTCACTGTCCCCAGACTGGACACAACTCCCTCTCGGGCCTGTGGTTCAGGCTCACTGTCCCCATCTGGACACAGCTCTCTCTCGGGACTGTGGTTCAGGCTCACTGTCCCCAGACTGGACACAGCTCCCTCTCGGGCCTGTGGTTCAGTCTCACTGTCCCCAGACTGGACACAGCTCCCTCTCGGGCCTGTGGTTCAGGCTCACTGTCCTCAGATTGCACACAGCTCACTCTCCGGCTTGTGGTTCAGGCTCACTGTCCCCAGACTGGACACAGCTCCCTCTCGGGCCTGTGGTTCAGGCTCACTGACCCCAGACTGGACACAGCTCCCACTCGGGCCTGCGTTCAGGCTCACTGTCCCCACCTGGACACAGCTCCCTTTCGGGCCCGTGGTTCAGGCTCACTGTCCCCAGACCGGACACAGCTCCCTCTCGGGCCTTTGGTTCAGTCTCACTGTCCCCAGACAGGACACAGCTCCCTCTCGGGCCTGCGTTCAGTCTCACTGTCCCCAGATTGGACAAAGCTCCCTCTCGGGCCTGTGGTTCAGGCTCACTGTCCCCACCTGGACACAGCTCCCTCTCGGGCCTGTGGTTCAGGCTCTCTTTCCCCACTGGACACAGCTCCCTCTCGGACCTGTGGGTCAGGCTCACTGTCCCCAGACTGGACACAGCTCCCTCTCAGGCCTGTGGTTCAGGCTCTCTTTCCCCACTGGACACAGCTCCCTCTCGGGCCTGTGGTTCAGGCTCACTGTCCCCAGACTGGACACAGCTCCCTCTCGGGCCTGTGGTTCAGGCTCACTGTCCCCATCTGGACACAGCTCTCTCTCGGGACTGTGGTTCAGGCTCAATGTCCCCAGACTGGGCACAGCTCCCTCTCGGGCCTGTGGTTCAGGGTCACTGTCCCCAGGCTGGACACAGCTCCCTCTCGGGCCTGTGGCACTGACTCACTGACCCCACACTGGACACAACTCTCTCTCGGGCCTGTGGTTCAGGCTCACTGTCCCCATCTGGACAAAGCTCCCTCTCGGGCCTGTGGTTCAGGCTCACTGTCCCCAGACTGGACACAGCTCCCTCTCGGGCCTGTGGTTCAGGCTCTCTGTCCCCAGACTGGACACAACTCCCTCTCGGGCCTGTGGTTCAGGCTCACTGTCCCCAGACTGGACACAGCTCCCTCTCGGGCCTGTGGTTCAGGCTCTCTGTCCCCAGACTGGACACAACTCCCTCTCGGGCCTGTGGTTCAGGCTCACTGTCCCCATCTGTACACAGCTCCCTCTCGGGCCTGTGGTTCAGGCTCTCTTTCCCCACTGGACACAGCTCCCTCTCGGGCCTGTGGTTCAGGCTCACTGTCCCCAGACTGGACACAACTCCCTCTCGGGCCTGTGGTTCAGGCACACTGTCCCCATCTGGACACAGCTCCCTCTCGGGCCTGTGGTTCAGGCTCTCTGTCCCCAGACTGGACACAGCTCCCTCTCGGGCCTGTGGTTCAGGCTCACTGACCCCAGACTGGACATAGCTCCTTCTCAGGCCTGTGGTTCAGGCTCACTGTCCCCAGACTGGACAAAGCTCCCTCTCGGGACTGTGGTTCAGGCTCACTGTCCCCAGATTGGACAACGCTCCCTCTCGGGCCTGTGGTTCAGGCTCACTGTCTGCAGACTGGACACAGCTCCCTCTCGGGCCTGTGGTTCAGGCTCACTGTCCGCAGACCGGACACAGCTCCCTCTCAGGCCTGTGGTTCTGGCTCACTGTCCCCAGATTGGACACAGCTCCCTCTCGGGCCTGTGGTTCAGGCTCACTGTCCCCATCAGGACACAGCTCTCTCTCGGGACTGTGGTTCAGGCTCACTGTCCCCAGACTGGACACAGCTCCCTCTCGGGCCTGTGGTTCAGGCCCTCTGTCCCCAGATGGGACACAGCTCCCTCTCGGGCCTGTGGCTCAGGCTCACTGACCGCAGACTGGACACAGCTCCTTCTCGGGCCTGTAGCTCAGGCTCACTGTCCCCAGACTGGCCACATCCCCCTCTTGGGCCTGTGGCACAGACTCACTGACCACACACTGGACACAGCTCCCTCTCGGGCCTGTGGTTCAGGCTCACTGTCCCCAGAGTGGACACAGCTCCCTCTCAGGCCTGTGGTTCAGGCTCACTGTCCCCAGACTGGACACAGCTCCCTCTCGGGCCTGTGGTTCAGGCTCTCTGTCCCCAGACTGGACACAACTCCCTCTCGGGCCTGTGGTTCAGGCTCACTGTCCCCAGGCTGGACACAGCTCCCTCTCGGGCCTGTGGTTCAGGCTCACTGTCCCCAGGCTGGACACAGCTCCCTCTCGGGCCTGTGGTTCAGGCTCTCTGTCCCCAGACTGGACACAGCTCCCTCTCGGGCCTGTGGTTCAGGCTCAATGTCCCCAGGCGGAAACATAGCTCCCTCTCGGGCCTGTGGTTCAGGCTCACTGTCCCCAGACTGGACACAGCTCCCTCTCGGGCCTGTGGTTCAGGCTCACTGTCCTCAGACTGGACACAGCTCCCTCTCAGGCCTGTGGCTCAGGCTCACTGACCCCAGACTGGACACAGCTCCCTCTCGGGCCTGTGGTTCAGGCTCACTGTCCCCAGACTGGACACAGCTCCGTCTCGGGCCTGTGGTTCAGGTTCACTGTCCCCAGACTGGACACAGCTCACTCTCGGGCCTGTGGTCCAGGCTCACTGTCCCCAGACTGGACACAGCTCCTTCTCGGGCCTGTGGTTCAGGCTCACTGTCCCCAGACTGGACACAGCTCACTCTCGGGCCTGTGGTTCAGGCTCACTGTCCCCAGGCGGAAACATAGCTCCCTCTCGGGCCTGTGGTTCAGGCTCACTGTCCCCAGACTGGACACAACTCCCTCTCGGGCCTGTGGTTCAGGCTCACTGTCCCCAGACTGGACACAGCTCCCACTCAGGCCTGTGGTTCAGGCTCACTGTCCCCAGACTGGACACAGCTCCCTCTCGGGCCTGTGGCTCAGGCTCACTGTCCCCAGACTGGACACAGCTCCCTCTCGGGCCTGTGGTTCAGGCTCACTGTCCCCAGACTGGACACAGCTCCCTCTCGGGCTTGTGGTTCAGTCTCACTGTCCCCAGACCAGACACAGCTCCCTCTCAGGCCTGTGGTTCAGGCTCACTGTCCCCAGACTGGACACAGCTCCCTCTCGGGCCTGTGGTCCAGGCTCACTGTCCCCAGACTGGACACACCTCCCTCTCGGGCTTGTGGTTCAGGCTCAGTGACCCCAGACTGGACACAGCTCCCCCTCTTGGGCCTGTGGTTCAGGCTCACTGACCCCACACTGGACACAGCTCCCTCTCGGGCCTGTGGTTCAGGCTCACTGTCCCCAGGCTGGACACAGCTCCCTCTCGGGCCTGTGGTCCAGGCTCACTGTCCCCAGACTGGACACAGCACCCTCTCGGGCCTGTGCTGCAGGCTCACTGTCCCCAGACTGGACACAGCACCCTCTCGGGCCTGTGGCTCAGGCTCACTATCCCCAGACTGGACACAGCTCCCTCTCAGGCCTGTGGTTCAGGCTCTCTGTCCCCAGACTGGACACATCTCCCTCTCGGGCCTGTGGTCCAGGCTCACTGTCCCCAGACTGGACACAGCTCCGTCTCGGGCCTGTGGTTCAGGCTCACTCTCCCCAGACTGGAAACAGCTCCCTCTCGGGCCTGTGGTTCAGGCTCTCTGTCCCCAGACTGGACACATCTCCCTCTCGGGCCTGTGGTCCAGGCTCACTGTCCCCAGACTGGACACAGCTCCGTCTCGGGCCTGTGGCTCAGGTTCAGTGACCCCAGACTGGACAAAGCTCGCTCTCGGGCCTGTGGTTCAGGCTCACTGTCCCCAGACTGGACACAGCACACTCTCGGGCCTGTGGTCTAGGCTCACTGTCCCCAGACTGGACACAGCACACTCTCGGGCCTGTGGTTCAGGCTCACTGTCCCCAGGTTGGACACAGCTCCCTCTCGGGCTTGTGGTTCAGGCTCACTGTCCGCAGACTGGACACAGCTCCCTCTCGGGCCTGTGGTTCAGGCACACTGTCCCCAGACTGGACACAGCTCCCTCTCGGGCCTGTGGTTCAGGCTCACTGTCCACAGACTGGACACAGCTCCCTCTCGGGCCTGTGGTTCAGGCTCACTGTCCCCAGACTGGACACAGCTCCCTCTCGGGCCTGTGGTTCAGGCTCACTGTCCCCAGACTGGACACAGCTCCCTCTCGGGCCTGTGGTTCAGGTTCTCTGTCCCCAGACTGGACACAGCTCCCTCTCGGGCCTGTAGTTCAGGCTCACTGTCCCCAGATTGGACAAAGCTCCTTCTCGGGCCTGTGGTTCAGGTTCAGTGACCCCAGACTGGACAAAACTCCCTCTCGGGCCTGTGGTTCAGGCTCATTGCCCCCAGGTTGGACAAAGCTCGTTCTCGGGCCTGTGGTTCAGGCTCACTGTCCCCAGACTGGACACAGCTCCCTCTCGGGCCTGTGGCTCAGGCTCACTGTCCCCAGACTGGACACAGCTCCCTCTCGGGCCTGTGGTCCAGGCTCACTGTCCCCAGACTGGAAACAGCACCCTCTCGGGCCTGTGCTTCAGGCTCACTTTCCCCAGACTGGACACAGCTCCCTCTCGGGCCTGTGGCTCAGGCTCACTGTCCCCAGGCTGGACACAGCTCCCTCTCGGGACTGTGGTCCAGGCTCACTGTCCCCAGACTGGACACCGCACCCTCTCGGGCCTGTGCTTCAGGCTCACTGTCCCCAGACTGGAAACAGCTCTCTCTCAGGCCTGTAGCTCAGGCTCACTGTCCCCAGACTGGACACAGCTCCCTCTCGGGCCTGTGGTTCAGGCTCACTGTCCCCAGACTGGACACAGCTCCCTCTCGGGCCTGTGGTCCAGGCTCACTGTCCCCAGACTGGACACATCTCCCTCTCAGGCCTGTGGTCCAGGCTCACTGTCCCCAGACTGGACACAGCTCCCTCTCAGGCCTGTGGTCCAGGCTCACTGTCCCCAGACTGGACATAGCTCCCTCTCAGGCCTGTGGTTCACGCTCACTGTCCCCAGACTGGACACAACTCCCTCTCAGGCCTGTGGTTCAGGCTCACTGTCCCCAGACTGGACAGAGCTCCCTCTCGGGCCTGTGGTTCAATCTCACTGTCACCAGACTGGACACAGCTCCCTCTCGGGCGTCTGGTTCAGGCTCACTAACCCCAGACTGGACACAGCTCCCTCTCAGGCCTGTGGTTCAGGCTCACTGTCCCCAGACTGGACACAGCTCCCTCTCGGGCCTCTGGTTCAGGCTCACTGTCCCCAGACTGGACACAGCTCCCTCTCGGGCCTGTGGTCTAGGCTCACTGTCCCCAGACTGGACACAACACACTCTCGGACCTGTGGTCCAGGCTCACTGTCCCCAAAGTGGACACAGCTCCACCTCGGGTCAATGGTTCAGGCTCACTGTCCCCAGACCGGACACAGCTGCCTCTCGGGCCTGTGGTTCAGGCTCACTGTCCCCAGACCGGACACAGCTCCCTCTCGGGCCTGTGGTCCAGGCTCACTGTCCCCAGGCTGGACACAGACCCCTCTCGGGCCTGTGGTTCAGGCTCACTGTCCCCAGACTGGACACAGCACCCTCTCGGGCCTGTGGTTCAGGCGCACTGTCCCCAGACTGGACACAGCTCCCTCTCAGGCCTGTGGCTCAGGCTCACTGTCCCCAGACTGGACACAGCTCACTCTCGGGCCTGTGGTTCAGGCTCACTGACCCCAGACTGGACACAGCTCCCTCTCAGGCCTGTGGCTCAGGCTCACTGTCCCCAGACTGGACACAGCTCCCTCTCGGGCCTGTGGTTCAGGCTCACTGTCCCCGGGCTGGACACAGCTCTCTCTTGGGCCTGTGGTTCAGGCTCTCTGTCCCCAGAATGGACACAGCTCCCTCTCGGGCCTGTGGTCCAGGCTCACTGTCCCCAGACTGGACACAGCTCCCTCTCAGGCCTGTGGTTCAGGCTCACTGTCCCCAGACTGGACACAGCTCCCTCTCGGGCCTGTGGTTCAGGCTCACTGTCCCCAGACTGGACACATCTCCCTCTCGGGCCTGTGGTTCAGGCTCACTGTCCCCAGACTGGACACAGCTCCCTCTCGGGCCTGTGGTTCAGGCTCACTGTCCCCAGACTGGACACAACTCCCTCTCGGGCCTGTGGTCCAGGCTCACTGTCCCCAGACTGGACACAGCTCCCTCTCGGGCCTGTGGTTCAGGCTCTCTGTCCCCAGACTAGACACAACTCCCTCTCGGGCCTGTGATTCAGGCTCACTGTCCCCAGACTGGACACAGCTCCCTCTCGGGCCTGTGGCTCAGGCTCACTGTCCCCAGACCGGACACAGCTCCCTCTCGGGCCTGTGGTTCAGGCTCAATGTCCCCAGGCGGAAACATAGCTCCCTCTCGGGCCTGTGGTTCAGGCTCACTGTCCCCAACTGGACACAGCTCCCTCTCGGGCCTGTGGCTCAGGCTCACTGTCCCCAGCCGGACACAGCTCCCTCTCGGGCCTGTGGTTCAGGCTCTCTGTCCCCAGACTGGACACAGCTCCCTCTCGGGCCTGTGGTTCAGACTCACTGTCCTCAGACTGGACACAGCTCCCTCTCGGGCCTGTGGCTCAGGCTCACTGTCCCCAGACTGGACACAGCTCCCTCTCGGGCCTGTGGTTCAGGCTCACTGTCCCCATCTGGACACAGCTCTGTCTCGGGACTGTGGTTCAGGCTCACTGTCCCCAGACTGGACACAGCTCCCTCTCGGGCCTGTGGTTCAGGCTCTCTGTCCCCAGACTGGACACAGCTCCCTCTCAGGCCTGTGGTTCAGGCTCACTGACCCCAGACTGGACACATCTCCCTCTCGGGACTGTGGTTCAGGCTCACTGACCCCAGACTGGACACAGCTCCCTCTCGGGCCTGTGGTTCAGTCTCACTGTCCCCAGACTGGACACAGCTCCCTCTCGGGCCTGTGGTTCAGGCTCACTGTCCCCAGACTGGACACACCTCCCTCTCGGGCCTGTGGTTCAGGCTCAGTGACCCCAGACTGGACACGGCTCCTTCTCGGGCCTGTGGTTCAGGCTCACTGACCCCAGACTGGACACAGCTCCCTCTCGGGCCTGTGGTTCAGGCTCACTGTCCCCAGACTGGACGCAGCTCCCTCTCGGGCCTGTGCTTCAGGCTCACTGTCCCCAGACTGGACACAGCTCCCTCTCGGGCCTGTGGTTCAGGCTCACTGTCCCCAGACTGGACGCAGCTCCCTCTCGGGACTGTGGTTCAGGCTCACTGTCCCCAGACTGGACGCAGCTCCCTCTCGGGCCTGTGGTTCAGGCTCACTGTCCCCAGACTGGACACATCTCCCTCTCGGGCCTGTGGTTCAGGCTCACTGTCCCCAGACTGGACACAGCTCCCTCTCGGGCCTGTGGTTCAGGCTCACTGTCCCCAGACTGGACACAGCTCCTTCTCGGGCCTGTGGTTCAGGCTCACTGTCCCCACCTGGACACAGCTCCCTCTCGGGCCTGTGGTTCAGGCTCACTGTCCCCAGACTGGAAACAGCTAACTCTCGGGCCTGTGGTTCAGGCTCACTGTCCCCAGGTTGGACACAGCTCCCTCTCGGGCCTGTGGTCCAGGCTCACTGTCCCCAGACTGGACACAGCTCCCTCTCGGGCCTGTGGTTCACGCTCACTGTCCCCAACTGGACACAGCTCCCTCTCGGGCTTGTGGTTCAGGCTCACTGTCCCCAGACTGGACACAACTCCCTCTCAGGCCTGTGGTTCAGGCTCACTGTCCCCAGACTGGACACAACTCCCTCTCAGGCCTGTGGTTCAGGCTCACTGTCCCCAGACTGGACACAACTCCCTCTCAGGCCTGTGGTTCAGGCTCACTGTCCCCAGACTGGACACAACTCCCTCTCAGGCCTGTGGTTCAGGCTCACTGTCCCCAGACTGGACAGAGCTCCCTCTCGGGCCTGTGGTTCAGTCTCACTGTCCCCAGACTGGACACAACTCCCTCTCAGGCCTGTGGTTCAGGCTCACTGTCCCCAGACTGGACACAGCTCCCTCTCGGGCCTGTGGTTCAGGCTCACTGTCCCCAGACGCGACACAGCTCCCTCTCGGGCCTGTGGTCTAGGCTCACTGTCCCCAGACTGGACACAGCACACTCTCGGACCTGTGGTCCAGGCTCACTGTCCCCAGAGTGGACACAGCTCCACCTCGGGTCAATGGTTCAGGCTCACTGTCCCCAGACCGGACACAACTCCCTCTCGGGCCTGTGGTTCAGGCTCAGTGACCCCACACTGGACACAGCTCCCTCTCGGGCCTGTGGTTCAGGCTCACTGTCCCCAGACCGGACACAACTCCCTCTCGGGCCTGTGGTTCAGGCTCAGTGTCCCCAGGTTGGACACAGCTCCCTCTCGGGCCTATGGTTCAGGCTCACTGTCCGCAGACTGGACACAACTCACTCTCGGGCCTGTGGTTCAGGCTCACTGTCCCCAGACTGGACACAGCTCCCTCTCGGGCCTGTGGTTCAGGCTCACTGTCCCCAGACTGGGCACAGCTCCCTCTCGGGTCTGTGGTTCAGGTTCACTGTCCCCAGACTGGACACAGCTCCCTCTCGGGCCTGCGTTCAGGCTCACTGTCCCCAGACTGGACACAGCTCCCTCTCGGGCCTGTGGCTCAGGCTCACTGTCCCCAGGCTGGACACAGCTCCCTCTCGGGCCTGTGGTCCAGGCTCACTGTCCCCAGACTGGACACAGCACCCTCTCGGGCCTGTGCTTCAGGCTCACTGTCCCCAGACTGGACACAGCTCCCTCTCGGGCCTGTGGTTCAGGCTCACTCTCCCCAGACTGGAAACAGCTCACTCTCAGGCCTGTGGTCCAGGCTCACTGTCCCCAGACTGGACACAGCTCCCTCTCAGGCCTGTGGTTCAGGCTCACTGTCCCCAGACTGGACACAGCTCCCTCTCGGGCCTGTGGTTCAGGGTCACTGTCCCCAGGTTGGACACAGCTCCCTCTCGGGCCTGTGGTTCAGGCTCACTGTCCCAAGATTGGACAAAGCTCCCTTTCGGGCCTGTGGTTCAGGCTCACTGTCCCCAGACTGGACACAGCTCCCTCTCGGGCCTGCGTTCAGGCTCACTGTCCCCAGACTGGACACAGCTCCCTCTCGGGCCTGTGGTTCAGGCTCACTGTCCCCAGGTTGGACAAAGCTCGTTCTCGGGCCTGTGGTTCAGGCTCATTGTCCCCAGGTTGGACAAAGCTCATTCTCGGGCCTGTGGTTCAGGCTCTCTGTCCCCAGACTGGACACAGCTCCCTCTCGGGCCTGTGGTTCAGGCTCACTGTCCCCAGACTGGACAAAGCTCCTTCTCGGGCCTGTGGTTCAGTCTCACTGTCCCCAGACTGGACAAAGCTCCTTCTCGGGCCTGTGGTTCAGGATCACTGTCCCCACCTAGACACAGCTCCCTCTCGGGCCTGTGGTTCAGGCTCTCTTTCCCCACTGGACACAGCTCCCTCTCGGGCCTGTGGTTCAGGCTCACTGTCCGCAGACTGGACACAGCTCCCTCTCGGGCCTGTGGTTCAGGCTCACTGACCCCAGACTGGACACAGCTCCCTCTCGGGCCTGTGGTTCAGGCTCTCTGTCCCCAGACTGGACACAGCTCCCTCTCGGGCCTGTGGTCCAGGCTCACTGTCCCCAGACTGGACACAGCTCCCTCTCGGGCCTGTGGTTCAGGCTCACTGACCCCAGACTGGACACAGCTCCTTCTCGGGCCTGTAGCTCAGGCTCACTGTCCCCAGACTGGAAACAGCTCACTCTCGGGCCTGTGGTTCAGGCTCACTGTCCCCAGACTGGGCACAGCTCCCTCTCGGGCCTGTGGCTCAGGCTCACTGTCCCCAGACTGGACAACGCTCCCTCTCGGGCCTGTGGTTCAGGCTCACTGTCCCCACCTGGACACAGCTCCCTCTCGGGCCTGTGGTACAGGCTCACTGACCCCAGACTGGACACAGCTCTCTCTCAGGCCTGTGGTTCAGGCTCACTGTCCCCAGACTGGAAACAGCTCTCTCTCAGGCCTGTGGCTCAGGCTCACTGTCCCCAGACTGGACAAAGCTCCTTCTCGGGCCTGTGGTTCAGGCTCACTGTCCCCAGACTGGACACAGCTCCCTCTCGGGCCTGTGGCTCAGGCTCACTGTCCCCAGACTGGACACAACTCCCTCTCGGGCCTGTGGTTCAGGCTCTCTGTCCCCAGACTGGACACAGCTCCCTCTCGGGCCTGTGCTTCAGGCTCACTGTCCCCAGACTGGACACAGCTCCCTCTCGGGACTGTGGTTCAGGCTCTCTGTCCCCAGACTGGACACAGCTCCCTCTCGGGCCTGTGCTTCAGGCTCACTGTCCGCAGACTGGACACAGCTCCCTCTCGGGCCTGTGCTTCAGGCTCACTGTCCCCAGACTGGACAAAGCTCCCTCTCGGGCCTGTGGTCCAGGCTCACTGTCCGCAGACTGGACACAGCTCCGTCTCGGGCCTGTGGTTCAGGCTCACTGTCCGCAGACTGGACACCACTCCCTCTCGGGCCTGTGCTTCAGGCTCACTGTCCGCAGACTGGACACAGCTCCCTCTCGGGCCTGTGCTTCAGGCTCACTGTCCCCAGACTGGACAAAGCTCCCTCTCGGGCCTGTGGTCCAGGCTCACTGTCCGCAGACTGGACACAGCTACCTCTCGGGCCTGTGGTTCAGGCTCACTGTCCGCAGACTGGACACAACTCCCTCTCGGGCCTGTGGTTCAGGCTCACTGTCCCCAGGTTGGACAAAGCTCGTTCTCGGGCCTGTGGTTCAGGCTCATTGTCCCCAGGTTGGACAAAGCTCATTCTCGGGCCTGTGGTTCAGGCTCTCTGTCCCCAGACTGGACACAGCTCCCTCTCGGGCCTGTGGTTCAGGCTCACTGTCCCCAGACTGGACAAAGCTCCTTCTCGGGCCTGTGGTTCAGTCTCACTGTCCCCAGACTGGACAAAGCTCCTTCTCGGGCCTGTGGTTCAGGATCACTGTCCCCACCTAGACACAGCTCCCTCTCGGGCCTGTGGTTCAGGCTCTCTTTCCCCACTGGACACAGCTCCCTGTCGGGCCTGTGGTTCAGGCTCACTGTCCGCAGACTGGACACAGCTCCCTCTCGGGCCTGTGGTTCAGGCTCACTGACCCCAGACTGGACACAGCTCCCTCTCGGGCCTGTGGTTCAGGCTCTCTGTCCCCAGACTGGACACAGCTCCCTCTCGGGCCTGTGGTCCAGGCTCACTGTCCCCAGACTGGACACAGCTCCCTCTCGGGCCTGTGGTTCAGGCTCACTGACCCCAGACTGGACACAGCTCCTTCTCGGGCCTGTAGCTCAGGCTCACTGTCCCCAGACTGGAAACAGCTCACTCTCGGGCCTGTGGTTCAGGCTCACTGTCCCCAGACTGGGCACAGCTCCCTCTCGGGCCTGTGGCTCAGGCTCACTGTCCCCAGACTGGACAACGCTCCCTCTCGGGCCTGTGGTTCAGGCTCACTGTCCCCACCTGGACACAGCTCCCTCTCGGGCCTGTGGTACAGGCTCACTGACCCCAGACTGGACACAGCTCTCTCTCAGGCCTGTGGTTCAGGCTCACTGTCCCCAGACTGGAAACAGCTCTCTCTCAGGCCTGTGGCTCAGGCTCACTGTCCCCAGACTGGACAAAGCTCCTTCTCGGGCCTGTGGTTCAGGCTCACTGTCCCCAGACTGGACACAGCTCCCTCTCGGGCCTGTGGCTCAGGCTCACTGTCCCCAGACTGGACACAACTCCCTCTCGGGCCTGTGGTTCAGGCTCTCTGTCCCCAGACTGGACACAGCTCCCTCTCGGGCCTGTGCTTCAGGCTCACTGTCCCCAGACTGGACACAGCTCCCTCTCGGGACTGTGGTTCAGGCTCTCTGTCCCCAGACTGGACACAGCTCCCTCTCGGGCCTGTGCTTCAGGCTCACTGTCCGCAGACTGGACACAGCTCCCTCTCGGGCCTGTGCTTCAGGCTCACTGTCCCCAGACTGGACAAAGCTCCCTCTCCGGCCTGTGGTCCAGGCTTACTGTCCGCAGACTGGACACAGCTCCGTCTCGGGCCTGTGGTTCAGGCTCACTGTCCGCAGACTGGACACCACTCCCTCTCGGGCCTGTGCTTCAGGCTCACTGTCCGCAGACTGGACACAGCTCCCTCTCGGGCCTGTGCTTCAGGCTCACTGTCCCCAGACTGGACAAAGCTCCCTCTCGGGCCTGTGGTCCAGGCTCACTGTCCGCAGACTGGACACAGCTACCTCTCGGGCCTGTGGTTCAGGCTCACTGTCCGCAGACTGGACACAACTCCCTCTCGGGCCTGTGGTTCAGGCTCACTGTCCCCAGACTGGACACAGCTCCCTCTCGGGCCTGTGGTTCAGGCTCACTGTCCCCAGACTGGACACAGCTCCCTCTCGGGCCTGTGGTTCACGCTCACTGTCCCCACCTGGACATAGCTCCCTCTCAGGCCTGTGGTTCAGGCTCACTGTCCCCAGACTGGACAGAGCTCCCTCTCGGGCCTGTGGTTCAGTCTCACTGTCCCCAGACTGGACACAGCTCCCTCTCGGGCGTCTGGTTCAGGCTCACTGTCCCGAGACTGTACACAGCTCCGTCTCGGGCCTGTGGCTCAGGCTCAGTCACCCCAGATTGGACAAAGCTCGCTCTCAGGCCTGTGGTTCAGGCTCACTGTCCCCAGACTGGACACAGCTCCCTCTCGGGCCTGTGGTTCAGGCTCACTGTCCCCAGACTGGACACAGCTCCCTCTCGGGCCTGTGGTCCAGGCTCACTGTCCCCAGACTGGACACAGCTCCCTCTCGGGCCTGTGGTTCACGCTCACTGTCCCCAGACTGGACACAGCTCCCTCTCGGGCCTGTGGTTCAGGCTCACTGTCCCCAGACTGGACACAGCTCCCTCTCGGGCCTGTGGTTCAGGCTCACTGTCCACAGACAGGACACAGCTCCCTCTCGGGCCTGTGGTCTAGGCTCACTGTCCCCAGACTGGACACAGCACACTCTCGGACCTGTGGTCCAGGCTCACTGTCCCCAGAGTGGACACAGCTCCACCTCGGGTCAATGGTTCAGGCTCACTGTCCCCAGACCGGACACAACTCCCTCTCGGGCCTGTGGTTCAGGCTCACTGTCCCCAGACTGGACACAGCTCCCTCTCAGGCCTGTGGTTCAGGCTCACTGTCCCCAGGTTGGACAAAGCTCGTTCTCGGGCCTGTGGTTCAGGCTCATTGTCCCCAGGTTGGACAAAGCTCGTTCTCGGGCCTGTGCTTCAGGCTCACTGTCCCCAGACTGGACACAGCTCCCTCTCAGGCCTGTGGCTCAGGCTCACTATCCCCAGACTGGACACAGCTCCCTCTCGGGCCTGTGGTTCACGCTCACTGTCCCCACCTGGACATAGCTCCCTCTCGGGCCTGTGGTTCAGGCTCACTGTCCCCAGACTGGACACAGCTCCCTCTCGGGACTGTGGTTCACGCTCACTGTCCCCACCTGGACACAGCTCCCTCTCAGGCCTGTGGTTCAGGCTCACTATCCCCAGACTGGACACAGCTCCCTCTCGGGCCTGTGGTTCACGCTCACTGTCCCCACCTGGACACAGCTCCCTCTCAGGCCTGTGGTTCAGGCTCACTGTCCCCAGACTGGACAAAACTCCCTCTCAGGCCTGTGGTTCAGGCTCACTATCCCCAGACTGGACACAACTCCCTCTCGGGCCTGTGGCTCAGACTCACTGTCCCCAGACTGGACACAGCTCCCTCTCGGGCCTGTGGTTCAGGCTCACTGTCCCCAGACCGGACACAGCTCCCTCTCGGGCCTCTGGTTCAGGCTCACTGTCCCCAGGTTGGACACAGCTCCCTCTCGGGCCTGTGGTTCAGGCTCACTGTCCGCAGAGTGGACACAGCCCCCTCTCGGGCCTGTGGTTCAGGCTCACTGTCCCCAGACTGGACACAGCTCCCTCTCGGGCCTGTGGTTCAGGATCACTGTCCCCACCTGGACACAGCTCCCTCTCGGGCCGGTGGTTCAGACTCACTGTCCCCAGACTGGACACAGCTCCCTCTCGGGCCTGTGGCTCAGGCTCACTGTCCCCAGACCAGACACAGCTCCCTCTCGGGCCTGTGGTTCAGTCTCACTGTCCCCAGACCAGATACAGCTCCCTCTCGGGCCTGTGGTTCAGGCTCACTGTCCCCAGACTGGACACAGCTCCCTCTCGGGCCTGTGGTTCAGGCTCACTGTCCCCAGACTGGACACAGCTCCCTCTCAGGCCTGTGGTTCAGGCTCACTGTCCCCAGGTTGGACAAAGCTCGTTCTCGGGCCTGTGGTTCAGGCTCATTGTCCCCAGGTTGGACAAAGCTCGTTCTCGGGCCTGTGCTTCAGGCTCACTGTCCCCAGACTGGACACAGCTCCCTCTCAGGCCTGTGGCTCAGGCTCACTATCCCCAGACTGGACACAGCTCCCTCTCGGGCCTGTGGTTCACGCTCACTGTCCCCACCTGGACATAGCTCCCTCTCGGGCCTGTGGTTCAGGCTCACTGTCCCCAGACTGGACACAGCTCCCTCTCGGGACTGTGGTTCACGCTCACTGTCCCCACCTGGACACAGCTCCCTCTCAGGCCTGTGGTTCAGGCTCACTATCCCCAGACTGGACACAGCTCCCTCTCGGGCCTGTGGTTCACGCTCACTGTCCCCACCTGGACACAGCTCCCTCTCAGGCCTGTGGTTCAGGCTCACTGTCCCCAGACTGGACAAAACTCCCTCTCAGGCCTGTGGTTCAGGCTCACTATCCCCAGACTGGACACAACTCCCTCTCGGGCCTGTGGCTCAGGCTCACTGTCCCCAGACTGGACACAGCTCCCTCTCGGGCCTGTGGTTCAGGCTCACTGTCCCCAGACCGGACACAGCTCCCTCTCGGGCCTCTGGTTCATGCTCACTGTCCCCAGGTTGGACACAGCTCCCTCTCGGGCCTGTGGTTCAGGCTCACTGTCCGCAGAGTGGACAGAGCCCCCTCTCGGGCCTGTGGTTCAGGCTCACTGTCCCCAGACTGGACACAGCTCCCTCTCGGGCCTGTGGTTCAGGATCACTGTCCCCACCTGGACACAGCTCCCTCTCGGGCCGGTGGTTCAGACTCACTGTCCCCAGACTGGACACAGCTCCCTCTCGGGCCTGTGGCTCAGGCTCACTGTCCCCAGACCAGACACAGCTCCCTCTCGGGCCTGTGGTTCAGTCTCACTGTCCCCAGACCAGATACAGCTCCCTCTCGGGCCTGTGGTTCAGGCTCACTGTCCCCAGACTGGACACAGCTCCCTCTCGGGCCTGTGGTTCAGGCTCACTGTCCCCAGACTGGACACAGCTCCCTCTCGGGCCTGTGGTTCAGGCTCACTGACCCCAGACTGGACACAGCTCCCTCTCGGGCCTGTGGTCCAGGCTCACTGTCCCCAGACTGGACACAGCTCCCTCTCGGGCCTGTGGTCCAGGCTCACTGTCCCCAGACTGGACACAGCTCCCTCTCGGGCCTGTGGTCCAGGCTCACTGTCCCCAGACTGGACGCAGCTCCTTCTCGGGCCTGTGGTTCAGGCTCACTGTCCCCAGACTGGACACAGCTCCTTCTCGGGCCTGTGGTTCAGGCTCACTGTCCCCAGACTGGACACAGCTCCCTCTCGGGCCTGTGGTTCAGGCTCACAGTCCCCAGACTGGACACAGCTCCCTCTCGGGCCTGTGGTTCAGGCTCACTGTCCCCAGACTGGACATGGCTCCCTTTCGGGCCTGTGGTTCAGGATCACTGTCCCCAGACTGGACACAGCTCTCTCTCGGGCCTGTGGTTCAGGCTCAGTGACCCCACGCTTTACACAGCTCTCTCTCGGGCCTGTGGTTCAGGCTCTCTGTCCCCAGACTGGGCACAGCTCCGCCTCAGGCCTGTGGTTCAGGCTCTCTGTCCCCAGACTGGACACAGCTCCCTCTTGGGCCTGTGGCTCAGGCTCTCTGTCCCCAGACTGGGCACAGCTCCGCCTCAGGCCTGTGGTTCAGGCTCTCTGTCCCCAGACTGGACACAGCTCCCTCTCGGGCCTGTAGTTCAGGCTTTCTGTCCCCAGAGTGGACACAGCTCCCTCTCGGGCCTGTGGTTCAGGCTCACTGACCCCAGGCTGGACACAGCTCACTCTCGGGCCTGTGGTTCAGGCTCTCCGTCCCCAGGTTGGACACAGCTCCCTCTCTTTTGCCTGCTCTGGGCTTGTGATTTGCAGGAAGCAGTGATTGAACCAGCAGCCGAGATTGTCCAAGGAATCGAAAGCAAATAGAGAAAGGAAAGTGAGTTGGTGCCGAGCTCCCAGCTTGCTATTTATAATAGTATCACTTTCCCCCTCACACCCAACATTCGCAGGAAATGGGCAAGGGTGTGTTCATCGTCAGAGCCCTTCCATTAGAACAGGCTGAGATCTGCATCTGTCAGCACTGGCCCAGCGTGAGAGGGCCACTCACAGGCACACTCACATTCACACACTGTCACACCGACACACACAAACTGACACTCAGACACACACACACTGACTCGCACACAAACTGACACTGACTCAGACACACACAAACACGAACACTCACAAATACACTCTCACAGACACAAACCGACACACACTCACTGACACACACAGATGCTCACACACACACACACACACTCAATACACATTGACAGTCAGATAGACACATACACACTCAATACACATTGAAAGTCAGATATACACACACACGCAATACACATTGAAAGTCAGATATACACACACACGCAATACACATTGAAAGTCAGATATACACACACACTCAATACACATTGAAAGTCAGATATACACACACACTCAATACACATTGACAGTCAGATATACACACACACTCAATACACATTGAAAGTCAGATACACACACACACACTCAATACACATTGAAAGTCAGATATACACACACACTCGATACACATTGAAAGTCAGATACACACACACACTCAATACACATTGAAAGTCAGATACACACACACACTCAATACACATTGACAGTCAGATATACACACACACTCAATACACATTGAAAGTCAGATACACACACACACACTCAATACACATTGAAAGTCAGATACACACACACACTCAATACACATTGAAAGTCAGATACACACACACACTCAATACACATTGAAAGTCAGATATACACACACACACTCACTGACACACACAGACGCTCACACACACACACACACACTCAATACACATTGACAGTCAGATATACACACACACACTCAATACACATTGAAAGTCAGATACACACACACACGCAATACACACACATTGAAAGTCAGATATACACACACACATCATACACATTGACCAGTCAAGTTATACACACACACGCAATACACATTGAAAGTCTGATATACACACACACGCAATACACATTGAAAGTCAGATATACACACACACTCAATACACATTGACAGTCAGATATACACACACACGCAATACACATTGAAAGTCAGATATACACACACACTCAATACACATTGAAAGTCAGATATACACACACACTCAATACACATTGAAAGTCAGATATACACACACACTCAATACACATTGAAAGTCAGATATACACACACACTCAATACACATTGAAAGTCAGATATACACACACACTCAATACACATTGAAAGTCAGATATACACACACACTCAATACACATTGAAAGTCAGATATACACACACACTCAATACACATTGACAGTCAGATATACACACACACTCAATACACATTGAAAGTCAGATATACACACACACTCAATACACATTGACAGTCAGATATACACACACACTCAATACACATTGAAAGTCAGATATACACACACACTCAATACACATTGACAGTCAGATATACACACACACTCCAATACACATTGACAGTCAGATATACACACACACTCAATACACATTGACAGTCAGATATACACACACACTCAATACACATTGAAAGTCAGATATACACACACACTCATACACATTGACAGTCAGATATACACACACACACGCAATACACATTGACAGTCAGATATACACACACACGCAATACACATTGACAGATATACACACACACGCAATACACATTGACAGTCAGATATACACACACACTCAATACACATTGAAAGTCAGATATACACACACACGCAATACACATTGAAAGTCAGATATACACACACACGCAATACACATTGACAGTCAGATATACACACGCACACGCAATACACATTGACAGATATACACACACACGCAATACACATTGACAGTCAGATATACACACACACTCAATACACATTGAAAGTCAGATATACACACACACTCAATACACATTGACAGTCAGATATACACACACACTCAATACACATTGACAGTCAGATATACACACACACACGCAATACACATTGACAGTCAGATATACACACACACGCAATACACATTGACAGTCAGATATACACACACATACACGCAATACACATTGACAGTCAGATATACACACACACTCAATACACATTGACAGTCAGATATACACACACACACGCAATACACATTGACAGTCAGATATACACACACACACGCAATACACATTGACAGTCAGATATACACACACACATGCAATACACATTGACAGTCAGATATACACACACACTCAATACACATTGAAAGTCAGATATACACACACACGCAATACACATTGAAAGTCAGATATACACACACACTCAATACACATTGACAGTCAGATATACACACACACACGCAATACACATTGACAGTCAGATATACACACACACGCAATACACATTGACAGTCAGATATACACACACACTCAATACACATTGAAAGTCAGATATACACACACACGCAATACACATTGAAAGTCAGATATACACACACACGCAATACACATTGACAGTCAGATATACACACGCACACGCAATACACATTGACAGATATACACACACACGCAATACACATTGACAGTCAGATATACACACACACTCAATACACATTGAAAGTCAGATATACACACACACTCAATACACATTGACAGTCAGATATACACACACACTCAATACACATTGACAGTCAGATATACACACACACACGCAATACACATTGACAGTCAGATATACACACACACCCAATACACATTGAAAGTCAGATATACACACACACTCAATACACATTGACAGTCAGACACACACACACACACACACACTGTGTGTTACATAGTATTTACAGCACAGAAACAGGCTATTCTGCCCAACAGGTCTATGCCAGTAATAACAACAGAAAGTGCTGGAAACACCCAGCAGGTCAGGCAGCATTGAGGGGAGAGAAACAGAGCTAACGTTTCGGGTCGATGTCCCTTCATCAGAACTGGAAAAGGTTAGAGAAGAAAGGTCTTTAAACAAGGGCAGGGAGGAGGGGAGTAAAGAACAAAAGGGGAAGGTCTGTGATGGGATGGAAGGCAGGAGAGATTAAGAGACATTAAGAGATGGTGCAAGGCAAAAGGAGATGGTAATGGGACAAGTTAAGAAACAGAAGATGACTCTAGATGAAGTGTAAATGGCACTGGCAGAATGATCGACAGCTGCCATGTGAGAGAGAGAAGGAAAAAACAATGATAGGGGCCGAGGTTATGGTCTGAAATTGTTGAACTCGATGTTGAGTCCAGAAGGCTGTAAAGTGCCTAATTGAAAGATGAGGTGCTGTTCCTCGAGCTTACGCTGAGCTTCCGTGGAACAATGTAAGAGCCCGAGGATGGAGAGGTCAGAGTGGGAGTGGAGCGGAGAATGCCGGTGTTTATGCTCCACACGAGCCTCCTCACACCCCTCTTCATCTAAACCCGTCAACATATCCTTCCATTCCTTTCTCCCTCGTGTGTTTATCGAGCTTCCCCTTAAATGTATCTGTGCTATTTGCCTCAACCACTCCCCGTGGTGGCGAGTTCCACATTCTCACCACTCTCTGGGTAAAGAAGTTTCTCCTGAATCCCCCATTGGATTTATTCGTGACCAGCCTATATTTATGGCCCTTAGTTCTGGTCTCGCCCACAAGTGGAAACAGTTTCTCTACATCTAGCCTATCGAACCCCTTCATAATCTTAAAGACCGCTATCGGGTCCCCCCCCTCCCCCATCCCCCTCAGCCTTTTCTATTCTAGAGAAAAGAGCCCCAGCCTGCTCCACCTTTCTATTTTTCCTGATAAATATAACCTGCCAGCTCTGGGTAGTGGTGTCCCACAGGGTTTCGCTCTGGGGCCACTTCTGCTCACTACATGCGTCAGTGATTTGGATATCGGGATAGAGGGAGTGGTGTCGGTTCTTGCAGATGATACTAAAATAGACAGAATCGTTCATGCTTTAGAAAACCATAGGAAACTGCAAAGGGGTGTTGATAAGAGTTGGGAAATGGGCTAAAAAGCGAAAGAAAAGAAAGCCTTGCATTTGTATAGCACCTTTCACAACCTCAGGACATCCCAAAGCGCTTTACAGCCAATGAGGTACTTTTGAAGTGTGGTCACTGTTGTAATGTAAGAAACGCGGTAGCCAGTTTGCGCACAACAAGATCCCACAAGCAACAAGGTGATAATGACCAGATCATCTGTTTTAGTGATGTTGATTGAGGTATAAATATTGGCCAGGACACCGGGGATAACTGCCCTGCTCTTCTTCGAAATAGTGCCATGGGATCTTTTATGTCCACCTGAGAGAGCAGACGGGGCCTCGGTTTAACATCTCATCCAAAAGACGGCACCTCCGACAGTACAGCGCTCCCTCAGTACTGGCCCTCCAACAGTGCAACGCTCCCTCAGTACGGCCCCTCTGACAGTACAGCGCTCCCTCAGTACCGCCCCTCCGACAGTGCAGCGCTCCCTCAGTACTGCCACTCCGACAGTACAGCGCTCCCTCAGTACAGCGCTCCCTCAGTACTGCCCCTCCGACAGTACAGCGCTCCCTCAGTACTGCCACTCCGACAGTGCAGCACTCCCCCAGTACTGACCCAGTGACAGTTGTCGAAGTCTCGACTCCGAGTAAGACTCTGAAACAAACTGTACTGTCAGATAAGCAAAGCTTTATTTTACTTGCATACAAGTGTATACAAGGAGAGAGCTGCCTGGACAAAGGCTAGGCCAACATCTCTAAAGGACATCAGCAAATGCAGCATATTTATACACTCAAACAAGCAAGCGTTCCATAGATCACGTGTAATGGTATTGTATCATCTTAAACACATTAAGAGTTTAAACAAGGACAATCAAAAGGTCAGCAGGACAGAAATGTCTTCAGACAAAGTTAGTTAATTATATTCTGTCAGGAGGTTTTGTTTGAATCTTGTTACCAAAAAATGATTTGCTCACTCATGTCTGATTATCATATTTATACAGTGAAGAACACAAGTTCAATATGATCATGTATAAAGAGAAACGAGATTGACCTTTAACAGAATTGTTTTCATTCTTTGGCCCGATGTCATTAGCAGTGCGGTTACCCAATAGTTCTGCAATGTATTGTTCTGGCAGGTTGTGATTAACTTAATTGCAATAGGTCAGAAGATTACGTTAGTTGCTGCTGACTTGGTTTTAGTCCACAGGCAATGGTACAAAAATACATTAGATGTCAAGTATCCCATCATGCACTAGTAAGGGTAAAATCATATTTCCACACAGTACAGTGCTCCCTCAGTACTGCCCCTCCTGTAGTGTATGTACCTTTAAGAGAGAACTACTTTTACAGCTCCTGTATACTGTAGTACCGGCAGTGACCACACCTGTATATAAGCCTTGAGCATGCCTCTGTACTGCCAGTCTTGAGACTACCCTACTCCAGTAAACACCTGTTGATTGTTAAGTTACAGTCTCCGTGTAGTTATTGGAAAACATCATACTCTAAGAATCACGGATCCAACAGTGGCGACGAGGTCGATTCGAATCTACCTGCAACTCTGCATTTCCCTTCAAGGATTCGCTCCGGGGGGCGGTGGAAGAAAGTCGAGGCCAGAAGCACGGGCGTCGACCACGAGCAACCGCCCAGTCGTCCGGCAGAGAGTGAACATCGCAGGGGAGGCTGTTGAGAGCCGGGCTTGGTTCCCCAGCCACGACGATCCAGCAACAGACTGGTAACAGGTACAGCGCAGACCCTTCCTGGACAGCGGCGGCTGGAGCCGACCGATGGCAGAGAAAAAGCCGAGCAGCGTCGACGGGGTAAGAGAGAGGGTGAAGCGCACAGGGCGCAGCCGGGGGTTGAAAACCGAACGGCGTCGAGGAAAAACAAAAACAGAGAGAGAGAGGGTAAAGCAGCAGCCGGGTTCAGGACCGAGCGGCGGAAACGGGAAAGGCGCATAAGGGAAGGCGCAGAGCACAGCCAGGGCTCAAGGGCTGAACAGCTTCTGCGGGGAGAAGAAGGGAGAGCGCGGGAGACGCCATTGAACCGCGGAGAAGAAGGGAGAGCGCGGGAGACGCCATTTTTAGAAGCCGCAGCGGAGAAGAAGGGCGAGTGCGGGAAGAAAGGAAAGCGTGGGAGATGCCATTTTGTACCAGCGGAGAATAAGGGAGAGCGCGGGAGACACCATTTTTGACAGTTAAATCACACCCAGGGATGCCGAAGAGTGGCAGTATCTCTGCGTTCGACAATGAAGTCGAAGATTGGGCGGCATACGTGGAACACATTGAGGTGTACTGCAGGGCGAATGAAGTGCCAGATGCTAGGAAAGCACTGGTTTTGTTAAATTCCATGGGTGCAAAAACTTATGGCTTACTGCGAAACCTAATAACCCCAGAGAAGCCCGTGGATAAGAATTTCAGAAGCATAGTAGAAATCCTACAGGACCACTTAAACCCCACACCGCTGCTGATAGCAGAAAGATTTAAGTTCCACAAAAGGAACCAGCATAAAGACGAAAGTAATGCTGAGTACTTAACGGAACTGCGCAAGCTATCGAAACGCTGCCAGTTTGGAGTGGGACTAGCAGATACATTAAGGGACAAGTTTGTGTGTGGGCTTCAAAGTGAAGGAACCCAGAAACGGCTTCTATCAGAAAAGGATCTTACGCTGGACAAGGCTTTCAGCATGGCAGTATCACACGAAGCAGCCGCAAGGGGCGCTGCAGAGATACAACGGAGACCGCAAGAATATGGCACCAATGAAATGTCATATGGAGCAGGGAAGTGTTATCGCTGCGGCAGAACAACACACGACCAGAAGGATTGTTGGTTCAAGGACCAAGTGTGCAGACAGTGTGGAAAAACAGGACACATAGCAAGAGTCTGCAGGTCAGGGGAGAAAACCAACAGCAAGAAATCTCCACAGGAGAAGTACAAAAAGGTACATAAGGTGATGGACAGTAGTTCAGACGAACAGAAAAGTGATACAGACTCCGGAAGCAAGGAGCTGGGTTGTCTGAAACTACATAAGGTAACCAAAATGGAGGATCACCAGACTATCTAGGTCACACTCAAGATAGACGGAGTCCAAGTGAAAATGGAATTGGACACAGGATCAGCCCTAACAGTCATAAACCAAAGGGACTACAAGCGGCTATTTTCACATATACCCTTGAAAGCTACAGAGATTGTCTTGAAGACGTACACGGGGCAAAAAGTCTACCCCAAAGGAAAAATAAGGGTGAAAGTGATATACAAAGGCCAGGAAATACCTAAAATGGACCTATATGTATTGCCAGATGGAGGACCACCACTACTAGGATGTGAATGGATCCGGAAGATACAATTGGATTGGCATTCCATACAGGCATTGAAGGTTGAGGCCAAAAAGGATGACGACGTCACACCTGGACGACTGTCAAAAATGCTAACTGACACAAAAGAAGTGTTCCAGGAGGGACTCGGAACACTAAAAGGCATAACAGCAACAATTAAAATAGAGGAAAATGCAAGCCCAAAGTTTCTTAAGGCCAGACCAGTGCCTTATGCGATCCGACCAGCCGTCGAAGCAGAGCTGGAAGGGTTGGAACGTTCAGGAGTACTGTCCAAAGTAGACTGGAGCGAGTGGGCTACACCCATCGTTCCTGTAATGAAGAGGTCATTGAGTAATACGCCTGGGGAACCAAAGAAGGGCCGCATCTGTGGGGATTTTAAGGTGACAGTGAACCCAATCCTTCACACGGTACAATATCCGCTTCCACGGATTGAGGATATTTTCGCCTCGCTATCTGGAGGTAAACGCTTCACCAAAATTGATCTAGCCCAGGCGTACTTGCAAATGGAGGTAGAAGAAGCCTCGAAACAATACCTCACGATCAACACTCATAAAGGTCTCTACCAATACAACCAGCTGGTGTTCGGGGTAGCATCGGCTCCGGCTATTTGGCAAAGGGCGATGGATCAAGTCCTGCAAGGGATTCCAGGGACCCAGTGTTATTTGGACGACATCCTGGTCACGGGCGAAAATGACAGTGATCACCTCGCCAACCTGGAGAAGGTGCTCACTAGATTAAAGGAATATGGGCTACGAGCTAATCGCCACAAGTGCGAGTTTTTCCAGAAGCAGATCTCGTATTGTGGCCACGTTATTGATGAAGAGGGGTTACATAAGTCCCCTGAAAAGATTGAGGCAGTAGTCAAGGCTCCAGCACCGGAAAATGTGTCACAACTGAGGTCGTTCTTCGGGCTGGTGAACTACTACCATAAGTTCTTACCAAATTTGTCTACCATACTACACCCACTGAACACCCTACTGCAAACAGGGGTACCATGGAAGTGGAATGACGAACGTAAACGAGCTTTCCAGAAGTGAAAAGAATTGATCACATCAAAAGAGGTGTTGGCCCATTTCAACCCAGCACTACCAATTCGGTTGGCATGTGATGCATCACCCTATGGTATTGGAGCGGTGCTGTCGCACAAATTCCCAGACGGGTTGGAGAGGCCAGTAGCCTTTGCGTCTCGGTCACTAACCTCAGCCGAGCGCAACTACTCCCAGATTGACAGGGAGGCCCTCAGCCCAGTATGGGGAGTAAAAAAATTCAACCACTATCTGCATGGGCAGAAGTTCACCTTGCTGACTGACCACCAACCACTTGTCTCCATCTTTAATCCAAAGAAGGGCGTTCCGGTGATGACTGCACAACGGTTACAAAGATGGTCCCTTTTTCTAGGGGCGAACCAATATGAAATAGAATATAAAGGTACGAAACAGCATGGAAACGCTGATGGGCTATCACGCCTGCCACTGCCTACTGTGGAGGAAGTACCAGCAGTGGACCCTATCGAGATATTTTATTCGTCAATAATTGAACGATTGCCAGTAACTAACGCAGATATAGAGAAGGAGACCTGCAATGATCCGACACTGTCTCGGGTATATGATTTGACGGTGAGGGGATGGCCAACACATGGCGACTCACTGTTGCCAGCATTCTCATCCAGAAGAGAACAGCTGTCAGTATGCCAGGGGACAGTGATGTGTGGATCCCGAGTGATAATTCCACCCAAGTTAAGGGAGAGAGTGCTAAATGAGCTTCACAAAGGTCATCTGGGAGGGGTGAAAATGAAAAGCCTTGCTAGGGCTTATGTGTGGTGGCCGGGGATCGATCAACAAATCGAGGACCTAACCAAGAGCTGCTCAGGATGCCAGAAGGTCCAAAATGCACCACCACATGCCCCTCTACACCCATGGGAGTGGCCCTCCTCTCTATGGCAACGGGTGCATATTGATTTTGCTGGTCCATTCATGGACTCAATGTTCTTAATAGCAGTGGATGCTCACTCGAAATGGCCTGAGGTGATAAAAATGTCCTCAACCACTACAGAGAAAACGATTGCAGTCCTACGGACCATATTTGCCAGGAATGGCTTGCCAGAGCAGATTTGCTCTGATAATGGACCACAGTTTGTGTCCGAAGAGTTTCGGAAATTTATGAGAAGGAATGGGGTAAGGCATTACACATCCGCCCCGTATCATCCAGCCACAAATGGGTTGGCTGAGAGGTTCGTACAAACCTTTAAAAAGGCGATAAAGGCCATGTGCGATGATGAAATTCCACTACAGCATAAGGTGGACAATTTCCTGTTAGCCTACAGAAATGCGACACATGCAGTTACCAACCAGACCCCGGCCATGATGTTCTTTAACCGAAGGTTGAGATCTCGTCTGGATTTGCTCAGACCAAATGTGCGAAGAAATGTTGAGGATAAACAATTCCAGCACATCAATGAGAAGCCGACAAGGAGCTTCAATGTAGGACAACCAGCCTTGGCCCGTGACTATCGAACAGAGAAATGGCAACCCGGAACGATATGCACATGGCAGGGGCCATTAATGTACACCGTGGATGTTGGGGAGAACATTGTGAGACGCCACGTCGATGAGATCTTAGCGTCACAGAAACGAGTCAACCCCATGTCTCGTGTACCTGGGGATGAACCCGACATACCGGTAGCATCTACCTCAGAAACAGTAGCAGCGGAAACTGATGAACTAACCGACGAAAGGGGGCCAGAATCGCCTCCGCACCAAGAACAAGAACCTCAGGAAAGGCGCTATCCAGAAAGGATCAGGAAGCCGCCCCAAAGACTGAATCTATAAATGGACTATTTCTGTTTAATGTGCATGTTAAAGAGTTAATTGTTATTTGAATATTATGGGTACTGCTAATCTAAAAGGGGAGGAATTGTAGTGTATGTACCTTTAAGAGAGAACTACTTTTACAGCTCCTGTATACTGTAGTACCGGCAGTGACCACACCTGTATATAAGCCTTGAGCATGCCTCTGTACCACAGTCTTGAGACTACCCTACTCCAGTAAACACCTGTTGATTGTTAAGTTACAGCCTCCGTGTAGTTATTGGAAACCATCATACTCTAAGAATCACGGATCCAACACCTCCAACAGTGCAGTGCTCCCTCAGTACTACCCCTCCAACAATGCAGCGCTCCCTCAGTACTGCCCCTCCGACAGTACGGTGCTCTCTCGGTACTCCCCCTCTGACAGTTCAGCGCTCCCTCAGTACTGCCTCTCCGACAGTGCGGTGCTCCCTCAGTACTGCCCCTATGACAGTACCGCGCCCCCTCAGTACTGCCCCTATGACAGTACAGCGCTCCCTCAGTACTGCCCCTCCGACAGTGCAGCGCTCCCTCAGTACTGCCCCTCCGACAGTACAGCACTCCCTCAGTACTGCCCCTCCGACAGTGCGGCGCTCCCTCAGTACTGCCCCTCCAACAATGCAGCGCTCCCTCAGCACTGCCCCTCTGACAGTGCAGCGCTCATCAGTACTGCCCCTCCAACAGTGCGGTGCTCCCTCAGTACTGCCCCTGTGACAGTGCAATGCTCTCTCAGTACTGCCCCTCCGACAGTGCAGCACTCCCTCAGTACTGCACTGGGAGTGTCAGCCTAGATTTTTGTGCTCAAGTCTCTGGATTAGGACTTTGAACCCACAACCTATTGAACACTCCCAAGGAAGGAACAGCACGTGCTGTACCTGCCCTGGGAGTGTTTGATGGCACAGTGTAGAGGGAGCTTTACTCTGTGTCTAACCCATGCTGTACCTGTCCTGGGAGTGTTTGATGGGACAGTGTGGAGGGAGCTTTACTCTGTATCTAACCCGTGCTATACCTGCCCTGGGAGTGTTTGATGGGACAGTGTAGAGGGAGCTTTACTCTGTATCTAACCCGTGCTGCACCTGCCCTGGGAGTGTTTGATGGGACAGTGTAGAGGAAGCTTTACTCTGTATCTAACCTGTGCTGTACCTGCCCTGGGAGTGTTTGATGGGACAGTGTAGAGCGAGCTTTACTCTGTATTTAACCCGTGCTGTACCTGCCCTGGGAGTGTTTGATGGGACAGTGTAGAGGGAGCTTTACTCTGTATCTAACCCATGCTGTACCTGCCCTGGGAGTGTTTGATGGGACAGTGTAGAGGGAGCTTTACTCTGTATCTAACCCATGCTGTACCTGCCCTGGGAGTGTTTGATGGGACAGTGTAGAGGGAGCTTTACTCTGTATCTAACCCATGCTGTACCTGCCCTGGGAGTGTTTGATGGGACAGTGTGGAGGGAGCTTTACTCTGTATCTAACCCATGCTGTACCTGCCCTGGGAGTGTTTGATGGGACAGTGTAGAGGGAGCTTTACTCTGTATCTAACCCATGCTGTACCTGCCCTGGGAGTGTTTGATGGGACAGTGTAGAGGGAGCTTTACTCTGTATCTAACCCGTGCTGCACCTGCCCTGGGAGTGTTTGATGGGACAGTGTAGAGGGTGCTTTACTCTGTATCTAACCCGTGTTGTACCTGCCCTGGGAGTGTTTGATGGGACAGTGTAGAGGGAGCTTTACTCTGTATCTGACCCATGCTGTACCTGCCCTGGGAGTGTTTGATGGGACAGTGTAGAGGGAGCTTTACTCTGTATCTAACCCATGCTGTACCTGCCCTGGGAGTGTTTGATGGGACAGTGTAGAGGGAGCTTTACTCTGTATCTAACCCATGCTGTACCTGCCCTGGGAGTGTTTGATGGGACAGTGTGGAGGGAGCTTTACTCTGTATCTAACCCATGCTGTACCTGCCCTGGGAGTGTTTGATGGGACAGTGTAGAGGGAGCTTTACTCTGTATCTAACCCATGCTGTACCTGCCCTGGGAGTGTTTGATGGGACAGTGTAGAGGGAGCTTTACTCTGTATCTAACCCGTGCTGCACCTGCCCTGGGAGTGTTTGATGGGACAGTGTAGAGGGTGCTTTACTCTGTATCTAACCCGTGTTGTACCTGCCCTGGGAGTGTTTGATGGGACAGTGTAGAGGGAGCTTTACTCTGTATCTGACCCATGCTGTACCTGCCCTGGGAGTGTTTGATGGGACAATGTAGAGGGAGCTTTACTCTGTATCTAACCTGTGCTGTCTCTACCCTGGGAGTGATGAGGGAATCAATACATCTTACAGAACAGAAGGAGGCCATTCAGCCCGTCCTGCCTGTGCCAGCTCTTTGAAGGAGCTTTCCAATTTAGTCCCACGCCCCAGCTTTTTCTCCCTAACCCTGCAAATTAGCCCTCTCCAAGTACAGGTCCAATTGCCTTTTGCAAGTTCCCATGGAATCTGCTACCTCCACCCTTTCAGGTAGTGCGTTCCAGATCCTAACAACCTTCAACCTGCGCGAAATAATTTCATTCATGTCCCCACTTTTGCCAATTATTTTAAATCTATGAGCTCCGGTTACTGACCCACTAGAGTTTCTCCCTACTTGCTTTATGAAAACCCCTCATAATTTTCAATACTTCGATGAGGTCTCCCCTTAACCTTCTCTGCTCTAAGGAGAACAATCCCAGCTTCTCCAATCTCTCCACGTAACTGAAGTTTCTCATCCCTGGTATCATCCTGATAAACCTCCTCTGTACCCTCTCCAAGGCCTTGACATCCTTCCTAAAGTGCGGTGCCCAGAATTGTACACAATACTCTAGCTGAGGCCTAATCAGAGAGTTGTAAAGGTTTAGCCTGATTTCTGTGTTTTTGTATTCAATGCCCCTATTTACAAAGCCAAGTATCCCATACGCTTTCTTAACCACCTTATCAACTTGCCCTGCTGAAGATTTGTGAATATGCACCCCCAGGTCCCGCTGCTCTTGCACCCCCTTCAAAATATTACCATTTAGATTAGCAGGACAAATCCAATCCGGCCAGTTACCGTCCCATCAGTCTACTCTCAATCATCAGCAAACTGATGGAAGGTGTCATCAACAGTGTTATTAAGCAGCACTTACTCACCAATAACCTGCTCACTGATGCCCAGTTTGGGTTCTGCCAAGACCATTCAGCTCCAGACCTCATTACAGCCTTGGTCCAAACATGGACAAAGGAGCTGAATTCCAGAGGTGAGGTGAGAGTGACTGCCCTTGACATCAAGGCAGCATTTGACCAATTGTGGCATCAAGGAGCCCTAGTAAAACTGAAGTCAGTGGGAATCTGGGGGAAACTCTCCACTGGCTAGAGTCATACCTAACATCAAAGGAAGATGGTTGTGGTGGTTGAAGGTCAATCATTACAGCCCCAGGACGTCGCTGCAGGAGTTCCTCACGGCAGTGTCCTAGGCCCAACCATCTTCAGCTGCTTCATCAATGGCCTTCCCTCCAAAATTAGGTCAGAAATGGGGATGTTTGCTGATGATTGCACAGTGTTCTGTGCCATTCACAACTCCTCAGATAATGAAGCAGTCCATGCCCCATGCAACACGACCTGGACGACATTCAGGCTTGGGCTGATAAGTGGCAGGTAACATTCGTGCGACAGAAGTGCCAGGCAATGACTATCTCCAAAAACCTTGCATCTAACCACTGCCCCTTGACATTCAACAGCATTACCATCGCCGAATTCCCCACCATCAACATCCTGGGGGTCAGCATTGACCAGAAACTTAACTGGACCGGCCACATAAATACTGTGGCAACAAGAGCAGGTCAGAGGCTAGGTATTCTGTGGCGAGTGTCTCACCTCCTGACTCCCCAAAGCCTGTCCACCATCTACAAGGCACAAGTAAGGAGTGTGATGGAATACTCTCCACTTGCCTGGATGAGTGCAGCTCCAACAACACTCAAGAAGCTCAGCACCATCCAGGACAAAGCAGCCCGCTTGATTGGCACCCCATCCACCACCTTAAACATTCACTCCCTCCACCACCGGCGTACCGTGGCTGCAGTGTGCACCATCTACAAGATGCACTGCAGCAACTCACCAAGGCTTCTTCGGCAGCACCTCCCAAACCCGCAACCTCTTCCAACTAGAAGGACAAGGGCAGCAAGCGCATGGGAACACCACCACCTCCAAGTTCCCCTCCAAGTCACACACCATCCTGACTTGGAAATATATCGGCTGATCCTTCATCGTCGCTGGGTCAAAATCCTGGAACTCCCTACCTAACAGCACTGTGGGAGCACCTTCACCACACGGACTGCAGCAGTTCAAGAAGGTGGTTCACCACCACCTTCTCAAGGGGCAACGAGGGATGGGCAATAAATGCTGGCCTTGCCAGAGATGCCCACATCCCATGAACGAATAAAAAAAAAGATTATACTGCTTCTCCATGTTGTTCTTCCCAAAGTGCATCACTTCATACTTATCCGCATTGAATTGTATCTGTCAAGCGTCTGCCCGTTTCACAGAAACATAGGGGGAAAAATTCTCCCCCTATGTTTGCGCCTCCTGTTAGCGCCTTAAGAGGGCACTAATGGGGCACAAAGCAACTAGCGCCTGGGCGCGGCGATGTTTGCGCCGCTCGCGAAAGTAATTAGACATTTTGCGGCGGCGCTAAACACTGCCGCCACGATCTCCTGCGCCGGCAGATCGTGACGTCAGTCGAGTGCGCAACGCCCCGGTAGCGCCCCGGACCAGATATTGAGTGGCGCCCCCTGTCTTACCACCTGCCGCTAGCAATGACAGGTTGAGGGGAGCGTTTTGCAGTCGGGAAGGGACTAGGGGAGCGCTATTTAAAGGCAACCGCTTCCTGCCTTTTTTTGTTGGTGACATTTGTGCACCACGCATTCTGAGAGAGAGAGAGAGAAAGACTTCTGGAGAGATTCAACGCTGTGTGAAGGAGTTTTGGGTACTGAGCAGCACTTTGCAGGTTCATTTTGATTTGCCCTTCCTTGTATCGATTTAGAAGAGACTGTGGGGGCTGCACTCTGAGCTCTTTCCCTGGACCTCTCCATTGTTCTTTCCAGCAGATTTGATGTACAGGTCTCTCCAGGCCGAGATTCAAGGCTGCAATGAGCAGGATGTGGATGGAGAGCAAGATCAACCCTCCCCTTTAAGATAAAAACAGAAAATGCTGGAGAAACTCAGCAGGTCAAGCAGCATCTGTGAAGAGAGAAACAGAGTTAACGTTTCAGGTCGATGACCATTCGTCAGAACTCCCCTTTAAGAATTGGCCGGTGCCAGTGTGTCTGTGTTCCATTGCTGACTGACATCACATGAGCTTCACCAGTGCTGTGATGTAGCGCTTTGCTCCTTGGCCTTTGCGCCTTAAGAGAGATGTGTAGCGCCTGATTTAGCGCTCCAATCACCTCCAGGGGCGATAAAAGCCAAGTTTGCTGTCGGAGGCGATAATTAGCGCCAGGCGTTAAACTTTGTGCACGGCCGACAATGGCGCCCCAAATGGGGTGATACCGAATTTTTCCCCCACAGAAACATAGAAGATAGGAGCAGGAGTAGGCCATTCGGCCCCTCAAGCCTGCTCCGCCATTTAATGAGATCATGGCTGATCATCCAAATTCAGTACCCTGTCCCTGCCTTCTCCCCATATCCCTTGATCCCTTTAGCCTCAAGAAATATATCTAACTCCTTCTTGAATATATTTAATGATTTGGCCTTCTACTGCCTTCTGTGGCAGAGAATTCCACAGGTTCACCACTCTCTGGGTGAAGAAATTCCTCCTCATCTCTGTCCTAAATGGCCTACCCCTTATCCTTAAACTGTGACACCTGGTTCTGGACTCCACGACCATCGGGAACATCCTTCCTGCATCTCGTCTGTCTAGTCCTGTTAGAATTTTATAAGTTTCAATGAGATCCCCTCTCATTCTTCTAAACTCCAGCGAGTATAAGCCCAATCGACCCAATCTCTCCTCATACGTCATTCCTGCCATCCCAGGTATCAGTCTGGTGAATCTTCACTGCACTCCCTCCATGGCAAGAACATCCTTCCTCAGATAAGGCTACCAAAACTGCACACAATACTCAAGGTGTGGTCTCACCAAGGCCCTGTACAACTGCAGCAAGACATCCTTGCTCCTGTACTCGAATCCTCTCGCTATGAAGGCCAACATACCATTTGCCTTCTTAACCGCCTGCTGCACCTGCATGCTTACCTTCAGCGACTGGTGCACAAGGACACCCAGGTCTCGTTGCACTTCCCTTTTCCCAATCTATTGCTGTTCAGATAATAATCTGTCTTCCTGTTTTTGCCACCGAAGTGGATAACCTCGCATTTATCCACATTATACTGCATTTGCCATGCATCTGCCCAATCACCCAACCTGTCCAAATCATACTGGAGTTTCTCTGCATCCTCCTCACAGCACACACGCCCACCCAGCTTTGTGTCATCTGCAAACTTGGAGATATTACATCTAGCTCCCTTGTCTAGATCATTTATATATATGGTGAATAGCTGGGGTCCTAGCACCGATCCCTGCGGTACCCCACTAGTCACTGTCTTCCACTCGGAAAAAGACCCGTTTATTCCAACTCTTTCCTTCCTGCCTGCCAACCAGTTCTCTATCCAAGACAGTACCTTACCCCCAATCACCAATCTATGTCCTATATATATATAAGATCATATAAGGTGTAGGAGCAGGAGTAGGTCATTTGGCCCCTCGAGCCTGCTCCACCATTCAATAAGATCATGGCTGATCTGATCTTGGCCTCAAATCTACTTCCTCGTCCGCTCCACTCCCTCCAAGGCCAATATATCCTTCCTAAGGTGTGGTGCCCAGAACTGCTCACAGTACTCCAGGTGTGGTCTGACCAGGGCTTTGTACAGCTGCAGGATAACTTCTGCCCCCTTGTATTCTAGTCCTCGAGATATAAAGGCCAGCATCCCATTAGCCTTTTTGATTATTTTGTATACCTGTCCATGACATTTTAATGATCTATGTACCTGGACCCCCAAGTCTCTTTGGACCTCCACTGTTTATAGCTTTTCACCATTTAGAAAGTACCCTGTTCTATCCTTTTTAGGTCCAAAGTGGATGACCTCCATTTGCTACATTGAAATCCATTTGCCACAGTTTTGCCTATTCACTTAATCGGTTGTGTTTCCATCTTCACTGCTTACAATGCCGTCTATCTTTGTATCATCGGCAAACTTAGGTGATGGAATAGAGAGCAACATATCTATGTCGTTAATAAATACGGTGAATGGTTGAGGCCCCAACACAGATCCCTGTGGGACACCACGAGTCACATCCTGTACCTGCCCATTATCCCTACCATCTGGCTGAGCAGCAGGAGGCAATCTCCTCACCAGGTCAATAATTTGCCTTCAATTTCATGAGCTTCAACTTTAGTTAACAGTCTCTAAGGGTCTTTAATCGAATCTCTTCTGGAAGTCCATATAAATAACATCCATAGACATTCCCCTGTCCACTAATTTAGTTATCTCCTCAAAAAATTCAATCAGGTTTGTCAGGCGTGACCTCCCTTTCACAAATCCATGCTGGCTCTCTCTGATCAACTGAAAATTTTCGAGCTGCTCAGTCACCCAATCCTTAATTATAGACTCGAGCAATTTCCTGATAACAGATGTAACCAGTCTATAATTACCTGGCTTACCTCTCTCTCACTTTGCTTAAATAGCATGCACAATTTTCCAATCTAAAGGAACAGTTCCTGAATCGAGAAAACTTTGGAAGATTATAATTAGGGCATCTGCAATTTTCTCACCTACTTCCTTTACAACCTTAGGGTGGAAACCATCTAGCTCTGAGGATTTGTCACTCTTTCGTGCCATTATTGCTGTTTGTGGGAGCTTACTGTGTGCAAGTTGGGCTGCCACGTTTCCTACATTACAACAGTGACTACACTTCAAAAAGTACTTCATTGGGACGTCTGGTGGTCGTGAAAGGCGCTATATAGATGCAAGTCTTTTTCTTTATTTTCTTCATTACTGTTGTTTTGCTGATAATTTTGCTGAGTCCCCATTCATAGAGTCATAGGCCTAGAAATTCATTAAGGCGCTGCCAGCTTTGCGGCCAGTTACCGCCTAAAGAGGGCTTCTGCGCCAAAAATGAGTTTGCGCTGATATTCAGCGCAGCGGTATTGGCGGCGGTAGCCGTTAGCGCTGCGCCGGCACCGATGACGTCATCGGTGTGCGCAGTGCCCCGGTTCCGCCCCGAAACCGGCCCGATCCCCATATTTAGTAGCGGCCGCCTCCTCCGAAGCGGCCGCAAACAGCGACCAGAAAACGGGGCCGTCCTGCTGCCTTAGTGGGGCGCTTTAAAGGAGAAGGTGCGGCCGGCCGCTTTTTTGGCGGCCGCCTGCCCGCACCTCCTTCCCCGGCCTCCTCCACCCCCCCCCCCCCCGCGGCATTGCCGGCTGCTTTCCGCGAACCCGGCACTTCTCCGTGGTGCCGGGCTCATTTGCCGGCACTCTCCAGCGGCGATCTCCCCGTTGCAGGCAGCTCCCCCTTAAGAGAAGGAGGAGGCCTGCAGTACCGCAGCCTGCCGCTCCGCAGCGGCTGGCGCAGCAGCATCAAGAGCGCTGAAATTCAGTGTCAGCGCCCCAAGCGGAGGCGGGCACACCCTGGTATAGCGCCCGGTTCCGAATTGGGGCGCAAACACTGAATATCTGACGATCGCTAATGGCTCCCCGCCCAGCGCTAACTTTTGGGCGCGAGCGAGCTGGCCGCCCCAAAGTGAATTTCTAGGCCATAGAGTTATACAGCACTCGGCCCATCGTGTCCGCGCCGGCCATCAAGCCCTGTCTATTCTAATCCCATTTTCCAGCACTTGGTCCGTAGCCTTGTATGCTGTGGCGTTTCAAGTGCTCATCTAAATGCTTCTTGAATGTTGTGAGGGTTCCTGCCTCTACCACCCTTTCAGGCAGTGAGTTCCAGATTCCAACCACCCTCTGGGTGAAAAAGTTTTTCCTCAAATCCCCTCTAAACCTCCTGCCCCTTACCTTGAAACTATGCCCCCTGGTTATTGACCCCTCTACTAAGGGGAAAAGTTCCTTTCTATCTATCCTATCTATGCCCCTCATCATTTTGTACACCTCAATCAGGTCCCCCCTCAGCCTTCTCTGCTCCAAGGAAAACAACCCCAGCCTGTCCAGTCTCCAGAATTCCTGATTCAATATTAGTTTCCTTGGGATGTCTGGCCTGCTATTTTCTTCGACTGTAAATACTGATGCAAAGTCATTATTCAACCTGTCCGCCATTTCCTTATTACCATTGACAATATCACTGCTTTCAGTTTTTAAGGGGCCAACAATGCTCCTGACCACCCTCTTTTCCTAATTGTAAAAAAAAGTGTTGATTTTGATATCCCTTGCAATGTCTTTTCATACTCCCTTTTTGTAGCTCTGTCTGCTTTGTCACCCTTTGCTGTTCTTTGTATCTCTCGCGTTCTCTAGGATCTGTGCTAGTTTTTGCATTTTTGTATGCTTTAGTCGAGCATGGTTTTATGAAAGGGAAATCATGTTTGACAAATTTGCTGGAGTTCTTTGAGGATG
Organism: Somniosus microcephalus; assembly: GCF_052327205.1. Lineage (NCBI taxonomy): Eukaryota > Metazoa > Chordata > Chondrichthyes > Squaliformes > Somniosidae > Somniosus > Somniosus microcephalus. The sequence goes on along the minus strand of NC_140990.1, from coordinate 97,757,945 downwards.
CAATGAGCAGGGTGGATAAAGGGGAACCAGTAGATGTGGTGTATTTGGATTTCCAGAAGGCATTCGATAAGGTGCCACACAAAACGTTACCGCACAACAAGAGCTCACGGGGTTGGGGGTAATATTTTGACATGGATAGAGGATTGGCTAACTAACAGAAAACAGAGAGTCAGGGTAAATGGATAATTTTCAGGTTTACAAACTGTAACAAGTGAGGTGCCGCAGGGATCAGTGCTGGGGCCTCGGCTATTTACAATCTATATTAATGACTTGGATGAAGGGACTGAGTGTAATGTAGCCAAGTTTGCAGATGATACAAAGGTAGGTGGGAAAGCAAGTTGTGTGGAGGACGCAAAGAATCTCCAAAGGGATAGAGATAGGCTAAGTGAGTGGGCAAAAATCTGGCAGATGGAGTTTAAAGTGGGAAAATGCAAGGTTATCTACTTTGGTAGGAAAAATAAAAAAGCAAATTATTATTTAAATGGGGAGAGATTACAAAATGCTGAGGTACAGAGGGATCTGGGGGTCCTTGTACATGAATCACAAAAAGTGAGCATGCAGGTACAGCAAGTAATTAGGAAGGGAAATGGAATGTTGGCCTTTATTGCAAAGGGAATGAGTATAAAAGTAGGGAAGTCCTGTTACAACTGTACAGGGTATTGGTGAGACCACACCTGGAGTACTGCGTACAGTTTTGGTCTTATTTAAGGAAGGATATACTTGCATTGGAGGCAGTTCAGAGACGATTCACTAGGTTGATTCCTGAGATGAGGGGTTTGACGTATGAAGAAAGGTTGAGCAGGTTGGGCCTATACTCATTGGAGTTTAGAAGAATGAGAGGGGATCTTATTGAAACATATAAGATTCTGAGGGGGTTTGACAAGGTAGATGCTGAGAGGATGTTTCCCCTTGTGGGGGAATCTAGAACTAGGGGACATAGTTTCAGAATAAGTCGGCACCCTTTTAAATCGGAAATGAGGAGGAATTTCTTCTCTCAGAGGGTCGTGAATCTTTGGAATTCCCTTCCCCAGAGAGCTGTGGAGGCGGAGTCACTGAATATATTTAAGGTGGAGATAGACAGATTTTTGAACGATAAGGGAGTCAAGGGTTATGGGGAGCGGGCAGGGAAGTGGAGTTGAGGCCAAGATCAGATCAGCCATGATCTTATTGAATGGCGGAGCAGGCTCGAGGGGCCGAATGACCCACTCTTGCTCCTACACCTTATGCTCCTTTAGTTTTACGCTGTCCCTCACCTCTTTAGTCGTCCATGGCTGTTTTTTGGGAAGTAGTGCTCTTGCCCCTCAGGGGGTATAAACTGGTTCTCTATCACCTTACATTCTTTCCCCACTGATCTTCTGTCATTTTACCCATTAACAGATTTGCCCAGTTTACCGTGGACAGTCTCTGCCTCATCCCGTTGAAGTTGGCCTTTCCCAAATGGAGTCATAGAGTCATAACGGCACAGAAGGAGGCCATGCGGCCCATCGAGTCCGTGCCGGCTCTCTGTAGAACAATCTAGTCAGTCCCATTCCCCCGCTCTATCCCCGTAGCCCTGCAAGTATTTCCCTCAAGTGCCTATCCAGTCTCCCCTCGAAAACACTGAGTGTCTCCGCTTCCGTCGGCAGCGAGTTCCAGGTCCTCACAACTCGCTGCGTAAAAAAGTTTTTCCTCACGTCCCCCTGTATCTCTTGCCCAAAACCTTAAATCTGTGTCCCCTAGTCCTTGTACCATCAACTAGTGGGAACAGCCTTTCCCCGTCTAGCCTCTCCAAACCTGTCATAATCTTGTACACCTCTATCAAATCACCCCTCAACCTCCTTTGCTCTAATGAAAACAAATCCAGCTTCTCCAACCTGTCCTTGTAGCGAAGATCCCCCATCCCCAGAACCATTCTGGTAAATCTCCTCTGCACCCTCTCGAGGGCCTTCACATCCTTCCTAAAGTGTGGTGACCGGAACTGGACGCAATACTCCAGTTGTGGCCTAACCAGCGCTTTATAAAGGTTCAGCATAACTTCTCTACCTTTGTACTCAATACCCCTATTTATGAAGCCCAAGATCCCATATACTAGAATCTTAGTATCTGTTTCGCGTCGCTCCCTTTCAAACACAACGTTGAACTCTATCATGTTATGATCGTTATTAGATAAATGTTCACGCGCTGTTAGGCTGTTAACTAAATCTGGCTCATTACTAAATCTAACATGGCCTGCACCCTTGTTGGTTCTAGGACATATTGTTGCAGAAAACTATCCCGGGCTCACTTGAGAAATTCGCTAGCTTTCGAACATATGTGTGAGTATGCAGACATGTGGGTGAATAGGGCGCTGGGGAGACGTGAGTGAGGACAGGTGAGCTCTGGGCTGTGATGCCCACATGGTCGAATGCCTGCCTGCACTCAGTGTCTGAGCTCAGGCCAGTGGGTGTGCGGTACCGGAGGGCAGCCAGTGCCTGTGGATCCCATACCTCTCCCCACGAGGAGTCAGGGCCTTCAGGAGAGGCGGGCGAGAGAGAGCAACCAAAATCGCACAAGATAAAGATTGAAAAGTCCTTTAATATTTATTATGAAATTCTTGACAGGATTAAAAACACAGACCTTTCCCTTCACATTATATTCATCCCCCAGGACACTCGCTCCTCATACATCCAGAGACCCACTTCACAAGGGGGGAGAGGGGGGTCTCAATCAGCCGGGAGAGGGCAGGAACTCCGGGTGAGGGCCGAGGGCTTCAGGACAAGGGGTCTCGGGGTGGGGGGGTCAGGGGTCAATCCCAGCGAGACCGAGCCTGGGAGTGGGGGAGAGGAGGAGGGAGAGGGAATGGGAGAGAGAGGGAGGGGGGTGCTGAGTCAGGTTCTGTGAGGACAGATCGAGGGCTGGGAGTGGGAGAGAGGAGGAGGCAGAGAGGGAGGGAGGGAGGAGGAGGCAGAGAGGGAGGGAGGGAGGAGGAGGCAGAGAGGGAGGGAGGGAGGAGGAGGCAGAGAGGGAGGGAGGGAGGAGGAGGCAGAGAGGGAGGGAGGGAGGAGGAGGCAGAGAGGGAGGAGGAGGCAGAGAGGGAGGGAGGGAGGAGGAGGCAGAGAGGGAGGGAGGGAGGAGGAGGCAGAGAGGGAGGAGGAGGCAGAGAGGGAGGGAGGGAGGAGGAGGCAGAGAGGGAGGGAGGGAGAGGGAGAGAGATGGAGGGACAGAGGGAGAGGGAGAGAGATGGAGGGACAGAGGGAGAGAGATGGAAGGGGTGGGAAGGAGAGTATGAGAGAGAGGGAGGGTGGGTGGATCCCGGTTTTGCGCGCGTCAGGGGCATGGGAGTGAGGGAGAGAGAGAGGGAGGGAGGGAGAGGGAGTAAGATGGAGGGAGGGAGGGAGATGGAGGGACCAAGGGAAGGAGGGAGGGAGAGAGAGAGAGAGAGGGAGGGTGGGCGAGTGGGTGGAGTCAGGTTCTGCGAGAGCCAGGGGCCTGGGAGTGGGGAGAGAGAGAGGGAGGAAGGGAGAAAGAGAGGGAGGGAGGGAGGGAGGGAGAGGGAGAGTGGGTGGAGTCTGGTTCTACGAGAACCAGGAGCAATGGCGAGAGAGTAAAAAAATAAAGCATAAGGCATGTGATGGAAGTTGGGAGCAGTAACACAGCTGTAGATACGCAACTGACCGTTCTTGTAAGTAAGTTAATGTTAAACATACGACGTGGACGTGGAGATCAAATCACTAAAAGCTACTGGACAGGTACAAAAAAATACTTAAATAGGCTAATGGAATGTAGCCCTTTAACTCGAGGGCTGGAGTATGAAGGGGTGGAAGTGATGCTTCAGCTGTACAGAGCTCTGGTCAGACCCCATCTGGAGAACCGCGTTCGGTTCTGGGCACTGAACGGGTGAGGGGGGGGGCGACCAGCTCACCCCACTAGGCCCCCGCCCGTCCTCGGGGTGAAAGGTCATGATTACAGACGGTCGGGCTGAGGGCGGTGTTAAACAATTTTTAAAAATCGCTTCCCCCTCCCTCCCTCAACCCCTGCCATCCTCCCCCCCACCCCCCCGGGCCCGTGGTCTCCCCATGCGGGCTGGTCGGTAATGCAGAAACTCCTCCGTCGTCACGGCGATGGGCCTATTTACAAAGGCGGTGGGGGGGGGGGGGGTGAAAAAAAAGAGGCCGTCGGCCATCTTGAAGATTTCAAACTCGATTCTTTTTCCTCCCCCTCCCCTCCACCTCACCACCGATCTCCGATAAGTCCGGCATTCGACCGTGGGGTGCGGCGGCCTTGGCGAGGGGAGGGGCAGGACCGTGGTTGCTGGCCTTCCCGGTTACGAGATCCCGTACAGGCTGGTGGAGATCTCGCGAAAGGCGTGGGAGAATCGGTCGCTGAAGTTCTCGCTGAGGAGGATGAAGGAGGCATCCTGGATCTCCACTTCACGGTCGAGCAGATGTTGGGCGGCAACCTGGTGGATCTGCAAAGGGGGAGGGGGGAAAAGGAGAAGGACAAACATCACCGAGGGTCCAGGCCAAGAGGGAAGGCGGGGGTGGGGGAGGGGCTGGTGGGAATCACAATCGTGTGGGGTCTGCCCCCCCCCCCAGAGTCCTGTCTGTACTGCCTATGCACGAGGGGAAACGGGGCCCAGGTGGCAGGGGTGGGGTCAGCGCTTTCCCCATCCACTGAGACTCTCAGCGCTCTGGGAGTGTTGGATGGGACAGTGACCAGGTGATATTTTCCCACTGGGGTCCGATACAGCTGTTTTCTCACTGGGTCCGATACAGCTGTTTTCTCACTGGGTCCGTTCCAGCTGTTTTCTCACTGGGGTCCGATACAGCTGTTTTCTCACTGGGGTCCGATACAGCTGTTTTCTCACTGCGGTCCGATACAGCTGTTTGCTCACTGGGGTCCAATACAGCTGTTTTCTCACTACGGTCCGTTACAGCTGTTTTCTCACTGGGGTCCGATACAGCTGTTTTCTCATTGGGGTCCAATACAGCTGTTTTCTCACTGCGGTCCGTTACAGCTGTTTTCTCACTGGGGTCCGATACAGCTGTTTTCTCACTGGGTCCGATACAGCTGTTTTCTCACTGCGGTCCGATACAGCTGTTTTCTCACTGAGGTCCGATACAGCTGTTTTCTCACTGGGGTCCGATACAGCTGTTTTCTCACTGAGGTCCAATACAGCTGTTTTCTCACTGGGGTCCGATACAGCTGTTTTCTCACTGGGGTCCAATACAGCTGTTTTCTCACTGGGGTCCGATACAGCTGTTTTCTCACTGGGATCCGTTACAGCTGTTTTCTCACTGGGGTCCGATACAGCTGTTTTCTCACTGGGTCCGATACAGCTGTTTTCTCACTGGGCCGATACAGCTGTTTTCTCACTGCAGTCCGATACAGCTGTTTTCTCACTGGGGTCCAATACAGCTGTTTTGTCACTGGGGCCGATACAGCTGTTTTCTCACTGGGGTCCGTTACAGCTGTTTTCTCACTGGGGTCCGTTACAGCTGTTTTCTCACTGGGTCTGATACAGCTGTTTTCTCACTGGGTCCGATACAGCTGTTTTCTCGCTGCGGTGCTATACAGCTGTTTTCTCACTGGGGTCCGATATAACTGTTTTCTCGCTGGGGTCCGATACAGCTGTTTTCTTATCTGGGGTCCATTACAGCTGTTTTCTCACTGGGGTCCGATACAGCTGTTTTCTCACTGGGGTCCGATACAGCTGTTTTCTCACTGGGGTCCAATACAGCTGTTTTCTCGCTGGAGTCCGATACAGCTTTTTTCTCACTGGGGATCGATACAGCTGTTTTCTCACTGGGGTCCGATACAGCTGTTTTCTCACTGGGGTCCGATACAGCTGTACTCAATGGGGATCGATACAGCTGTTTTCTCACTGGGGTCCGATACAGCTGTTTTCTCACTGGGGTCCGATACAGCTGTTTTCTCACTGGGCCGATACAGCTGTTTTCTCACTGGGGTCTGTTACAGCTGTTTTCTCACTGGGGTCCGATACAGCTGTTTTCTCACTGGGGTCCAATACAGCTGTTTTCTCACGGGGTCCGATACAGCTGTTATCTCACTGGGGTCCGATACAGCTGTTTTCTCACTGCGGTCCGATACAGCTGTTTTCTCACTGGGGTCCGATACAGCTGTTTTCTCACTGGGGTCCAATGCAGCTGTTTTCTCACTGGGGTCCGATACAGCTGTTTTCTCACTGCGGTCCGATGCAGCTGTTTTCTCACTGGGGTCCGATACAGCTGTTTTCTCACTGGGGTCCAATGCAGCTGTTTTCTCACTGGGGTCCGATACAGCTGTTTTCTCACTGCGGTCCGATGCAGCTGTTTTTTTGGCGAATCTCATTGGTTCCCACGGCATGGCCAAAGGGACGATACCACGGCCTGGTGAGGGAGGGGAGAAGGGGGAGGAGTTGCCTGACCTCAGCCGCTTTAACCGGAAGCCGGGACCTGAAATGACGCCCTCTCTCCTCGAGTGGCCACCCTTGCCTGTCAGACCAGGTGGCCGGCAGGGCGTTCTGTCGTGGGGTGGGGCAACACAGACCGGCGGGGGAGTGATGATGGAGCCTGGGTTCTTCCCGCTCTCTGTGGGGCTCAGTACCATGCTGATGTGCACACCGAGACACTGGGGATGGGGATGGGGTGGGGCAGGAGGGGTGACAGGAGAGGTGGACTTAACCATTTTGTTTCCGCTCTTTAAACACTGTCAGATTGATGCGGTCCCCATCTCTTGTTCACATGGTTCGCCCACCCCAAGTCCATGACGCAACAGCCTGGAGAACCAATGGTGCGAGGAGAATAGCCTGAGATTGGGTGGAAGGGAGCATTAATAAGCTTGGGGAGGGGTCAGAGTTGGATTCAGTCAACATTGAGCCACGAACTGGCATTAGGATGTGTGGGGGTGTGGCGAGGCGGGGGGTGAAGGTTCCTCACCTGCACGGTGATCAGCTTGTCGGCCATAGAATCTGTCGCCGTGAGTTCTTCGCCGAAGCACAATGTCACCCGGTACTCCGGGGCAACCCCGCCCTCCACGTGGTACTGCTCCAGCTCTATGGCAAATTCACAAGCTGCATTAGTATCGCCCGCTTCCTGCTTCCACACCATATATCCCACCTCCCCGCACCGCCCTCCCAACCCCACACACACATAAACACAAAACCCCCCACACACAAACCCTCGCACACACAAACCCTCGCGCGCACACAGAAACCCCCGCGCGCACACACAAACCCTCGCGCGCACACACAAGCCCTCGCGCGCGCACAAACCCTCGCGCGCACACAAACAAACCCTCGCGCACACACAAACCCTCGCGCGCACACACAACCCTCGTGCGCACACAAACCCTCGCGCACACAAACAAACCCTCACACACACACACAAACCCTCACATGCACACAACCCTCGCACACACACAAACCCCTCGCACACACAAACCCTCGCGCACGCACACACAAACACTCATGCGCGCGCGCACACAAACTCTGGTGCACGCGCGCGCACAAATCCTGGCGCGCGTGCACAAATCCTGGCGCGCACGCGCGCACACACACACAAACCCTGGCGCGCACACCAACCTTGGCACGCGCGCACACACAAACCCTGGCGCGCGCCCGCACAAACCCTGGCGCACGCGCCCGCACAAACCCTGGCGCGCGCGCACCCGCACAAACCCTGGCGCGCGCGCTCACACGCACAATCCCTGGCGCGCGTGCACACGCACAAACCCTGGCGCGCGCGCACCCACACCAACCCTGGCGCGCGCACACACGCATGAACCCTGGCGCACGCACACACGCACGAACCCTGGCGCACGCGCGCACACAAACCCTGACAGGCGCACAGCAACCCTGGCCCGCGCGCGCGCAGCCGCACAAGCCCTGGCGCACGAGCACTCGCACAAACCCTGGCGCGCGCGCGCACCCGCACAAACCCTGGCACGCGCGCGCACACGCACAAACCCAGGCGCGCGTGCGCACACCCGCACAAAACCTGGCGTGCACACACGCACAAACCCTGGCGCGTGCACGCACGCACAAACCCTGGCGCACACAAATCCTGCCGTGCGCCCCCACAAACACTGGCGCGTGCGCAGCCGCACAAGCCCTGGCACGTGCGCGCACACGCGCAAACCCTGGCGCGCGCGCGCACACGCACAAACCCTGGCGCGCGCACACGCACAAACCCTGGCGTGTGCGCACACGCACAAATCCTCACTCACACAAACCCTCGCACACACACACAAACCCTCACACACACAAACACAAACCCTCACACACACACACACACAAACCCTCGCACACACACAAACCCTCACACACACACACACAAACCCTCACACACACAAACCCTCACACACACACAAACCCTCACACACACACACAAACCCTCGCACACACAAACCCTCACACACACAAACCCTCACACACACAAACCCTCACACACACACAAACCCTCACACACACACACACACAAACCCTCACACACACACAAACCCTCACACACACACACACACAAACCCTCACACACAAACCCTCACACACACACACAAACCCTCACACACACACACAAACCCTCACACACACAAACCCTCACACACACAAACCCTCACACACACACAAACCCTCACACACACAAACACAAACCCTCGCACACACACAAACCCACACACACACACACACAAACCCTCACACACACACACACACACAAACCCTCACACACACACACACACAAACCCTCACACACACACAACCCCTCACACACACACAACCCCTCACACACACACAAACCCTCACACACACACACCCTCACACACACAAACCCTCACACACACACACACAAACCCTCACACACACACACACAAACCCTCACACACACACACAAACCCTCACACACACACACAAACCCTCACACACACACACAAACCCTCACACACACACACACAAACCCTCACACACACACACAAACCCTCACACACACACACACAAACCCTCACACACACACACACAAACCCTCACACACACACACCCTCACACACAGAAACCCTCACACACAGAAACCCTCACACACACACAAACCCTCACACACACAAACCCTCACACACAAAACCTCACACACACACACACACAAACCCTCACACACACACACACACACACAAACCCTCACACACACACAAACCCTCACACAGAAACCCTCACACACGCACACACAAACCCTCACACACACACAAACCCTCACACACACACACACAAACCCTCACACACACACACACAAACCCTCACACACACACAAACCCTCACACACAGAAACCCTCACACACACACACACAAACCCTCACACACACACACACAAACCCTCATCACACACACAAACCCTCACACACACACAAACCCTCACACACACACACACAAACCCTCACACACACACACACAAACCCTCACACACACACAAACCCTCACACACACACACAAACCCTCACACACACACACACAAACCCTCACACACAAACCCTCACACACACACACACACAAACCCTCACACACACAAACCCTCACACACACAAACCCTCACACACACAAACCCTCACACACACACAAACCCTCACACACACACAAACCCTCACACACACAAACCCTCACACACACACAAACCCTCACACACACACACACAAACCCTCACACACACACACACAAACCCTCACACACACACAAACCCTCACACACAGAAACCCTCACACACACACACACAAACCCTCACACACACACACACAAACCCTCATCACACACACAAACCCTCACACACACACAAACCCTCACACACACACAAACCCTCACACACACACACACAAACCCTCACACACAAACCCTCACACACACACACACACAAACCCTCACACACACACAAACCCTCACACACACACACACAAACCCTCACACACAAACCCTCACACACACACACACACAAACCCTCACACACACAAACCCTCACACACACACAAACCCTCACACACACACAAACCCTCACACACACACAAACCCTCACACACACACAAACCCTCACACACACAAACCCTCACACACACAAACCCTCACACACACACAAACCCTCACACACACACAAACCCTCACACACACACACACACAAACCCTCACACACACACAAACCCTCACACACACACAAACCCTCACACACACACACACAAACCCTCACACACACAAACCCTCACACACACACAAACCCTCACACACACACAAACCCTCACACACACACACAAACCCTCACACACACACAAACCCTCACACACACAAACCCTCACACACACACAAACCCTCACACACACACACACAAACCCTCACACACACACAAACCCTCACACACACACACACAAACCCTCACACACACACACACACAAACCCTCACACACACACACACAAACCCTCACACACAAACCCTCACACACACACACACACAAACCCTCACACACACAAACCCTCACACACACAAACCCTCACACACACACAAACCCTCACACACACACAAACCCTCACACACACACAAACCCTCACACACACACACACAAACCCTCACACACACACAAACCCTCACACACACACACAAACCCTCACACACACACACACACAAACCCTCACACACACACACACAAACCCTCACACACAAACCCTCACACACATACACACACAAACCCTCACACACACACACACACACAAACCCTCACACACACACACAAACCCTCACCCGTTCACACAAGTTCATAGGGGTAAAAAATGGGGCGCTACCTCCACCGGGGCGCTAATTTAAGCGCCCCGAAAAAGTTAGCGACCCGCGGCCGATTTGCCCAGGTAGTGCCCCGAGAGGGATGAGGGGCGCTGCGAGCCAATATCGCGGCGCTATGTGCCGCAACGGGTACTGCAGGCTTTCCTCTCCTTATTAAAGGGGAGGGGCCTGGCGCAGCGTGTCCCGGCGCCCAGCTGGGCCACCAGGGATCGGGAGGGCCGGCAAACGAGCCCGGCACTCAAGAGGCATTCCAGGCTCACGGCGAGCAGCCGGGGGCAGGTGCTGGTAGGCGGCCAGCAACAAAAATGGCCGCCCGCCACCTCCCCTTCAACTAGCGCCACACCGGCCGCTGTTAGGCCCCCCTGACCTCGTCGGACATAGCGTTCGGCGGTAAGGCGGGGGGCTCCACCCAGTCTTGCGAGCGGGGCGCTGCGCACGGCGATGATGTCATCGGCGGCGGCGCAGTGCTGCGCAGCGCTAACGGTTAGCGCCGCTGCTAACCTCCCGCTGAATTTGACGGGGGGCGTTAACGGCGCCGCACCCGGGTGCGAGTTGCTTTGTGTCTAAGAGGGCGCTATTGGGAGGCACAAATCAACCGAATTTAGCCCCCATAGCCTTTAAAACTCATGCGCAAACACTCACTCAAAAACACACACACACACAAACAGAAACAAACAAACACACAGCTTATTTCCTGTTGTCATTTTCTCCCTCACACTTTTATCTTTACATTTTCCCATTTCACAGGAGACTGGTCAATCCATTTCCTGCCCCTCCCCTTGCGGTGAAGCCGCTCAGAACGTTTCCCAAGCTCCAGACACGATACAAGTGCCGGGGGTGGGGTTTGTGGTGGAGTTTCCGCCCCCTCCCCACTCTCCCCGGCCGATAATTACCCTGCTCGAACTTCTTGCGGTCGAACAGCTTCTCCACCTTCTCGCGCTCCAGCTTGTTGGGCCGGTCGGGGCAGAGGGCGCAGGGCCCGCTCCAGAAGACCCGGCCCTGGCACAGGCGCTGGACGAAGATCCCGTGGCTGTTGCTGTCCAGCATCACACCGCGCTCCAGGAAGGTCAGCAGCACCTCCGTCGCCCGCCGCTTCTCCGGGCAGCTGATGCCGTCCGCCGGGGGGAAGCGCAGCTTCTCCATGGCCTGGGAGCCGAATGAGGCGTCGCTGCGGGACGGGGGCGGCGCCGACGAGATCTTGCAGCCATGCCGCGTCACGGTGTGGCCGACCTCGACGCCACCGTAGTGGAAGGAGATGGACATCGAGTTGGGTTCTAGGGAGGAACAAATACAACAGTGGGGTGTTAGCCAGACAGAATGGCTCCAAAAAGAATTGTTCTTTTTAATTTAGTTAGGCCTATGTGATCCGGCGAGGCCTGCCTGACCCAGCGAGGCCTGCCTGACCCAGCGACGCCTCCGTGACTCGGCGAGGCCTCCGTGACCCGGCGAGGCCTGCCTCACCCGGCGAGGCCTCCGTGACCCGGCGAGGCCTCCGTGACCTGGCGAGGCCTGCCTGACCCGGCGAAGACTCCGTGACCCGGCGAAGACTCCGTGACCCGGCGAGGCCTCCGTGACCCGGCGAGGATCCGTGACCCGGCGACGCCTCCGTGACCCGGCAAGGCCTGCCTGACCCGGCGAGGCCTGCCTGACCCGGCGAGGCCTGCCTGACCCGGCGAGACCTGCCTGACCCGGCGAGGCCTGCCTTACCCGGCGAGGCCTGCCTGACCCGGCGAGGCCTCCGTGACCCGGCGAGGCCTCCGTGACCCGGCGAGGCCTGCCTGACCCGGCGAGGCCTGCCTGACCCGGCGAGGCCTGCCTGACCCGGCGAGGATCCGTGACCCGGCGAGGCCTCCGTGACCCGGCAAGGCCTGCCTGACCCGGCGAGGCCTGCCTGACCCAGCGAGGCCTGCCTGACCCAGCGAGACCTGCCTGACCCGGCGAGGCCTGCCTTACCCGGCGAGGCCTGCCTGACCCGGCGAGACCTGCCTGACCCGGCGAGGCCTGCGTGACCCGGCAAGGCCTGCCTGACCCGGCGAGGCCTGCCTGACCCGGCGAGGCCTGTGTGACCCGGCGAGGCCTGCCTGACCCAGTGAGGCCTCTTTGAAAGAGTTATTCAATTAGTCCCACTCCTCTGCTATTCCTCCTATCCCTGCAAATATTTTCCCTTCAAGTATTTATCAACTCCCTTTTGAGTGTTACTATTGAATCTGCTTCCATCGCCCTTTCAGGCAGGGCATTCCTGATCACAACTCGCTGTGTAAAGAAAATTCTCCTCATGTCGCCTCTGGTTCTTTTGCCAAGCACCATAAATCTGTGTCCTCTGGTTACTGACCCTTCAGCCATTGGAAACAGTTTCTCCTTACTCTATCAAAACCCTTCATAATTTTGAACACTTCTATCAGATCCCCCCTTAACCTTCTCTGCTCTAAGGAGGACAATCCCAGCTTCTCCAGTCTCTCCACCTCTGTCTTAAAGATACTCGCCATGGTGTGGAGATGCCGGAGTTGGACTGGGGTGGACAAATGTAAGAAGTCACACAACACCAGGTTATAGTCCAACAGCTTTATTTGAAATCACAAGCTTTCGGAGCACTGCTCCTTCATCTGACATGATTCTCTGACTATATAAGCTGTGTCTTTATGCATTTCTCCACTTCACCTGAAGAAGGAGCAGCGCTCCGAAAGCTTGTGATTTCAAATAAAGCTGTTGGACTATAACCTGGTGTTGTGTGACTTCTTACATTTAAAGATACTCAACGACTCAGCATCCAAATTCCCTCTGAGTGAAGACATTTCTCCTCATCTCAGTCTTAAATGGCCGACCCCTTATTCTGAGACTGTGACCCCTGGTTCTGGACTCCCCAGACAGGTGAAACATCCTCCCTGTATCTACCCTGTCAGAATTTTGTATGTTTCAATGAGATCACCTCTCATTATTCCAAACTCCAGAGATTATAGGCCCATTCTACACAATCTCTCCTCATAGGACAATCTCCCCATCCCAGGAATCAGTCTGGTGAACCTTCGTTGCACTCCCTCTAAGGCAAGTATATCCTTAACTTAACTGTAAAGTAATGGCGAAGACTGTTATTCCCAGTCTGAATAGCAGGATCCATTTAAGCATAACATTGAAATGGCACAGCAGCATAAACTGAGAACACTGTTTGTCCGATTTTGAAAGACTCTTTCACTATCTGAGGTGCCAACATATTGACTCTCATTGTGTAATCAATGGCTGAGTTCTCAAATCAGAAACAAAGGTTAAACTGCAATCCAAGCTCCACGTGTTGCATACATCATCTACTTGTGGAGGTTGCATCACAAGCTGTGGGGCAAGAACGCAAGAACATGTGGAAACTGCGGGCAGATGTCATGTGACCGGATGTCACATGACTGGATGTCACACAATCAGGTGTCACATGGTCAAACCTCCAGAAATACGTTCAATCAGAGCTGGCGACTCCACCCTGCTGGGGCCTACGTGACCCAGATAAGGCCTACTCGGCCCTAGTAGGGCCTGCAAAGCCCTGGTGGGGCCTACACGACCCAGATAAGGCCTACTTGGCCCTAGTCGGGTCTACAAAGCCCTGGTGGGGCCTACACGACCCAGATAAGGCCTACTCGGCCCTACAAAGCCCTGGTGGGGCCTACACAACCCAGATAAGGCCTACTCGGCCCTAGTAGGGCCTACAAAGCCCTGGTGGGGCCTACACGACCCAGATGAGGCCTGCTTGGCCCTAGTAGGGCCTACAAAGCCCTGGTGGGGCCTACATGACCCAGATAAGACCTATTCGGCCTTAGTAGGGTCTACAAAGCCCTGGCGGGGTCTACACGTCCCAGATGAGGCCTGCATGACCCAGATGAGGCCTGGTCAGGCCTACATGATCCTAATAAATCCTGCACAACCCTGGGGGGGCCGACACGAACCTGGTGGGGCCTACACGAACCTGGTGGGGCCTACACATAGGAACATAAGAAATAGGAGCAGGAGTAGGCCATTCAGTCCTTCGAGCCTGCTCCATGGCTGATCTTCTGCCTCAACTCCATTCACCGGCCCTATCGCCATATCACTTGATGCCCTTACTAGTCAGAAATCTATCGACTTGTTTTGAATATACCCAATGACTGAGCCTCCACAACCCTCTGGGGTAGAGAATTCCAAAGATTCACCACCCTCTGTGAAGAAATTTCTTCTCATCTCAGTCCTGAATGGCCTACCCTTTATCCTGAGGCTGTGGCCCCTGGTTCTAGACTCCCCAGCCAAGGGTAACATTCTCTCAGCATCCAACCTATCAAGCCCTGTAATAATTTTGTATGCTTCAATGAGATCCCCTCTCATTCTTCTGAATTCAAGAGAATACAGGCCTAGTTTACTCAATCTCTTCTCATACGACACT
Source organism: Somniosus microcephalus (assembly GCF_052327205.1). Lineage (NCBI taxonomy): Eukaryota > Metazoa > Chordata > Chondrichthyes > Squaliformes > Somniosidae > Somniosus > Somniosus microcephalus. The sequence continues at coordinate 97,742,792 of NC_140990.1, read as the reverse complement.
CCCGCCATCCCAGGAATCAATCTCGTGAACCTTCATTGCAATCCCTCTATGGCAAGTATATCCTTCCTTAGGTAAGGAGACCCAAATTGTACATAGTGCTCCAGGTGTGGTCTCACCAAGGCACTATATAATTGGAGTAAGACGTCTTTACTCCTGTACTCAAATCCTCTTGTACATGAACTTGGTGGGGCCTATGTGACCCTAATGAGGTCTTCCTGGTCATTGTGTGGCCAATACAACCTCGTGGCGCCTGCCTGACCCCAGTGGGGCCTGCAAGACTCTAGTGAAGGTAGCCTAACTCTAGTGTGGCCTACATGATCCCAGTGAGGCCAGTGGCCCAGCCAAAGCTGGACTACTCCCAGGACCAAGTGGGGCCTGCATAATCATGCCAGGGGTGTGGTATCCCAGAACGCCAGTGAGGCCTTGCTTGATTGAAGGGCGGCACCAGGTCTCAGCATGGCACCTACCTAATGGCCACGTGCCCATCCCCTCCCCAGCCTCTTTCAAGGAGAGAGAAAAAAACTTATACCCTAAAAAATGTGTTACCTGTCTCTGGTAGGCTTGGCGACATCAGGTTGGTGAGGCTATTTGTGTAATTATTCACAACTGTCAGCAGGGAGAGAAAGAGGTAGATTTAGACTGAGGTACATACTGCCCGTCAACCCTCAACAAGGCCCCACCTGCTCCCCGCTCCTGTCCTGAAAGTGGGACCTCAGAGCCAAAACAAATTGTGTTCCTTTTAAATTAGTGAGGCATATATGTCCCATTGAGTCTACATGATCCTGGTGTGGCCTACGCGACCCTGCTCGGGGCCTAGGCAACCCTGGTCGGGGCCTAGATGACACTGGTGGAGCCTACACAACCCTGGCTGGGGCCTACGTGACCCGGGCAGGGCCTAGACGGCCCAGGTGGGGCCTATGCAACCCTCTTGGGGGCCTAGGCGACCCTGGTTGAGGCCGAGGTGACCCTGTTTGGGGCCTACGCGACCCCGGTGGGACCCACGTTCACACATGATTCAATTGCTAGGCCACTGGGTGCCCCACTCCCAGTGACCATCGCCGGCGGTGACCTTGGGCCCTGTTACCGGAGGTAAATGGGGTGGTTGCGGTCCCGAGCCCTGCCCGCAGGCCCGCGTTGGGAGTGGGCACCGTGCCCTCGGGCTCTACCTTCAGTGGTGGTGGTGGTGGGGGCTATGCTCCACTCCAGCGAGGTGCTTTCAACGGAACCTTCCTCCTGCACGGACATCTCGGAGCCAGAACTAGGATCGGAGCTGTTGTCACTCTCTTCCGCCTGCTGGGAAACGAGAGCGGGGCTGTCACTCTCCACCTGCTGGGAAACAAGAGGGCGTCACTCTTAACCTGCTGGGATTGAGTAACAGGGGGCCTCACTCTCCACCTGCTGGGAATCAAGAAGAGGTCTGTCACTCCCCACCTGCTGGGAAACAAGAGGGCGTCACTCTTAACCTGCTGGGATTGAGTAACAGGGGGCCTCACTCTCCACCTGCTGGGAACCAAGAAGAGGTCTGTCACTCCCCACCTGCTGGGAATCAAGAAGAGGTCCGTCACTCTCCACCTGCTGGGGGGAAAAAAGACCAGTAGCTTCACTCTCCACCTGCTGGGGGCGCCACTCTCTGCCTGCTGGGAAACAGCAATGGAGGGCATCACTCTTCACTCAGCTCCCCCAGTCCTGCTCCGCACAGAGCCCCTTAGCCCCGTTTCACACAGATCCCCCTACTCGCCCCCTCAGCTCTAATCGTCCCTGCAGTTAGCTCCCCACCCCCGCCTCCCGACACCCCCTCCTCCCCCGAGGAGGAGCCCCCCGGGCCCCCGACCCAGCACACGCTACCCCGCTCCTCACCTCCTCTTGTGTGGGGGAGCCGGGCTCCGATTTCATTCGCTTCGCCGTCTCGGCCCTCTTCAACTTCACGGTGCCCAGGTCGAGGTCAGCTGCTGACTTCCCTGTGAATGGAGTCCATTGAAACACACGTCAGAACGGATACACCATAGCCCCTCTCGCCGTGACACCGCTCCCTTCTTTATCTGAAGGGGCTGCTCCTCGATTTCTGGCTGCACTTCAGTCCCACGCTCCTGATCTTTGGTCACCCGGTGCGGAGGGAGAGCGGGCAGGTCGGGGGAACTTCCTGGTAGGGGAGTCCAGAACCAGGGGGTCACAGTCTAAGGATAAGGGGTAAGCCATTTAGGACAGCGATGAGGAGGAATTTCTTCACCCAGAGAGTGGTGAACCTGTGGAATTCTCTACCACAGAAGGCAGTTGAGGCCAATTCATTAAATATATTCAAGAAGGAGTTGGATATATTTCTTAAGGCTAAAGAGATCAAGGGATATGGGGAGAAGGCAGGGACAGGGTACTGAATTTGGATGATCAGCCATGATCTCATTAAATGGCGGAACAGACTCGAGGGGCCGAATGGCCTACTCCTGCTCCTATCTTCTATGTTTCTATGTAGGACAGCTCCTGGGCCTGGCCAAAGTGGCCATTAACTGATCCAGGCAGCGGGCGGTCGAGGGGGTCGTTCGGCCCAGCTGCCTGCCTCTCTTCCGTGGCCACGTTCGTGCCCGGGTGGCCCTGGAGTTGGAGCACGCGGTGTCCGCCGGCACACCCGAGGCCTTCCGCAACCGGTGGGCGCCGTGGGGGACTGGAGTGCATCATCACCCCCGGCCAATGAAATTTTAATTTAATTTGTTATGGTTCTTTTAAAGTTTTATTAGTTACAGTTTATTTGTTTTAAGAGTGCACCACAAGAAGGGTACACCGCTCCCCTCGCCGACTCGCCCCACACAAGCAGTAGGCGAGCACTCACGTTTAATGGTGTTCTCCTCCACGATCTTGTAGACTTTGTACGGTTCGGAGATGTCCAGCTGGGAGCGCTGGGGAACCTCTTCAAACTCGCAGCTCTTGTTGAGCGCGCACCTCAGTCGCGTTTTCCAGGTGGCCGGGTCCACTTTGTCTCCGTCCTTGAATTTCCCCTTGAACTTGGCCCACGCCTGTTCGGAGAGAGCTCGGCCCGTTAATGGAGACGGAGCTACCCCACACTCCCCATCGCAATCACCAAACCCAGCACCAGAATCAGACACACCCAGGTCAGGTACAGCACAGGTTAGATACAGAGTAACCATCCCTCTACACTGTCCCATCAAACACTCCCAGGGCAGGTACAGCACGGGTTAGATACAGAGTAAAGCTTCCTCTACACTGTCTCATCAAACACTCCCAGGGCAGGTACAGCACGGGTTAGATACAGAGTAAAGCTCCTTCTACACTGCCCCATCAAACACTCCCAGGGCAGGTACAGCACGGGTTAGATACAGAGTAAAGCTCCCTCTACACTGCCCCATCAAACACTCCCAGGGCAGGTACAGCACGGGTTAGATACAGAGTAAAGCTCCTTCTACACTGTCCCAGCAATCACTTCCAGTGCCTGACCCACTGACCATTACCCAACCCCCCTATCAGAGGGAGGAGACCTTCATCCCCTCTGTCCGGGGCTGGATTTGACCCCAGGTCCCAGAGGTTGAAAGGTCAGTGTCTCACCATTGGTGGCCGTGCCTTCAACTGCCTGGGCCCTAAGCTCTGGAATTCCCTCCCTAAACCTCTCCGCCTCTCTGTCCTACTTTAAGACGCTCCTTAAAACCTACCTCTTTGACCAAAGGCAGAGTATTATTTAAATGGTGATAGATTAGGAAATATTGATGTACAAAGGGAACTGGATGTCCTTGTACACCAGTCACTGAAAGCAAACATGCAGGTGCAGCAAACAGTTAGGAAGGCAAATGGTCTGTTGGCCTTCATTGCAAGAGGATTCGAGTACAGGAGCAAGGATGTCTTACTACAGTTGTACAGGGCCTTGGTGAGACCACACCTGGAGTACTGTGTGCAGTTTTGGTCTCTTTACCTCAGAAAGGATATACTTGCCATAGAGGGAGTGCAGCGAAGGTTCACCAGACTGATTCCTGGGATGGCAGGGCTGTCGTATGAGGAGAGATTGGGTCGACTAGGCCTGTATTCACTCGAGTTTAGAAGAATGAGAGGGGATCTCATTGAAACGTATAAAATTCTGACAGGGCTAGACAGACTGGATGCAGGGAGGATGTTTCCCCTGGCTGGGGGGTCTAGAACGAGGGGTCGCAGTCTGAGGATACGGGGTAGGACATTTGGGACTGAGATGAGGAGAAATTTCTTCACTCAGAGGGTGGTGAACCTGTGGAATTCTCTACCACAGAAAGCTGTGGAGGCCAAGTCACTGAATATATTTAAGAAGGAGATAGATAGACACAAAAGGCATCAAGGGGTATGGGGAGAGAGCGGGAATATGGTATTGAGATAGAGGATCAGCCATGATCATATTGAATGGCGGAGCAGGCTCGAAGGGCCGAATGGCCGACTCCTGCTCCTATTTTTCTAAACTTTTGGTCACCTGTCCTCGTATCTCCTTATGTTACTCGGTGTCAGGTTTTGTTTGTTAATCGCTCCTGTGAAGCGCCTTAGGACGTTTTACTATGTTAACGGCGCTATATAAATCAAAGTTGCTGTGATTGGGTCTGAAACTGCTGCAGAATTATTTCCTATCAATGTAAAGTTAACTGAACCCAGGGCCTGAGTGTCGCGGTCTCGATGTGGACCTTGGTGACCTCTGACCCCCTTCCCCCAGCCAAAACAGGCTCAGCCCAGGCTGAGTTCCGCCCAGTTGATTCTGGCGGGAGTAGCTGGGAGGAGGCAGCGGCGTACCTTGAAAATGGCGGCGTCCTCGTCGTGCCTGTAGTCTTGCTTGCCTGCGTGCTTCCACGGGATCCGGAACATTCCCAGCTTGCGATCCTCCCAGACCAGGCCCGGGTACAGCTTGCTGTCCACTTGCTCGATCATCCACTGCTTCAGCTTGCGGGTGCACCTCCCCCGTCCCTCCATCCTGGGCACAAAGCGGGAAAGGAACGGGAAGACCGGCGATGAGACGGGATCGCGGAGACCTGCCCGACCCCCGCGCGACCTGCCCGACCCCAGCGTGGCCTGCCCCCCCACACCCCCTGACCCCCGCGTGACCTGCCCGACCCCAGTGTGACCTCCCTAACATCCTCCCGCACTGCCCCCCCCCCATTCCCGCAGCCAACTGCGGGATGAAAGATGTTCTCCCCCTCCCCCCCCACACCACCACCAATCATATTCCTCTAATTTGACCCATGTCCCAGGGGGTGAAAGGTCAGTGTCGGATCCACTGTCCCACTCAGTCCCCCATCAGAGAGAGACCTTCATCTCCCTCTGTCTAGGGCTGGATTGGACGGCCGGATAGAGCCAGGGAGGGGGAGGGGGAAGAGGGAGGAAGGGTGGGTGAAGAGGAAATAGGGAAGAGATGGGGAGAGGGCAGGATGGGAGGGAGGGGAAGGAGGGTGGACTGGGGGAGGGGAGGAGGAAATGGGGGACGAGGAAGAAGGGCAGATGGGAAGGAGGGCAGGGATGGGAAGAGGGTGGAGGGGAGGTGTAGTGGAAGATACCCTCAGTCAACTAGTCCTGGGACTCAGTGAAGTAACTACTAACAATACTAACAATAACCAGCCCCAGGACAGTGACAGGGTAACACAAAGAATTCGACCCAACACAATCGTCGCTAAGCAAAAGGAAAAATATCTGACATATTGGGCAGAAACAACAAAAACCCAAAGCAAACTCAATTGCTACTTGGCCCTAAACAGACAATACAACATAGCTGATTACCTGACCATGGTAAAGGATAACAAACTGAGAAGAACCTTGACAAGGTACAGACTTAGTGAACATAGCCTGGCTATCGAAAAAGGCAGACACAGGCAGACCAGGCTGCCAAGAGAGGACAGGATATGCTCTCACTGCAGTCAGGGAGTGGTGGAGACAGAGATGCACTTCCTCACAGCTTGTGGAAAATATCAGGGCATCAGGGAGAATTTCTACCAAAAATTCTCACAAATATGCCCTGATTTCAGAAATCTGAATGACAACCAAAAACTCCCATTCCTACTGGGAGAGGAGAGAAGCTGTATAACACTGGCGGCACACTATGTTACAGCTTGCCATGAACAGAGGGACAACCAGTAAACTAAGAAAAGAATATATATAAACAATGCGAATGTATATTTATACACTCAGGGATATACCTGTTTATACACTGTATGAATAGAACTGCGTTTATGTGCTAAACCATAAATGTATTTTGATGCTTTGGCAACATAAGATGTAACTTATCATGCCAATAAAGCGATTTGAATTGTGAATTGTGAATTGTGGAAGATGGTGGAGGGTAGTGGAGGGGTGATGGTGGAACAGGGCGGAAGGAGGTTGGAAGTGGAAGGGGAGGAAGGGAGCAGGTGAGGGAGGGAGGAGGGGGTGAGGGGGAAGGAGGAGTGGGTGAGGGGGAGGGAGGGAGGAGAGGAGGGTAGAGGAGGGGAGGGTGGAGGGGAGGGGGGTGGAGGGGGCCTGAGTGAGGGGGCGGGAGGGAGGAGAGGAGGGTGGAGGGGAGGAGGTGGCAAGGTGGAGGGGGTGAGGGGGAGGGTGGAGGGGGCGAAGGGGAGGGAGGAGGGGGTGAGGGGGAGGGAGGAGTGGGTGAGGGGGCGGGAGCAAGGGAGGAGAGGAGGGTGGAAGGGGTTGGAGGGAGGGAGGAGAGGAGGGTGGAGGGGTGAGGGGGAGGAAGGAGGGGGCTGAGTGGAAAGGAGGGAGGAGAGGAAGGTGGAGGGGAGGAGGGTGGAGGGGACGAGGGGGAGGGAGGAGGGTGGAGGGGGTGGGGGTGAGGGGTAGGAAGGCAGGAGTGTAGAGGAGGGGAGGGTGGAGGGGCGGAGGCTGGAGGGAGGAGGGGGCGAGGGGGGGCGGGAGCGAGGGGGGAGGGTGAGAAAGGGAGGAGGAAGTTTGGAGAGGAGGGTGGAGGGTGGAGGGAGGAGGGGGCGAGGGGGGGCGGGAGCGAGGGGGGAGGGTGAGAAAGGGAGGAGGAAGTTTGGAGAGGACACGCATTGTTTACCAGACAGGAAACGAGGCAGAAAAGGGTTGCCGAGTTAGCAGAGCGGACAAAGGGTTAACCAGGTCAGCAGAACTTCAATGCTGAGCCGAACAAGCCCTCTGCCCCACAGCACCCAGCTCCCACTCCACCTCCAGCCTGTTTCATATACAGTACGTTAAACCAGAATTCCAGTTCTGGCACCGAGTCTGCCACAGGTTTAAAAATTACAGCTCGCTATTTCTCGTTTACACAACTCACTCGTCTTCCTGCTCCCGCTCCCGATGCGGCAGCAGCGGCGAAGCCCCGTTATTTGGCGGAGGTGCTCCGGGTTTGTTTCTGAGGTGCTCGGTATTCCACAGCACCCAGCGTTGGCTCCAAGTGTTAACTGCAGGCTACAGCTTCCCGCCCCTTTTTTATAGACTCGACTCAGTCACCAGCTTTCCAAGAAATCACGTGACTATCTCACCAAAGGCCCTGTCGTCACACAAGCTGTAAGTGGGCCTGTAGAGGGAGCACTTCACACTCAATCACTCCAAAACATACACACACACGCACACACCCAGGTACACACACACACAATCAGCTCATGCTCTTTCTTCTTCTTAGGAACCGAGGATGACTTGCTTCCACACTAAAAATGAGTTCTCAGGTGACTGATGAGTCCAATGCGGGACCTACAGTCTCTGTCCCAGGTGGGGCAGACAGTGGTTGAAGGGGCGGGAGGGTGGGGTGCTTGGGTTGACGTGCGCTCCTTGTGTTGTCTGCGCTTGGCTTCCACTTGCTCCCGGCGAAGAGACTCGAGGTGTTCGGCGCCTTCCCGGATACTTCTCCACTTTGTGTGGTCTTGGGCCAGGGATTCCCAGGTGTCGGTGGGGATGTTACACTTTTCCAAGGAGGCTTTGAAAGTGTCCTTGAAGCGTTTCCTCTGCCCACCTGGGGCTCTCTTGCCGTGTCGGAGCTCCGAGTAGAGCGCTTGTTTTGGGAGTCTCGTATCGGGCATGCGGACAATGTGACCCGTCCATTGGAGCTGATTGAGCGTGATCAAAGCTTCGATGCTGGGGATGTTGGCCTGAGCAAGAACACTGACGTTGGTGCGCCTATCCTGCCAATGGATTTGCAGGATCTTGTGGAGGCAGCGTTGGTGGTACCTCTCCAGTGCTTTGAGGTGCCTGCTGTACGTGGTCCATGTCTCTGAGGCATACAGCAGGGCGGGTATCACTGCTGCTCTGTAGACCATGAGCTTAGTGCCGGGTTTGAGGTCCTGGTCTTCAAACACTCTCTTCCTCAGGCGACCGAAGGCTGCACTGGCACACTGAAGGCAGTGTTGGACTTCGCCATCGACGACTGCCCTTGTTGACAGTAGGCTCCCGAGGTATGGAAAGTGGTCCACGTTGACCAAGGCCTTGTCGTGGATTTTGATAATTGGGGGGCAGTACTGTGTGGCGGGGGCAGGTTGGTAGAGGACCTTTGTCTTACGGATGTTTAGTGTAAGGCCTATGCTGTCGTATGCTTCGGTGAAGGTGTTGATGATGGTTTGAAGTTCGACCTCTGAGTGAGTGCAGACGCAAGCATCGTCTGCATACTGTAATTCGACGACAGAGGATGGGACGACCTTGGATCTGGACTAGAGGCGACGGAGGTTGAACAGTTTCCTGTTTGTTCTGTAAATTAGCTCCATACCAGTGGGGAGCTTACTGAGGGTGAGATGGAGTATTGCAGCATTGGAGCATTGCACAAACACACCCAGGTACACACACACAATCAGCTCACGCTCACACACAGGTACACACGTACAATCAGCTCACGCTCACACCTAGGTACACACGCACAATCAACTCACGCTCACACACAGGTACGCACACACAATCAGCTCACGCTCACACACAGGTACACACGTACAATCAGCTCACGCTCACTTCCAGGTACACACACACAATCAGCTCACGCTCACACACAGGTACACACACACAATCAGCTCACGCTCACACCCAGGTACACACACACAATCAGCTCACGCTCACACCCAGGTACACACACACAATCAGCTCACAAACACACCCAGGTACACACGTACAATCAGCTCACGCTCACACACAGGTACACACACACACAATCAGCTTACGTTCACACCCAGGTACACACACACAATCAGCTCATGCTCACACCCAGGTACACATGCACAATCAGCTCACGTTCACACCCAGGTACACACACACAATCAGCTCACAAACACACCCAGGCACACACACACGTACAATCAGCTCACGCTCACACCCAGGTACACACGTACAATCAGCTCACGCTCACACCCAGGTACACACGCACAATCAGCTCACGCTCACACACAGGTACACACGCACAATCAGCTCACGCTCAGACCCAGGTACACAAGTACAATCAGCTCACGCTCACACACAGGTACACACACACAATCAGCTCACGCTCACACACAGGTACACACGCACAATCAGCTCCCGCTCACACCCAGGTACACAAGTACAATCAGCTCACGCTCACACACAGGTACACACGCACAATCAGCTCACGCTCACACCCAGGTACACAAGTACAATCAGCTCACGCTCACACACAGGTACACACACACAATCAGCTCACGCTCTCACACAGGTACACAAGTACAATCAGCTCACGCTCACACACAGGTACACACACACAATCAGCTCACGCTCACACACAGGTACACACACAATCAGCTCATGCTCACACCCAGGTACACACACACAATCAGCTCACGCTCACACACAGGTACACACACACAATCAGCTCACGCTCACACCCAGGTACACAAGTACAATCAGCTCACGCTCACACACAGGTACACACACGCAATCAGCTCACGCTCACACACAGGTACACATGTACAATCAGCTCATGCTCACACCCAGGTACTCACGCACAATCAGCTCACGCTCACACCCAGGTACACACGTACAATCAGCTCACGCTCACACCCAGGTACACACGCACAATCAGCTCACGCTCACACCCAGGTACACAAGTACAATCAGCTCACGCTCACACACAGGTACACACACACAATCAGCTCACGCTCTCACACAGGTACACACGTACAATCAGCTCACGCTCACACACAGGTACACACACACAATCAGCTCACGCTCACACACAGGTACACACGCACAATCAGCTCACGCTCACACCCAGGTACACACGTACAACCAGCTCACGCTCACACACAGGTACACACACACAATCAGCTCACGCTCACACCCAGGTACACAAGTACAATCAGCTCACGCTCACACACAGGTACACACACACAATCAGCTCACGCTTACACACAGGCACACACACACAATCAGCTCACGCTCACACACAGGTACACATGTACAATCAGCTCACGCTCACACACAGGTACACACACACAATCAGCTCACGCTCACACCCAGGTACACACGTACAATCAGCTCACGCTCACACCCAGGTACACACACACAATCAGCTCACGCTCACACACAGGTACACACGTACAATCAGCTCACGCTCACACCCAGGTACACACGTACAATCAGCTCACGCTCACACACAGGTACACACACACAATCAGCTCACGCTCACACACAGGTACACACGTACAATCAGCTCACGCTCACACCCAGGTACACACGTACAATCAGCTCACGCTCACACACAGGTACACACACACAATCAGCTCACGCTCACACCCAGGTACACACACACAATCAGCTCATGCTCACACCCAGGTACACACGCACAATCAGCTCACGCTCACACCCAGATACACACATACAATCAGCTCACGCTCACACCCAGGTACACACGCACAATCAGCTCACGCTCACACCCAGGTACACATGCACAATCAGCTCACGCTCACACACAGGTACACACGCACAATCAGCTCACGCTCACACCCAGGTACACACACACAATCAGCTCATGCTCACACCCAGGTACACACGCACAATCAGCTCACGCTCACACACAGGTACACACACACAATCAGCTCACGCTCACACCCAGGTACACACGTACAATCAGCTCACGCTCACACACAGGTACACACACACAATCAGCTCACGCTCACACCCAGGTACACAAGTACAATCAGCTCACGCTCACACCCAGGTACACACGCACAATCAGCTCACGCTCACACACAGGTACACACACACAATCAGCTCACGCTCACACACAGGTACACACACACAATCAGCTCACGCTCACACCCAGGTACACACGTACAATCAGCTCACGCTCACACCCAGGTACACACACACAATCAGCTCACGCTCACACCCAGGTACACACGCACAATCAGCTCACGCTCACACACAGGTACACACGCACAATCAGCTCACGCTCACACACAGGTACACACACACAATCAGCTCACGCTCACACACAGGTACACACGCACAATCAGCTCACGCTCACACACAGGTACACACACACAATCAGCTCATGCTCACACCCAGGTACACCCACACAATCAGCTCACGCTCACACACAGGTACACACACACAATCAGCTCACGCTCACACACAGGTACACACGCACAATCAGCTCACAAACACACCCAGGTACACACGTACAATCAGCTCACGCTCACACCCAGGTACACACAGACACACTCAGCTTACGCTCACACCCAGGTACACACACACAATCAGCTCACGCTCACACCCAGGTACACACGCACAATCAGCTCACAAACACACCCAGGTACACACACACAATCAGCTCACGTTCACACCCAGGTACACACACACAATCAGCTCATGCTCACACCCAGGTACACATGCACAATCAGCTCACGCGCACACCCAGGTACACACACACAATCAGCTCACAAACACACCCAGGCACACACACACGTACAATCAGCTCACGCTCACACCCAGGTATACACGTACAATCAGCTCAAACTCACACACAGGTACACACGCACAATCAGCTCACAAACACACCCAGGTACACACACACAATCAGCTCACGCTCACACCCAGGTACACACGCACAATCAGCTCACGCTCACACACAGGTACACACACACAATCAGCTCACGCTCACACACAACTACACACACACAATCAGCTCACGCTCACACCCAGGTACACACGTACAATCAGCTCACGCTCACACCCAGGTACACACACACACACTCAGCTTACGCTCACACCCAGGTACACACACACAATCAGCTCACGCTCACACCCAGGTACACACATACAATCAGCTCACAAACACACCCAGGCACACACGCACAATCAGCTCACGCTCACACCCAGGTACACACACACAATCAACTCACGCTCACACACAGGTACACACGCACAATCAGCTCACGCTCACACCCAGGTACACACGCACAATCAGCTCACGCTCATACCCAGGTACACACGTACAATCAGCTCACGCTCACACCCAGGTACACACGCACAATCAGCTCACGCTCACACCCAGGTACACACGCACAATCAGCTCACGCTCACACCCAGGTACACACGCACAATCAGCTCACGCTCACACCCAGGTACACACATACAATCAGCTCACAAACACACCCAGGTACAAATGCACAATCAGCTCACGCTCACACCCAGGTACACACACACAATCTGCTCACAAACACACCCAGGTACACACGCACAATCAGCTCACGCTCACACCCAGGTACACACACACAATCAGCTCACAAACACACCCAGGTACACAATCAGCTCATGCTCACACGGGGGCGAGGGGATGGAACCTGGGCTCTTTCAGCTGTGTGGGGCTCAGTACCACACTGGGCTGAGTGACGGAGGTGGCAGGAAGTAGAGCTAGCAGCCCCCCTCTCGATCCTACTACCTCCAGCTCCCATCCAAACCCCCTCTGCCTCTCTCAAACACTTCTTAAAATCTCTCTTTTCAGCCGGGGTTATGGTCTGCCCCCACCACACTGCTCTGCTTGTGGTTCTGGGTGTGGGTGTGGGTGTTTGTCACGCTGTTTCATGGTGACTCAGCTGTGGCTCAGTGAGTCTCACATTCTTGCCTTTGAGTCAGAAGGTTGTGGGTTCCAGTCCCTACTCGGTAGACTCGAGCCCCCATAATCCAGGGCCGACACTCCAGGCACCAGTGCTGAGGGAGTGCCGCCCTGTCGGAGGAGCCGTCTTTCAGATGAGACATTAAACCGAGGTCCCCGTCTGCTCTCTCTCTCGGGTGGACGTAAAAGATCCCATGGCCACTATTTCGAAGAAGAGCAGGGGGCGGGTGGGGGAGTTGTCCCCAGTGTTCTGGGCTAATATTTACCCCACGAAAAACCAGATGATCTGGTCATTATCACACTGCTGTTTCTGGGATCTTGCTGTGCGCAGATTGGCTGCCGTGTTTCCTACATTACTACAGTGGCTACACTTCAAATGTACTTCAATGTCTATAAGGCACTTTGAAACATCTTGAGGTGCAAGTGCTTTCCCAATCTAGCTCTCTCCCTTTCTCTCTCTCTCTTTGTCCTCCAGTCTCTCCCTCTCCCTCTATTGCCCTCTATGTCTCATTCCCCCCGCTCGCTCTTGCTGTCCCTCTTACCTGCCCTCTCCCTCTTACCCTTTCCCTCTCTCTCTCTCTGGTTTCCCACAGGTTTTCACCCTAATATTGTCCACCGAGTGCTGTCAGGACAAGCAAGTGGTCATTAGACCCAATAATGTCATCCCGTTTCAATGCAAAACACACCCCCCCCTCACCATATCCCCACCCCCACCTCACCATACCCCCACCCCCCTCACCATACCCCCACCCCCACCTCACCATATCCCCACCCCCACCTCACCATACCCCCACCCCCCCCTCACCATATCCCCACCCCCACGCCCACCCCCCCTCACCATATCCCCACCCCCCCTCACCATATCCCCACCCCCACCTCACCATACCCCCACCCCCCCTCACCATACCCCCACCCCCCCTCACCATACCCCCACCCCCACCTCACCATATCCCCACCCCCACCTCACCATATCCCCACCCCCACCTCACCATACCCCCACCCCCCTCACCATACCCCCACCCCCCCCTCACCATACCCCCACCCCCACCTCACCATATCCCCACCCCCACCTCACCATATCCCCACCCCCACCTCACCATATCCCCACCCCCACCTCACCATACCCCCACCCCCCCCTCACCATACCCCCACCCCCCTCACCATATCCCCACACCCCCTCACCATACCCCCACCCCCACCTCACCATATCCCCACCTCACCATACCCCCACCCCCACCTCACCATACCCCCACCCCCTCACCATATCCCCACCCCCACCTCACCATAACCCCACCCCCCCTCACCATATCCCCAGCCCCCCCTCACCATATCCCCACCTCACCATATCCCCACCCCCACCTCACCATACCCCCACCCCCACCTCACCATATCCCCACCCCCCCTCACCATATCCCCACCCCCACCTCACCATACCCCCACCCCCCCTCACCATACCCCCACCCCCACCTCACCATATCCCCCACCCCCACCTCACCATATCCCCACCCCCACCTCACCATATCCCCACCCCCCCTCACCATATCCCCACCCCCTCACCATATCCCCCACCTCACCATATCCCCACCCCCACCTCACCATATCCCCCACCCCCACCTCACCATATCCCCACCCCCCCTCACCATATCCCCCACCCCCCACCTCACCATATCCCCCACCCCCACCTCACCATATCCCCACCCCCCTCACCATATCCTCACCCCCACCTCACCATATCCCCACCCCCACTTCACCATATCCCCAACTCCTCATCATATCCCCACCCCCCTCACCATATCCCCACCCCCCCTCACCATATCCCCCACCCCCCACCTCACCATATCCCCACCCCCTCACCATATCCCCACCCCCCTCACCATATCCCCACCCCCCCTCACCATATCCCCCACCCCCCACCTCACCATATCCCCACCCCACCTCACCATATCCCCAACTCCTCATCATATCCCCACCCCCCACCTCACCATATCCCCACCCCCACCTCACCATATCCCCACCCCCACCTCACCATATCCCCACCCCCTCACCATATCCCCACCCCCCTCACCATATCCCCACCCACACCTCACCTTACCCCACCCCCACCTCACCATGTCCCCACCCCCCCTCACCATATCCCCACCCACACCTCACCATATCCCCACCCCCACCTCACCATATCCCCACCCCCGCCTCACCATATCGTCCCAACACCATTCCCTCCCTGCCCCCCCTGCCCCAATCCCCCGCTTCCGCCACAAGGCTCCCTCATTCCCTCCTCCAGATTCCTCTCCTCACCATCTGAATGTCTGCTTGCCCCCGGTACCAGCTGACACTCTCCCCCTGGGAGTTTCTCTCCCGCCCCTGCGGATGGACACTTACCCTGCGCTCACTCTGTCACCGTGTGAACCTGTCCTCAGGCACTCTGGAAATGCAAATTGTGGTCATTTTATCTAACCCGTGCTGTACCTGCCCTGGGAGTGTTTGATGGGACAGTGTAGAGGGAGCTTTACTCTGTATCTAACCCGTGCTGTACCTGCCCTGGGAGTGTTTGATGGGACAGTGTAGAGGGAGCTTTACTCTGTATCTAACCCGTGCTGTACCTGCCCTGGGAGTGTTTGATGGGACAGTGTAGAGGGAGCTTTACTCTGCAACTAACCCGTGCTGTACCTGCCCTGGGAGTGTTTGATGGGACAGTGTAGAGGGAGCTTTACTCTGTATCTAACCCATGCTGCACCTGCCCTGGGAGTGTTTGATGGGACAGTGTAGTGGGAGCTTTACTCTGTATCTAACCCGTGCTGTACCTGCCCTGGGAGTGTTTGATGGGACAGTGTAGAGGGAGCTTTACTCTGTATCTAACCCGTGCTGTTCCTGCCCTGGGAGTGTTTGATGGGACAGTGTAGAGGGAGCTTTACTCTGTATCTAACCCGTGCTGTACCTGCCCTGGGAGTGTTTGATGGGACAGTGTAGAGGAAGCTTTACTCTGTATCTAACCCGTGCTGTACCTGCCCTGGGAGTGTTTGATGGGACAGTGTAGAGGGAGCTTTACTCTGTATCTAACCCATGCTGTACCTGCCCTGCGAGCGTTTGACGGGACAGTGTGGAGGGAGCTTTACTCTGTATCTAACCCGTGCTGTACCTGCCCTGGGAGTGTTTGATGGGACAGTGTAGAGGGAGCTTTACTCTGTATCTAACCCATGCTGTACCTGCCCTGCGAGCGTTTGACGGGACAGTGTGGAGGGAGCTTTACTCTGTATCTAACCCGTGCTGTACCTGCCCTGGGAGTGTTTAATGGGACAGTGTAGAGGGAGCTTTACTCTGTATCTAACCCGTGCTGTACCTGCCCTGGGAGTGTTTGATGGGACAGTGTAGAGGGAGCTTTACTCTGTATCTAACCCGTGCTGTACCTGCCCTGGGAGTGTTTGATGGGACAGTGTAGAGGGAGCTTTACTCTGTATCTAACCCGTGCTGTACCTGCCCTGGGAGTGTTTGATGGGACACTGTAGAGGGAGCTTTACTCTGTATCTAACCCGTGCTGAACCTGCCCTGGGAGTGTTTGGTGGGGCAGTGTAGAGGGAGCTTTACTCTGTATCTAACCCGTGCTGTACCTGCCCTGGGAGTGTTTGATGGGACAGTGTAGAGGGAGCTTTACTCTGTATCTAACCTGTGCTGTACCTGCCCTGGGAGTGTTTGGTGGGACAGTGTAGAGGGAGCTTTACTCTGTATCTAACCCGTGCCGTACCTGCCCTGGGAGTGTTTGATGGGACAGTATGGAGAGAGCTTTACTCTGTATCTAACCTGTGCTGCACCTGCCCTGGGAGTGTTTGGTGGGACAGTGTAGAGGGAGCTTTACTCTGTATCTAAGCCGTGCTGTACCTGCCCTGGGAGTGTTTGATGGGACAATGTAGAGGGAGCTTTACTCTGTATCTAACCTGCCCAGGGAGTGTTGGATGGAACAGTGTAGAGGGAGCTTTACTCTGTATCTAACCCGTGCTGTATCTGCCCTGGGAGTGTTTGATGGGACAGTGTAGAGGGAGCTTTACTCTGTATCTTACCCATGCTGTATCTGCCCTGGGAGTGTTTGATGGGACAGTGTAGAGAGAGTTGTACAAGGTATTGGTGAGACCACACCTGGAATACTGCATACAGTTTTGGTGTCCATACTTAAGAAAAGACATACTTGCTCTCGAGTCAGTACAAAGAAGGTTCACTCGGTTGATTCCGGAGATGAGGGGGCTGACTTATGAGGAGAGGTTGAGTAGATTGGGACTCTACTCATTGGAGTTCAGAAGAATGAGAGGCGATCTTATTGAAACATATAAGATTGTGAAGGGGCTTGATCGGGTGGATGTGGTGAGGATGTTTCCACTGATGGGTGAGACTAGAACTAGGGGGCATAATCTTAGAATAAGGGGCTGCTCTTTCAAAACTGAGATGAGGAGAAACTTCTTCACTCAGAGGGTAGTAGGTCTGTGGAATTTGCTGCCCCAGAAAGCTGCGGAAGCTACATCATTAAATAAATTTAAAACAGAAATAGATTGTTTCCTAGAAGTAAAGGGAATTAAGGGTTACGGGGAGCGGGCAGGAAATTGGACATGAGTCTCGGTTTGGAACGGTCATGGCCCTGTGGGTAGTGGAGTGGGCCCAGGGGCCGTGTAGCCTGGTTATGCTCCTGCTGTGTTCTAATTCTGTGTTACATTTCAGGAGATGGTTTTATTCCTGTTCCTGGCTGGGGTGGAGATCACCTTTTACAGAAGGTAAGTACTGTAGAAAATATAGGGACAGTGATCTCCTGGACGAGTTTCGATCACCTAGATGGGTCGGAGAGGAATTTCCCAGATTTTTTTTCTCCCAAATTGGCCATTGGGTTTTTTATCTGGTTTTTCGCCTCTCCCAGGAGATCACATGGGTTCGGGTGGGATGGAGAGTGATAGTAGATTTGAGGTTAGGATCAGATCAGCCATAATCTTATTGAATGGTGGAGCAGGCTCGAGGGGCCGATTGGCCTACTCCTGCTCCTATTTCTTATGTTCTTATGTTCTTACTCTGTATCTAACCCGTGCTGAACCTGCCCTGGGAGTGTTTGATGGGACAGTGTAGAGGGAGCTTTACTCTGTATCTAACCCGTGCTGTACCTGCCCTGGGAGTGTTTGATGGGACAGTGTAGAGGGAGCTTTACTCTGTATCTAACCCATGCTGTACCTGCCCTGGGAGTGTTTGATGGGACAGTGTAGAGGTAGCTTTACTCTGTATCTAACCCGTGCTGTACCTGCCCTGGGTGTGTTTGATGGGACAGTGTAGAGGGAGCTTTACCCTGTATCTAACCCGTGCTGTACCTGCCCTGGGAGTGTTTGATGGGACAGTGTAGAGGGAGCTTTACTCTGTATCTAACCCGTGCTGTACCTGCCCTGGCAGTGTTTGATGGGACAGTGTAGAGGGAGATTTACTCTGTATCTAACCCATGCTGTACCTGCCCTGGGAGTGTTTGATGGGACAGTGTAGAGGTAGCTTTACTCTGTATCTAACCCGTGCTGTACCTGCCCTGGGAGTGTTTGATGGGACAGTGTAGAGGTAGCTTTACTCTGTATCTAACCCGTGCTGAACCTGCCCAGGGAGTGTTTGATGGGACAGTGTAGGGGGAGCTTTACTCTGTATCTAACCCGTGCTGTACCTGCCCTGGGAGTGTTTGATGGGACGGTGTAGAGGGAGCTTTACTCTGTATCTAACCCGTGCTGTACCTGCCCTGGGAGTGTTTGATGGGACAGTGTAGAGGGAGCTTTACTCTGTATCTAACCCGTGCTGTACCTGCCCTGGGAGTGTTTGATGGGACAGTGTAGGGGGAGCTTTACTCTGTATCTAACCTGTGCTGTACCTGCCCTGGGAGTGTTTGATGGGACAGTGTAGGGGGAGCTTTACTCTGTATCTAACCCGTGCTGTACCTGCCCTGGAAGTGTTTGATGGGACAGTGTAGAGGGAGCTTTACTCTGTATGTAACCCGTGCTGTATCTGCCCTGGGAGTGTTTGATGGGACAGTGTAGAGGGAGCTTTACTCAGTATCTAACCCATGTTGTATCTGCCCTGGGAGTGTTTGATGGGACAGTGTAGAGGGAGCTTTACTCTGTATCTAACCCATGCTGTACCTGCCCTGGGAGTGTTTGATGGGACAGTGTAGAGGGAGCTTTACTCAGTATCTAACCCATGTTGTATCTGCCCTGGGAGTGTTTGATGGGACAGTGTAGAGGGAGATTTACTCAGTATCTAACCCATGTTGTATCTGCCCTGGGAGTGTTTGATGGGACAGTGTAGAGGGAGCTTTACTCTGTATCTAACCCATGTTGTATCTGCCCTGGGAGTGTTTGATGGGACAGTGTAGAGAGAGTTGTACAAGGTATTGGTGAGACTGCACCTGGAATACTGCATACAGTTTTGGTGTCCATACTTAAGAAAAGACATACTTGCTCTCGAGTCAGTACAAAGAAGGTTCACTCGGTTAATCCCGGGGATGAGGGGGTGGACATATGAGGAGAGGTTGAGTAGATTGGGACTCTACTCATTGGAGTTCAGAAGAATAAGAGGCGATCTTATTGAAACATATAAGATTGTGAAGGGGCTTGATCGGGTGGATGTGGTGAGGATGTTTCCACTGATGGGTGATGTTGAGTCTGTGTTTTCAAATGTAGTTATGCTGAATAACAGGACACAGACTACAGAAATAATTAAACAGGTCTTTAGTGATTGAGGGTCAGGGCTGAACTGGGATACCCTTTGCTCTGCAGGGTTTATATACCGGTGTGGTCACCACCGGTACTACAATGTACAGGAGCCATCAAAAAGTAGTCCATCACCTTAAGGTATCCTCTTAAGGTGGTACAGGTTACATACACTACAGGTGAGACTAGAACTAGGGGGCATAATCTTAGAATAAGGGGCTGCTCTTTCAAAACTGAGATGAGGAGAAACGTCTTCACTCAGAGGGTGGTAGGTCTGTGGAATTTGCTGCCCCAGAAAGCTGTGGAAGCTGCATCATTAAATAAATTTAAAACAGAAATAGATAGTTTCCTAGAAGTAAAGGGAATTAAGGGTTACGGGGAGCGGGCAGGAAATTGGACATGAGTCTAGGTTCGGAACGGTCATGGCCCTGTGGGTAGTGGAGTGGGCCCAGGGGCCGTGTAGCCTGGTTCTGCTCCTACTTCTTGTGTTCTAATTCTGTGTTAGATTTCAGGAGATGGTTTTATTCCTGTTCCTGGCTGGGGTGGAGATCACCTTTTACAGAAGGTAAGTACTGTAGAAAATATAGGGACAGAGTGATCTCCTGGACGAGTTTCGATCGCCTAGATGGGTCGGAGAGGAATTTCCCAGATTTTTTTTCTCCCAAATTGGCCATTGGGTTTTTTATCTGGTTTTTCGCCTCTCCCAGGAGATCACATGGGTTCAGGTGGGATGGAGAGTGATAGTAGATTTGAGGTTAGGATCAGATCAGCCATAATCTTATTGAATGCTGGAGCAGGCTCGAGGGGCCGATTGGCCTACTCCTGCTCTTATTTCTTATGTTCTTATGTTCTTACTCTGTATCTAACCCGTGCTGAACCTGCCCTGGGAATGTTTGATGGGACAGTGTAGAGGGAGCTTTACTCTGTATCTAACCCATGCTGTACCTGCCCTGGGAGTGTTTGATGGGACAGTGTAGAGGGAGCTTTACTCTGTATCTAACCCATGCTGTACCTGCCCTGGGAGTGTTTGATGGGGCAGTGTAGAGGGCGCTTTACTCTATATCCAACCCGTGCTGTACCTGCCCTGGGAGTGTTTGATGGGGCAGTGTAGAGGGAGCTTTACCCTGTATCTAACCCGTGCTGTACCTGCCCTGGGAGTGTTTGATGGGACAGTGTAGAGGGAGCTTTACTGTGTATCTAACCCGTGCTGTACCTGCCCTGGGAGTGATTGATGGGACAGTGTAGAGGGAGCTTTACTCTGTATCTAACCCGTGCTGTACCTGCTCTGGGAATGTTTGATGGGACAGTGTAGAGAGAGCTTTACTCTGTATCTAACCCGTGCTGTACCTGCCCTGGGAGTGTTTGATGGGACAGTGTAGAGAGAGCTTTACTCTGTATCTAACCCGTGCTGTACCTGCCCTGGGAGTGTTTGATGGGACAGTGTAGAGAGAGCTTTACTCTGTATCTAACCCGTGCTGTACCTGCCCTGGGAGTGTTTGATGGGACAGTGTAGAGAGAGCTTTACTCTGTATCTAACCCATGCTGTACCTGCCCTGGGAGTGTTTGATGGGACAGTGTAGAGGAAGCTTTACTCTGTATCTAACCCGTGCTGTACCTGCCCTGGGAGTGTTTGATGGGACAGTGTAGAGGGAGCTTTACTCTGTATCTAACCCGTGCTGTACCTGCCCTGGGAGTGTTTGATGGGACAGTGTAGAGGGAGCCTTACTCTGTATCTAACCCGTGCTGTACCTGCCCTGGGAGTGTTTGATGGGACAGTGTAGAGAGAGCTTTACTCTGTATCTAACCCGTGCTGTACCTGCCCTGGGAGTGTTTGATGGGACAGTGTAGAGAGAGCTTTACTCTGTATCTAACCCATGCTGTACCTGCCCTGGGAGTGTTTGATGGGACAGTGTAGAGGAAGCTTTACTCTGTATCTAACCCGTGCTGTACCTGCCCTGGGAGTGTTTGATGGGACAGTGTAGAGGGAGCTTTACTCTGTATCTAACCCGTGCTGTACCTGCCCTGGGAGTGTTTGATGGGACAGTGTAGAGGGAGCCTTACTCTGTATCTAACCCGTGCTGTACCTGCCCTGGGAGTGTTTGATGGGACAGTGTAGAGGGAGCTTTACTCTGTATCTAACCCGTGCCGTACCTGCCCTGGGAGTGTTTGATGGGACAGTGTAGAGGGAGCCTTACTCTGTATCTAACCCGTGCTGTACCTGCCCTGGGAGTGTTTGATGGGACAGTGTAGAGGGAGCTTTACTCTGTATCTAACCCGTGCTGTACCTGCCCTGGGAGTGTTTGATGGGACAGTGTAGAGGGAGCTTTACTGTGTATCTAACCCGTGCTGTACCTGCCCTGGGAGTGATTGATGGGACAGTGTAGAGGGAGCTTTACTCTGTATCTAACCCGTGCTGTACCTGCCCTGGGAGTGTTTGATGGGACAGTGTAGAGGGAGCTTTACTGTGTATCTAACCCGTGCTGTACCTGTCCTGGGAGTGTTTGATGGGACAGTGTAGAGGGAGCTTTACTCTGTATCTAACCAGTGCTGTACCTGCCCTGGGAGTGTTTGTTGGGACAGTGTAGAGGGAGCTTTACTCTGTATCTAACCCATGCTGTACCTGCCCTGGGAGTGTGTGAGGGGACAGTGTAGAGGGAGCTTTACTCTGTATCTAACCCATGCTGTACCTGCCCTGGGAGTGTTTGATGGGACAGTGTAGAGGGAGCTTTACTCTGTATCTAACCCGTGCTGTACCTGCCCTGGGAGTGTTTGATGGGACAGTGTAGAGGGAGCATTACTCTGTATCTAACCCGTGCTGTACCTGCCCTGGGAGTGTTTGATGGGACAGTGAAGAGGGAGCTTTACTGTGTATCTAACCCGTGCTGTACCTGCCCTGGATTGTTTGTCGTCTGGTTTGTTTACCGAAGTTTCCATTCACTGCTGCTCTGCTGTCACGTAAATACACTGACTATAAATAGACCGGCTTCACGTGTGTCGTGTTCAAAGTTCACGGAATGACGATTCGATGTCGCTAGGAGTATTCGGTTGGAACCTATTGACCAAAGCTCTGCGGCTGAACTCCCCGGGGGAAAGGATTTGGAGATGGACAGAATAGCCAATCATTGCCCGCTTTGTCACCCATCCCCCGACACCAGTTAGCGTACCCAGACCTTCCCGGAGATTCTCCCCCTCCTCAGCGTCTGGGCGAGAGGGAAATCACTCATCGTAAAGCGTGCCTGTGGTTTCACACCTAACAACAACAACTTGTATTTATATGGCGCCTTTAACGTAGTAAAACGGCTCAAGGCGCTTCAGAGGAGCGATTATCAAACAAAATTTGCACCGAGCCACATAAGGAGATATTAGGACAGGTGAGCAACAGCCTGGTCAAAGAGGTAGGTTTTAATGGGAATCTAGAACTAGGGGGCATAATTTCAGAATAATGGGGCACCCATTTAAATGGGAAATGAGGAGGAATTTCTTCTGTCAGGGGGTCGTTGTTAGGATAAAATTTGGTTTAAGGGATATAAAGGGGTCCTCAATATTCGACCGGTATAAAACTGTCTGAAAGGTACCATTTAGTCTTGTTAGCTGGAAGACGAAACGCAAAGCACCATGGGATACTTGGCTATATTAACTCTTTTTAAACTAACAAGTAGATGACCAAGGACATTCCGAAGCTCCGCTCGTAAATTACTCCGAGGACAGGTTTGGAGGAGGCCTCTTGAAAGAGATAAGGCACAAAGGCACATTGATGAGACCTTTGCAGACAGGTCTTGGAGAATAGTCAGCTGGCCCTTTTTGACGAGGGCTTTGTTCAGCAAGGCCATGTCGTGCTGAAGATGCCTGCCTCCCTATTTTGATAACAAGAATAAGAGATATGCTCATGAATGCGAAGTTAGAATGATGCCTTTGCAGCCCATAAGCTTTTTACTGATGTATTCAGGGGGTACTCGAGTTGGAAGGACAGGCTTAGTAGTTGATTGATTAACCATGTAAACCATTGAAGTATCAATATTCCCATGTATACACCCCATTAGTAATAAGTGGGTGTTGTCTAATAAACTGTATAAACTAAGCTGTATTGTCACTTTTCCTCTGAGAACGGAGCCTCCAGCTGGGGTTGGCTGAGGTGGTTCTCCCATGTGCACTCGTAATAAACTATTGATCTGGGTAACACCTAAGTCTGTTAGTTCTGTTTTACCATCCAGATTTTCCTCGCTTACAGTTGTGAATCTTTGGAATTCTCTTCCCCAGAGAGCTGTGGAGGCCGGGTCATTGAATATAGTTAAGGTGGAGATTGACAGAGTTTTGAACGATAAGGGAGTCAAGGGTTACGGGGAGCGGGGCAGGGAAGTGGAGTTGAGGCCAAGCTCAGATCAGCCATGATCTTATTGAATGGCGGAGCAGGCTCGAGGGGCCAAATGGCCGACTCCTGCTCCTACCTCTTATGTTCTCATGTTCTTATGTCTTAAAGGATGGGAGAGAGGCGGAGAGGTTTAGGGAGGGAATTCCAGAGCTTAGGGCCCAGGCAACTGAAAGCACGGCCTCCAATGGTGGAGCGATTAAAATTGGGGATGCTCAAGAGGTCAGGTTTGGAGCAGCGCAGATACTTTGAGGGTTGTCGGGCTGGAGGAGGTTACAGCGATAGGGAGGAGCGAGGCCATGGAGGGATTTGAACACGAGGATGAGAATTTTAACATCGAGGTGTTGCCAGATCGGGAGCCAATGTCGGTCAGCGAGCACGGGGGTGATGGGTGAACAGGACTTGGTGCGAGTTAGGACACGGGCAGCAGAGTTTTGGATGAGCTCGAGTTTATGGAGGGTGGAAGGTGGGAGGCCGGCCAGGAGAGCATTGGAATAGTCGAGTCTGGGGGTAACAAAGGCATGGATGAGGGATTCAGCAGCAGATGAGCTGAGGCAAGGGCGGAGACGGGCGATGTTAGGAAGGTGGAAGTAGGCGGTCTTGGTGCTGGTTGTACAGAGTAAAGCTGTCTCTAAACAGTCCCATTTAGCTTGTCTGACCCACTGCCCCGCCCCTGCCCCACCTGGTCTCCCATCAGAGAGAGGACACCTTCATCCCCCTCTTTCTGGGACCTGCTTTGACCCCAGGTCCCAGAGGGTGAAAGGTCAGTGTGTGGTACTGGATTTGACCTCTTGGTGCCATGAAAGGGGTGACCGGTGTGGGCACTGTTCATCTGTGAGGTAATGTGGCTAAGCTGCCCCTTTCCTGCTTTGGTGAGTAAGAACGGTTTGGGGAGGATTGGGCTGCGCCGTTTGGGGCATCTGGCGAGCTGCCAATGGTGGGGCGAAGGGAGGAGGGGCCGAGAATGACTCCTTCCCTTCCCCTTCCCTCCCCACCCACCTCGCAGCGAAAGGTGAGACCCCACTGGGAGAAAGGAGGGAAACCTGGACACCACCTCGCCCCAGGTCCCAGGTACGAAGCAGACAGGCCAGGCACAGCTGAATCTCACCAGCACACTGAGAGTTAGCTGTGACCAACATCTATAAATAGGTCCCGCCACATTCCACACTCTCTCACGCACAACCTGAGGGCATTCCACAGATAATGTCGCGTTTCGAGAGTTCGTCACTCTCTCAACTCGAACTCACCTACAGTCAGTAACACAGGACGCTGGGAGGAGGGGTTACTGAGTGAACCATCTGGTTGAGTAACTATCCAGAGACCTCAAACTACCTACAGTCAACAAATATGTTTTTGGGATATGCCGTCAATTAATAAGGGTTAGACACGGAAGACTGAGAGAACATTGCTCACTGTAACACTCTGATTTACACCACACCCCTCATTGTAACACTGATATACCCCACACCCCTCACTGTAACACTCTCTGATTTACCCCACACCCTTCACTGTAACACACTGATATACCCCACACCCCTCACTGTAACACTCTCTGATTTACCCCACACCCTTCACTGTAACACACTGATATACCCCACACCCCTCACTGTAACACTCTGATACACCCCACACCCCCCACTGTAACACTCTCTGATATACCCCACAGGCCTCACTGTAACACTCTCTGATATACCCCACACCCCCCACTGTAACACTCTGACATACCCCACACCCCTCACTGTAACACTCTCTGATATACCCCACACCCCTCACTGTAACACTGATATATCCCACACCCCTCACTGTAACACTCTCTGATATAGCCCACACCCCTCACTGTAACACTCTGATATAACCACACTCCTCACTGTAACACCGATATATCCCACACCCCTCACTGTAACACCCATATATACCCCACACCCCTCACTGTAACACTCTGATATAACCACACTCCTCACTGTAACACTGATATATCCCACACCCCTCACTGTAACACCCTGATATACCCCACACCCCTCACTGTAACACTCTCTGACATACCCCACACCCCTCACTGTAACACTCGGATATACCCCACACCCCTCACTGTAACACTCTCTGATATACCCCACACCCCTCACTGTAACACACTCTGATATACCCCACACCCCTTACTGTAACACTCGGATATACCCCACACCCCTCACTGTAACACTCTCTTATATACCCCACACCCCTCACTGTAACACTCTCTTATATACCCCACACCCCTCACTGTAACACTAATATACACCACCCACCTCACTGTAACAATCTGATATACCCCACACCCCTCACTGTAACACTCTGATATACTCCACACTCCTTACTGTAACAATCTCTGTTATACCCCACACCCCTGTCTGTAACACACTCTGATATACCCCACACCCCTCACTGTAACACCCTCTGATATACCCCACACCCCTCACTGTAACACTCTGATATACACCACACCCCTCACTGTAACACACTCTGATATACCCCACACCCCTCACTGTAACACTCTCTTATATACCCCACAACCCTCACTGTAACACTCTCTGATATACCCCACATCACTCACTGTAACACTCTGATATACACCACACCCCTCACTGTAACACACTCTGATATACCCCACACACCTCACTGTAACACTCTGATATAGCCCACACCCCTCACTGTAACACTCTCTGATATACCCCACACCCCTCACTGTAACACTCTGATATAGCCCACACCCCTCACTGTAACACTCTCTGATATACCCCAAACCCCTCAGGGTAACACTCTGATATACCCCACACCCCTCACTGTTACACTATGATATACCCCATACCCCTCACTGTAACACTCTCTGATATACTCCACACCCCTCACTGTAACACTCTCTGATATACCCCACACCCCTCACTGTAACACTCTGATATACCCCACACCCCTCACTGTAACACTCTGATATACCCCACACCCCTCACTGTAACACTCTCTGATATACCCCACACCCCTCACTGTTACACTATGATATACCCCACACCCCTCACTGTAACACTCTCTGATATACTCCACACCCCTCACTGTAACACTCTCTGATATACCCCACACCCCTCAATGTAACACTCTGATATACCCCACACCCCTCACTGTAACACTCTCTGACATACCCCACACCCCTCACTGTAACACTAATATACACCACACACCTCACTGTAACAATCTGATATACTCCACACCCCTCACTGTAACACTCTCTTATATACCACACCCCTCACTGTAACACTCTCTGATATACCCCACATCCCTCACTGCAACACTAATATACACCACACACCTCACTATAACACTCTGATATACCCCACACCCCTCACTGTAACGCTCTCTGATCTACCCCACACCCCTCAATATAACACTCTGAGATACCCCACACCCCTCACTGTAACACTCTGATATACCCCACACCCCTCACTGCAACACCCTGATATACCCCACACCCCTCACTGCAACACCCTGATATACCCCACACCCCTCACTGTAACACCCTGATATACCCCACACCCCTCACTGTAACACTCTGATATACCCCACACCCCTCACTGCAACACCCTGATATACCCCACACCCCTCACTGTAACACCCTGATATACCCCACACCCCTCACTGTAACACTCTGATATACACCACACCCCTCACTGTAACACTCTCTGACATACCCCACACCCCTCACTGTAACACTATGATATACCCCACACCACTCACTGTAACACTCTGATATACCCCACATCCCTCATTGTAACACTCTTATATACCCCACACCCCTCACTGTAACACTCTGATATACTCCACACTCCTTACTGTAACAATCTCTGTTATACCCCACACCCCTGTCTGTAACACACTCTGATATACCCCACACCCCTCACTGTAACACCCTCTGATATACCCCACACCCCTCACTGTAACACTCTGATATACACCACACCCCTCACTGTAACACACTCTGATATACCCCACACCCCTCACTGTAACACTCTCTTATATACCCCACAACCCTCACTGTAACACTCTCTGATATACCCCACATCACTCACTGCAACACTAATATACACCACACCCCTCACTGTAACACTCTCTGATATACCCTACACTCCTCACTGTAACACTCTCTGATATACCCCACACCCAATACAATACAATACAATACAAATCGCTTTATTGGCATGATAAGGTACATCTTATGTTGCCAAAGCATCAAAATACATTTATGGTTGAACACATAAACGCGGTTCCATTCATACAGTGTATAAACAGGTATATCCCTGAGTTTATAAATATATTTTCACCTTGTTTATATATACTCTTGTCTTAGTTTACTGGTTGTCCCTCTGTTCATGGCAAGCTGTAACATAGTGTGCCGTCAGTGTTACACAGCTTCTCTCCTCCCCCAGTAGGAATGGGAGTTTTTGGTTGTCACCCCACACCCCTCACTGTAACACTCTGATATACTCCACACCCCTCACTGTATCACTCTCTGATATACCCCACACCCCTCACTGTAACACACTGATACACCCCACACTCCTCACTGTAACACACTGATATACCCCACACTCCTCACTGTAACACTCTGGTATGCCCCACACCCCTCACTGTAACACTGATATACCCCACACATCTCACTGTAACACTCTGATATATCCACACCCCCCACTGTAACACTCTCTGATATACCCCACACCCCTCACTGTAACACTCACTGATATACCCCACACCCCTCACTGTAACACTCTGATATACCCCACACTCCTCACTGTAACACACTGATATACCCCACACTCCTCACTGTAACACTCTGGTATGCCCCACACCCCTCACTGTAACACTGATATACCCCACACATCTCACTGTAACACTAATATACAGCACACACCTCACTGTAACAATCTGATATACTCCACACCCCTCACCGTAACACTCTCTGATATACCCCACACCCCTCACTGTAACACTCTCTGACATAGCCCACACCCCTCACTGTAACACTAATATACACCACACACCTCACTGTAACACTCTGATATACGCCACACCCCTCACTGTAACACTAATATACCCCACACCACTCACTTCAACACACTGATATACCCCACACCCCACACCCCTCACTGTAACACTCTGATATACTCCACACCCCTCACTGTAACACCCTGATATACCCCACACCCCTCACTGTAACACTCTCTGATATACCCCACACCCCTCACTGTAACACTCACTGATATACCCCACACCCCTCACTGTAACACTCTGATATACCCCACACTCCTCACTGTAACACACTGATATACCCCACACTCCTCACTGTAACACTCTGGTATGCCCCACACCCCTCACTGTAACACTGATATACCCCACACATCTCACTGTAACACTCTGATATATCCACACCCCCCACTGTAACACTCTCTGATATACCCCACACCCCTCACTGTAACACTCTCTGATATACCGCACACCCCTCACTGTAACACTCTGATATACCCCACACCCCTCACTGTAACACATTTATATACCCCACACCCCTCACTGTAACACCCTGGTATACTCCACACCCTTCACTGTAACACTCTGATATACCCCACACCCCTCACTGTAACCCCCTGGTATACCCCACACCCCTCACTGTAACACACTGATATACCCCACACCCCTCACTGTAACACACTCTGATTTACCCCACACCCCTCACTGTAACACATTGATATACCCCACACCCCTCACTGTAACAGTCTGATATACCCCACACCCCTCGCTGTAACAGATATACCACATACCCCTCACTGTAACACTGATATTCCCCACACATCTCACTGTAACCCTCTGATATACCCCACACCCCTCACTGTAACACACTGATATACCCCACACCCCTCACTGTAACACTGTCTGATATACCCCACACCCCTCACTGTAACACTCTGATATACCCCACACCCCTCACTGTAACACTCTGATATACCCCACAACCCTCATTGTAACACTCTCTGATATACCCCACACCCCTCACTGTAACACACTCTGATATACCCCACACCCCTCACAGTAACACTCTGATATACCCCACACACCCCACTGTAACACTCTCTGATATACCCCACACTCCTCACTGTAACACACTGATATACCCCAAACCCCTCACTGTAACACTCTGCTATGCCCCACACCCCTCACTGTAACACTGATATTCCCCACACATCTCACTGCAACACTCTGATATATCCACACACCCCACTGTAACACTCTCTGATATACCCCACACCCCTCACTGTAACACACTGATATATCCCACACCCCTCACTGTAACACTCTGATATACCCCACACCCCTCACTGTAACACTGATATACCCCACACCCCTCACTGTAACACACTGATATACCACACACCCGTCACTGTTACACTGATTTACCCCACACATCTCACTGTAACACTCTGATATACCTCTTGCCCCTCACTGTAACACTCTGATATACCCCACACCCCTCACTGTAACACTGATATACCCCGCACATCTCACTGTAACTCTCTGATATACCCCACAACCCTCATTGTAACACACTCTGATATACCCCACACCCCTCACTGTATCACTCTAATATACCCCACACCCCTCACTGTAACATTCTCTGATATAATCAACATTCCTTACTGTAACACTCTGATATACCCCACATCCCTCACTGTAACACTCTGATATACCCCACACCCCTCACTGTAACACAGTGAAATCCCCCACACCCCTCACTGTAACATTGATATACCCCACACCCCTCACTGTAACACTCTGATATACCCCACACCCCTCACTGTAACACACTGATATATCCCACACCCCTCACAGTAACACTCTGATATACCCCACACCCCTCACTGTAACACTCTGATATACCCCACACACCTCACTGTAACACTCTGATATACCCCACACCCCTCACTGTAACACTGATATACCCCACACCCCTCACTGTAACACTCTGATATACCCCAGACCCCTCACTGTAACACTCTGATATACTTCACACCCCTCACTGTAACACTCTGATATATCCCACACCCCTCACTGTAACACTCGGATATACCCCACACCCCTCACTGTAACACTCTGATATACCCCATACTCCTCACTGTAACACTCTCTGATATACCCCACACCCCTGTCTGTAAGACACTCTGATATACCCCACACTCCTCACTGTAACACTCTCTGATATACCCCACACCCCTCACTGTAACGCTCTGATATACACTGTTGTGTCGGTACCTTTCTACCTAGACACAATTTAGGACTCAGAACTCAGAGATTCGAAGATGAAGTGCTTTATTGGAAGGAAAGGAAGTTCTGGAAATATCCGAACAAAGAAAGCTAAACTTAACCGAGAACACCCAACCCTTTATCTGCTGTGACAGCGCCACCACAGGTGGGAGGAGAACACACAATACATAACATTTCCTGCCCTCTTAAATGGAAGGTCCACATTATTCCTCAACAGGTAAGTTACTTTCAATGCACTCAATGAACCTAGGGTAGAGGTAGACTGCCTCAAACCCTGACTTTACCCTGGGGTTTATTCTGCCCCATTCTTGTGGGTAAGTCACTAAGCCTACAGATCCAAGCGTCTTGGAGTCCGCCGCTCTCTGACAGGATACCGGCGGTCATCGCTGGCTTCCACAGCAGTAGGCATTGACACAGGCCGAGATGGAGAAGGTGCCTGTTGTTGTGTATGTACCTTTAAGGGAATAACTGGTCTTAGACTGCAGTACCGGCAGTGACCACCCCTGTATAAAAGGCCCTAGCAGGCTTCTGTAGTTTCAGTTTCAAGCTGCCTCTTGTTCAGTAAAGTACCTGTTAAACTGTTCTCCCGAAGTCCGTGTATTATTGAGGCGCGGACTTTACAGTGGCGACGAGTAAGTTCGAACTCACCTGTAGTGTGGCATCATCTCACGGGGATCTCGCCTGAAAGGAAGGTCCTGGAAGGTCGTAGTCTGAGCAACGGGCGTCGACCGAGGGCAACCGCCCAAAGAATCCATCGGTGTTTGGAGAATTGCGGGAGAGACTGTGGTTCCAGCGAATCGTGCTGGTAGCAGGTAGCGCGCTGACCCTTCCGGACTGCGGCGGGCTCAAGCTCGATCGAGCGGCTCTACAAATCGGGCCGCGCAGCGTCGCCGGGAAAAGAAAACAAGAGAGAGAGGGTGGAGCGCACAGGGCGCGGTCGGTGCTCGAGAACACGACAGCGGAGAGAAACTAAACGGGGGGGAAGGAAAGCGAGACGCGCCGAAGCTGCGGGTCGCCGCCATTACCCCGTAGAACGCTAGGAGCAGCGTGGCAGTAAGGGGAAGAAGCAAAAGCACGGGAGGCGCCATTTTATCCCGTTGGGGAAGAAGCAAAAGCACGGGAGGCGCCATTTTATTCCATTGGGGAAGAAGCAAAAGCGCGGGAGGCGCCATTTTAAATCGCCCAAGATGCCGAAAAGTGGCAGTATCACTGCTTTCGACAACGAGGTAGAAGACTGGACCACGTATGTGGAAAGAATTGAAGTGTACTGCAAGGCAAATGAGGTGGCTGATGGAAAGAGGGCGTCGGTATTATTAAATCTGATGGGTGCGAGTACGTACGGCCTATTGCGGAATTTAATTACCCCAGCTAAACCAATGGAGAAAAGTTTTGAGGAGATTGTTCATATCTTACAGGAACACCTAAGCCCTACACCAATGCTGATAGCAGAAAGATTCAAGTTTCATAAAAGAAACCAGCACAAAGATGAGAGCAATGCTGACTATCTTACGGAACTACGCAAGTTATCGAAGCACTGCCAGTTCGGAGCAGGACTGGCAGACACCTTACGGGATAAGTTTGTCTGCGGACTCCAGAGTGAAGGAACCCAGAAACGACTACTTTCAAAAAAGGACCTGACGCTAGAACAGGCTTTCAGCGTGGCAGTATCCTACGAAGCAGCAGCACGGGGAGCTGCGGAAATACAACAGAAACCACAAGAATACAGCGCTAACGAAATGGCGTATGGAGCCGAAAAGTGCTATCGCTGCGGCAGAACAACCCATGAGCAGAAGGACTGCTGGTTTAAAGACAAAATATGCAGGCAATGCGGGAAAATGGGACATATAGCAAGAGTCTGCAGGTCGGGAAAGAAGACCAACACGACAAGAACTACTAAGGAACAGTACAGGAAAGTAAAGAAACTGACAGATAGTAGTTCAGAAGATCAGGAGAGTGATAAGGACTCCGGGAGCAGGCGACTAAGTTGTTAAAAGTTACACAACGTGATCACGAAAGAAGATCACCGAACCATTTGGGTCACCCTCATGATAGCAGGGTCCCCAGTGAAGATGGAATTGGACACAGGATCAGCCCTAACTGTCATGAATCGACGAGACTATGAGCAGCTATTCTCACACATACCCTTAAAGGACACATCCATTGTATTGAAGATATACACGGGGCAAAAGGTCTACCCCAGAGGAAAAATAAGGGTGCCAGTTGAATATAACAGAAATGAAACACAGAAACTATACATGTATATACTACAAGATGGAGGACCACCATTATTGGGACGTGAATGGATCCGAAGACTACAATTGGATTGGCATTCCATTCTGGCACTAACTGTGACTGACAAAAAAGATGATGACGTCGCACCTGGACGTCTGTCACAAATTCTATCTGCCGCGGAAGAGGTGTTCCAACAAGGACTTGGGACTCTAAAAGGAGTAAAGGCAAACATAAAGATTGAGGATAACGCAACCCCAAAATTTTTCAAGGCCAGACCGGTGCCATACGCAATATGCCCAGCTGTGGAAGCTGAACTGGAGAGTCTGGAGCGTTCGGGGGTGCTGTCTAAGGTGGACTGGAGCGAGTGGGCCACACCCATCGTTCCTGTAATGAAGAAAGCATTGAGCAGCACGCCTGGGGAGCCAAGGAAGGTTCGCATCTGTGGGGACTTCAAGGTGACTGTGAACCCAGTCCTGCACACAGTACAGTATCCGCTTCCGCGGATAGAAGATATTTTCGCCTCACTGTCTGGAAGGAAACATTTTACAAAGATTGACCTGGCTCAAGCGTATCTACAAATGGAGGTGGAAGAAGCATCTAGGAAATACCTCACGATAAACACTCACAAAGGCCTTTACAGTACAATCGACTGGTATTTGGGGTAGCATCGGCCCCGGCTATGTGGCAGAGGGCAATGGAACAAATCCTGCAAGGGATCCCAGGGACCCAGTGTTATTTGGACGACATCCTGGTTACGGGCGAAAATGACAATGAACACTTTGTGTGGAGGAAATTAATTATCAGACGGAGACTTCGAGGTTCGCTTTAGGAATTTATTACGTGATATCACGGAGAGTCTGCAGCAGTCCCTACTGCCCACCAGCACTCTAAATTACTAATGTACAGCGCTCATAGTTATACAGCAAGGTAAACAACTTCAGGTGATTAGCTTACATTACATTTCAACATAAGGTTTCATAGGTTCCATTGTTCTCAAGAAACAGATTAACATGTTCACATTTTATCACCAGATGTCCTAAGCCAAAAGGTCAGCTTGACTTCATTATGGCAGTCAGCAGTTCTTTTAGTTTTAACTAGTTTAGTGTCCTTTGTTCAATTAGTAAAGTGGTCAAGTATCCCAGCATGCCTTAATGTTTAATATGTTTTCTCCCACAATTCCCTCCTTGTTGATCTTTACTGATCAACACTGCTTTACGGCATTGTATTCAGTTCGTTTTCATAGGGAGGATAATATCCCTTTGGGAAAGGATGCATTTTTAGACAATCTTCTTCATCATAGTCATCCTGGTTTGTTCTTTTTCTTTCCTTTCTCTCTAGTACTTTCGTAGCTCTTTTTACAGATGCTACTGATTCTACTGTTTGCGCTAGCAGATATCTCACTCTTATCCACATTATACAAATTAATATAAATAAAAGTCCTGTCACTACACAAAATATAACCATCGGGTGAACAAACAATTCCAGCACTGCGGATGCTTTAGGTGACCATCCTTTAAACACATCCCACCAGTGGTGTACCGTCAAATCTGTTATTTGCGTAGCTATTTGAATCAAACCTTGCTCATCATAATCCATCACTGCTTTTAAATGGTGCAGATCTCTTCCTCTTTTCGCTAAGGCTTCTGCTGTCTTTTCATTGTTTTTCAAAAATTTCGTCAGATTAGCCAAATTAACTGTAGGGGGGCATTTTCTATCCCCAATACAGTTCTTCTTTGCATTACCGTAGCCCATTTTCCCAACTGATATGTCTTGTTGGTATGTGGGTCAAACACAGTATAAACATCTTTTATGCAAGTGTTTAAAGGGGGCCTTTTCAAAATCCCGTCTACATATATAGGCCAGGCACTGCTAATACACAGATAGTTCTGGCCTATCTCATGCAAGGTAGTATCATTACAAGGTTTCAAATTCCAAATGCATGTACCTCTACTATGTTGCAATGAGCAAGGTTCATATATAGGGGTATGCAATGGGCATACTTTTCCAAACGGCCAATCTTGGCAATCCGAGGCATCGTGGGTCTTATTCCCCTGATCTATCCATTTACCATGAAATTCGGGATACCAAAAGTTTTCTCCAAACAGTTGGGGCAATACCAAGAACTGACACCAGGTTTTGGCTTTTGTCACATTTACCACTTTCATTGTAAAATTACATCCCTTAAGGTCACATTTAGTATATCTTCGATCAAGTTTTACTTCTAGATTATTTCCTTCAAATCCGAAAATTCTCATCCAACTAGGAGCATGTCCTGACATAGCGATTCGCTCTAGCTCAGCCCTCAGTGACTGCTTGGTAATTTCTTTAAACATACATTGAGTATGATTATTGACTTTCTCTTGTCCCTTTGCAACATTCTCTTGTTCCTTTTCTACCTTATTTACTTGCTTCCAACTCATTGTATCTGATATCCACTGTGTTACCATCGCTGCTGTCAGTCCATTGTCCCAAGCATTTCTTAATTTTATAGCATCTCCTGTCAGCCCTCCTACTTGCTGTATTTTATTCTGCAATGTTTCAATATCTATTGCATTAAGGGCTCCCATACCAGTTCCTACTCCTCCCAAGACCGTTGCTAAGTCCCTTCTCCTTTTCCCGATCCTAACTCTCTTATTCAATTTGGCTTGTATATTAGTA
Organism: Somniosus microcephalus; assembly: GCF_052327205.1. Taxonomy (NCBI): domain Eukaryota; kingdom Metazoa; phylum Chordata; class Chondrichthyes; order Squaliformes; family Somniosidae; genus Somniosus; species Somniosus microcephalus. The sequence goes on along the minus strand of NC_140990.1, from coordinate 97,706,494 downwards.
ATATTACATCCAGTATCTTTTTTATCCTCATATTGTACCTGTACTGTCAAATTTAGAGTATATGGGGAGATCAAGACTGGGGTACAGGTAGAATGCAATCTTTGCAAATGGTCCATAGGACTTTCTATCTGTTTCGTTTTCTTTGCAAAGAATGTTTCCCCATACCAGTGAGGTCTTCCTTCTATAAGAGTTGCATTCACGCATCCGTGCGCCTGACCGTCTTTCAAATATATCGGTTGTTCCATGTCTCCGGTTCTTGTGTCATTTTTATACCATTTCCATAATTTAGTGTAATTGTTTAGTATGTCAGTGTCATTCTCTATCCTACAACTTATGTTCACTCCTTTTTCCCATTTTATACTTAGAGTTATATTAGATCCTTAGCTAAATACTATTTTATCCATCCCAGATTTCATTTCGAACATCCCACAGGCTTCGCAGTTAATCGTCCAATTAGCAATTACACAAATGGTGCCATTGTTACAAGTGTAAGTTCCCTGCGATTGGTTACTGTCTTTCGCCTTCCATCCTAACTGGCCTGCCCATTCTGTTTTTTCAGTAGGCAGGATGGTCCAGGCGACTGTCCTTATTACACATAGGCCGATTATTATTACCTGGTTTAACATATTTCCTGATTTATCCTAGAAATCTTTAAATTATCCTAATTATTGTTATACAGCATTAAATATAAACATATATAGCAATCCGAAAGTAATCAGTCCTTCAATGGAGTGCCAAATTATGGTGGGCACGGATCTTTTCCCGTTTCTGAAGCGGTGTCTGGTGCAGTATGTTTATACTCCACCTCCGGTGTTTCCTCCGGATGATGCAACTTGCACCTTGTAGCGTGTACCCAATCAGGTTTTTCTTTCAATTTGAGAGCTGTTCGAGTTGTAAGCAGCACCAAATATGGTCCTTTCCACCTAGGAGAAAAAGATTCTTTATTTAGCGCTTTCACATAAACTTGATCTCCGGGTTTAAAGGGGTGCATGTTTCCTTCTGTGGGGCGCGCCTGGGCCTGTCTCACTTTCTCATGTATTCTTCCTGCTGTTTCACACATGGCCTGAGCATATTTTAATGATTTTTCATCATTCCAAATTAATGCCACCTTCTCTGGAGTCATGGGTGGGCGTGTGCCTGTTGTCATAGGCCGGCCCATCAAGATCTCATGTGGTGTCAGACCTGTGTTTCTATTTTTCTGATTTCTCAGGGCATACATTACTACTGGCACGGCATCTGACCATTGCAACCCATTTTGCTGGCATACTTTGGTTAGGGCGGCCTTGATTTCCCCATTCACTCTTTCCACTATTCCTGAGGATTGTGGCTGGTAAGGTATGTGCAATTTCCATTGAAATCCAAGGGCTTCAGTTAAGTTTTTTATCAGTTTGCTGGTGAAATGAGTTCCTCTGTCACTGTTTATTCCCATAGGTATTCCAAATCTAGGTATTATTTCTTTTAGCAGAATGCTTACTACTGTTCTGGCATCATCCCTCCTAGTGGGATATGCCTCTACCCATCTGGAGAACATATCTACTATTACCAGTATGTACTTAAATCCTTTTACTGCGGGCATATGTACAAAATCTATCTGTAGATTCTCAAAGGGCAGCTCTGGTTGGGGTAGGTGATCAAAATTTGCGGGTGATTTCCCTCTATTGTTCTGCTGACATACTAAACACGTTCTGGCAACTTTTTCAATTGTTACCGTTATTCCTGGTGCATACCATTGTTGGGACAATGCATGTGCCATCCCTCCTTTGCCCATGTGAGCCTGTCCATGTGCCAGGCGAGACAGGGGCAAAAACAAGCTTCGTGGGCAAACCACTCGGCCATCAGGGTGCATCCATATATCATGATCTTGATAGCAACCTGCCTTACTCCAAGTACGTTTTTCTTGGACTGTTGCCTGACTTTGGGCCTGTCGTAGTAGATCAGCATCAATGCTACTAGGAAGTTCTGGAGGAAAGTTACTAACGGTATTTTTGGCGGCTCGAAGCTGTGGGGCCTGCCTCAGTGCGACCTCTTCAGCCGCACTATCAGCAAACCTATTTCCACACGAGACTTCATCACCTGCCATGGTGTGGGCCTCACATTTTAGTACTGCAATTTTACTTGGCAACTGAATAGCCTCCAACAAATTTAACACCATTTGCGCATGCTTAATAGATTTTCCTGAGGATGTAATAAAACCTCTGTTTTTCCATAATTGTCCAAAATCATGCACTACCCCAAATGCATAATGGGAGTCAGTATAGATATTGACGCTTTGATCTTTAGCCAAAATACAGGCTCTGGTTAATGCATATAGTTCAGCTGCTTGTGCAGATGTGCCAGGTGGCAACGCATAAGCTTCCAATAATTCATGAGGAGTCACCACCGCATAACCTGCTAATAGTTGATCATCACTGGGTCGATGCGAAGAACCATCCGTGAAGAGGATCAAGTCAGGATTATCAATAGGATCACTTAGCAAATCTGGCCTGGGTGTAGTGGTGGCTTCAACAGTTAACAAGCAGTCGTGTTCTGGTTCACCTGGATGTTCTGTTGGTATTGGCACGAAGGTCGCCGGGTTGACAGCTGGTGATCGCTGGTAGGTATAATTAGAGTGTGACAAGAGGATTACCTCATACCCAGTCCTTCTTGCCGCCGTAAAGTGCTGAGTAGCTGCCGAATTTAATAATAGCAGCACTGCGTGGGGAACAATTACCACACAAGGGTGATCAAGCACAATAGGGATGGATTTTTCCACTATTGTGGCGGTTGCAGCAACGGCTCGTAAGCAGGCTGGCATGCCTCTCACTACGGCTGGTAAGGCTACAGAGTAATATGCTACAGGCCTTTTTCCTCCCCCATGTTCTTGTGCCAGTACTCCTGTTGCAAAGCCTTCTCTTTCATTGACGTATAACTGAAAAGGCTTATTATACTTAGGTAGTCCTAACGCGGGAGCACTGACCATAGCTTTTTTAAGATCACTGAATACCTTATCTCGTTCTGGCGTCCATTCGACTATGGGGGGCTCTGTCTGCAGCGTAGCTGATCATAAGACCGCATCCATTTCTCTGTAGTCATATATCCATTGTCTACAATAACCCACCATTCCCAGAAATGACAAAATGTCCTTCTTTGTTCGCGGGATCAGCACTTTATCCACTGCTCTTATTCTTTCCAGTCCCAATCTTCGCTGTCCATACTCCAACTGAAAACCCAAATACTGGACGGATGTTTGGCAAAACTGCAACTTCTCGGAGGACACCCTGTGTCCCCTGCTAGCCAGATGCTGGAGCAATTTTATAGTATCTTCTTGGCAGTCTGGCCCCGTTCGGGAGGCAACTAAAAGGTCATCTGCGTACTGGATTAAGGTGGACTGATCCGATAACTGACATTCCTCCAAGTCATTTTTAACCGCTGCCGCATACACCGCAGGACTTTCAGTATACCCCTGGGGCAACCTGGTCCAGGTATATTGCTGATTTTTATAAGTAAAGGCAAACAGATATTGACTGTCCTTATGCAGTGGTATGGAGAAGAAAGCAGAACACAAATCGATAACCGAAAAGGTAGTTGCATCAGCTGGTATAGAGGAGAGGATGATGTTGGTATCTGGCACCAAGGGAGCAATGGGAATGACTATTTTATTGATCGCCCGGAGATCTTGCACAAAACGCCAGTCATTTGGTCTTCCTACTTTCGGGATGGGCAAAATAGGAGTATTGCAGGGGCTCTGTGTTTTGACTAAAACCCCTTGCTGCAGTAAAGAATGTATTACCGCTGCTATTCCTTCCTCGGCCTCTGGGGCCAGGCGGTACTGCTTTAGACAGGGCAAAACAGCATTCTTCTGTAGCTGGGCCCTATGTTCAGGTGCCGAATGCACCTTTCCCACATGATTCTTGTGCTTTGCCCATAATTCAGAAGGTACTTTAGTCAATGCCCATGGTAACAATTGCGGATTTTCCTTAGGGGGCTGCTGTCTTTCAAAAATAGTATCCCATTCTTTTCTTAACCAGCGAATTTTTCCCTCTGTTTCATTAAAGAATTCTATCTCCACCTTTCCAGCTTGAATTGGCAACGTGATGGAATAGACTGGCTTGTGGTGTTGTATTCTTTTTATCATCTCCCCCACTTCCTTCGCCTTAGCCGGGGCTCTGACTGCTATAGTCAGGTGGGGTTCGGATGTGTGATGCATCCTAAATCTTTCTTTTTGTTCGTGTGTAAGGTGAACCAACATTCCCAGGCCTTTATCTCCAAAGAATAAATAAGGTGAAATCTGCAGCAATTCTGGCTGGTTTAGGTATGAGCAAACCAATTCTTGATAATTGGGTGTTTCTTTATGCGTGTACCATGCCGTACAATGGGTCCGTTTCTTTTCTCTACTGGTTTCAATTAGATATTGTAAATACTGCCCCTGAGGATCTTTCAATTCCTGCAAGGCTTGGTATACATTTTTTACCAATTGGCCATAAGGATTGCTATTCAGCTGCCCGCAGTACAAAATGGGGGCTCCTTCTACTTGCTTTTCCTCAATCATTAAATTCATTAGCTGATGAGTTTGTATTTGAGGCAGTTCCATGAACATGCCGTCTCGAGTGCAGTATATAACTGCTCCCAATTTACATAAAGCCTGTCTTCCCAACATAGGGAGAGGGGCGGTCTGAGAAATTATGAGGGTGTCTGTGACGGATTGCCCGTGCACTTGAATTTCGGTAGGTTTGGAGAGGGGTTCTAACATAGGGATACCGGCTACTCCCATGCTTACAACGTTAAATTGACTGGCGGGTATACCCACGGAGGGGGGTACAGAGGACATTGTTGCACCGGTATCGACCAGAAGGTCCAAATGGCTATTTCCTATTTTAACTGTAGCCATAGGCTGTTCTCTCATGGATTTGGACAATCTGATCACAACCGCCTGTACCACCGCTTCTCCGTGGCACCCCTATGCGGATGGATTAGGGTTACTGAAAGAAAAGGAAGTTCCTTCTGCCCCTGGAGCTGGATACCCTCCTTGTTGGGCGTATCCCTGCTGTGGCCTTGGGGGGCATCGGCAATCTCTAGCCCAATGTCCTCTTTTCCCACAGTTCCTACATTCATCCTGTGATCTATCTCTCACTGGCCATTGTCCTCTTCCCCTTCCTCTGCCTCTACCATAACCTCCTCTTCCTGCAAATCCTCTTCTATTCTGTTGGAAATATTGTCCCGCTGTTTTTGGCTTTTGCTCTTTCGACTGAGTAAAGAGTCCTTCCCTATCCATATTTACCAGAGCAGTAACTACGTCCACCCAGGGCTGAGTCTGCCAATTTAGATTAATCATTTTTAAAGGCTTGAGCTTGAAAGGGTAACATGCAGTTTAGCAGTGTTTGTACTGCCAAAGGTCCATTGTCTGCTAACGGAGCTCCCGCATGTTCCTCCCACTTGCTTTTAAATCGAGCTACAAAATCAGGAATTGTCTCCTCCTTTCTTTGCAGACATCGAGTAACTTCTCCTATGTCACTATGCTTCTTGTCTCCTCTCATTATAGCCTCTTTACCTCTATGTTCTAACCAGTGAGCAAAAGACTCATTTCCCTGGTCCAGTTGTACATCATCTTGTTGCCAATCTCCATTTTCTCCCGGGGGAACAGCAAATCCGTCCCTTAGGGTCGACCATGAGGACCCATACGCACATTTTAGCAGCATTAGCACATCCCCAGGAAGAGGGCTGTAAATGGTACATATTTGTTCTAGTCAATTATGAAAGGCAGTGGGCTTCTTTAAGGGGTCTGGTGCCTCGGCTATCATAGCTCTAGCTTCCGCTGGGGACCATGGTTTTAACACTGCCACCTCTCCTATCATGACTCGAGGAAGTTGATGGGTAGTAGTGTCAGGTTGTGTTTGTGACCTAGTTGTAGGTCCGTTACGTGAGGGTAGGTCCTGTACATTACTACCAGGCAGTGCAGCAGCTCCTGCTCCGAGTGCCTCTGCTGGAGGAGGAGGTTCAATTACGGGTTCATCTGCGGGTGGGGGTGGAGGTTCAGACTATGCCCCTGGTAGGGGTACAACTGGCTGTGGTGCCGCTAGACCTGCTGGATTGTATGGAGGCGGCGCCGGAAATCGTGCCGGTTGCTGTCTTAGAGCAGCCGCTATCAATAATACAATACAAATCGCTTTATTGGCATGATAAGGTACATCTTATGTTGCCAAAGCATCAAAATACATTTATGGTTGAACACATAAACGCGGTTCCATTCATACAGTGTATAAACAGGTATATCCCTGAGTTTATAAATATATTTTCGCCTTGTTTATATATACTCTTGTCTTAGTTTACTGGTTGTCCCTCTGTTCATGGCAAGCTGTAACATAGTGTGCCGCCAGTGTTACACAGCTTCTCTCCTCCCCCAGTAGGAATGGGAGTTTTTGGTTGTCAGTCAGATTTTTGAATTCAGGGCATATTTGTGAGAATTTTTGATAGAAATTCTCTCTGATGCCCTGATATTTTCCACAGGCTGTGAGGAAGTGCATCTCTGTCTCAACTACTCCCTGACTGCAGTGAGAGCATATCCTGTCTTCTCTTGGCAGCCTGGTCTGCCTGTGTCTGCCTTTTTCGATCGCTAGGCTATGTTCGCTAAGTCTGTACCTTGTCAAGGTTCTTCTCAGTTTGTTATCCTTTACCATGGTCAGGTAATCAGCTATGTTGTATTGTCTGTTTAGGGCCAAGTAGCAATTGAGTTTGCTTTGGGTTTTTGTTGTTTCTGCCCAATATGACAGATATTTTTCCTTTTGCTTAGCGACGATTGTGTTGGGTCGAATTCTTTGTGTTACCCTGTCACTGTCCTGGGACTGGTTATTGTTAGTATTGTTATTAGTTACTTTATTGAGTCCCAGGACTAGTTGACTGAGGGTATTCTTCTTTATGGTCAGCTCTTGGCATTTCAGGGCGTCGTAGTGATAGCATTGGGGGTTGCTCATTTGTAGGTGATTCCAAAATTTGGTGGCTCTTTTTTGGATAGTGATTATTAATGGGTATTGGCCTAGTTCCGCCCTGCATGCGTTGTTTACTGTTTTCCTTTGAGTCCGGAGGATACTTTTACAGAATTCCGCATGTAGGATCTCAATTGGGTGTTTGTCCCATTTTGCAAAATCTTGTTGTGTTAGTGGTCCCCAGACCTCACTGCCATAGAGTGCAATTGGTTCAATTGCTGATTTGAAAATTTTGAGCCAAATGCTAATTGGGATTTCTATTTGGATTGATTTTTTGATGGCATAGAAAGCCCTTCTTGCTTTCTCTTTCAGTTCATTCACAGCCAGTTTGAAGTTTCCCGTAGAACTGATTTTTAAGCCCAAGTATGTGTAGTGAGTGGTTTGTTCAATTTTGGTTGTTCCTACTGTGAAATTTATTGTGGGTCCATGTTGTTTGGATCTTTGCTGGAACACAAGGACTTTGGTTTTTTGGGGATTTATTGTCAGGGCCCAAGTCTGGCAGTACGACTCCAGCAGGTCCAGGTTCTGCTGTAGACCCTCCTTAGTTGGTGACAGCAGAACCAGGTCGTCGGCATAGAGGAGGAATTTAACCTTGGATTCATATAGGGTGAGGCCGGGTGCTGTAGATTGTTCAAGTAGTTTTGCCAATCCATTAATGTAAATATTAAAGAGTGTCGGTGAGATTGGCGAGCCCTGCGTCACACCCCGCCCCTGTGGGAAGTATTTTGTTTGTTTGTCTCCAATTTTAACTGCACATTTATTGTTTGTATACATTGATTTAATTACATCATATGTTTTACCTCCTACCCCGCTTTCGATAAGTTTCAGGAATAAACCGTCATGCCAGATGGAGTCGAAAGCCTTCTGGAAATCTACAAAGCATGCGTAGATTTTGCTTTTGTTATGGTGAACGTGTTTGTCAATTAGGGTCTGTAGGGTGAAGATATGATCGGATGTTCTATAGTTTGGCAGGAATCCAATTTGGCTTTTACTCAAGACATTGTGCTCTTCAAGGAAGTTTATAAGTCTTTTGTTTATGATGCTACAGAATACCTTCCCCAGGTTACTGTTTACACAGATGCCTCGATAGTTGTTTGGGTCGATTTTGTCCCCACTTTTGTATATGGGTGTTATGAGTCCTTTGTTCCAGATGTCAGGGAAATAACCGACACTCAGAACCAAGTTGAAGAGTTTTAGGATAGCCAGTTTCAGTTTGTCGTCTGCGTGTTTAATCATCTCGTTTAGTATGCCGTCTGTCCCGCAAGCTTTTCCTGGTCGCAGGTCCTTGAGTTTTTCAAGAAGTTCTTTTTCTGTTATTATGGCGTCTAGCGGGTTTTGGTTATCTTTTATGGCCATTTCAAGCTTTTCCAGTTTTTTGCGTATTTGGTGTTGCTCTGGTCTTAGTGTGTTTTTCTGGTATAATTTTTCAAAGTGGTTTACCCATGTGTCCCCATTTTGAATGGACAAATCGTCGTGTTGTTTTTTGTGTAGTGTTTTCAAGTTGTCCCAGAAACAATTCGACTCAATGGATTCCTCCATGGAGCTGAGTGTATTCTTAATAAATTGCTCTTTTTTGGTCCTGAGTGTGTTTCTGTATTGTGTTAGCGTCTGACAATAAGTAAGGCGTAATTCCTCGTTTTCTGGATGTCTGTGTTTTTGGTTTGATAGTTTTCTAAGTTTTTTCCTCATGTTATGGCAATCATGGTCAAACCATTTTTCATAGTTTTTTGTTTTGGGTTTGTTCTTGCGAGCTTTCAAGTTTGCATTTGTTGCCAAATTATCAAAAATATTGTTTAGTTTACTAACTGCCCGGTTTACGCCTTCTTTATTGTGAGTGTATATGTTATCCAGAAAGGTGTCTAAGAGAGCTTGAGTTGATGCATTGCTAATTGTTTTCTGGTATTTTTCCGTGTCGTTTTTGGCCCATCTGTACGATTTTTTGGTGTTGTACAGTTTACTGGGTTGTGTTTCTATGTTGTTTGTTTCTGTCTTTTTGAGAAACATAGTAATTTGGCTGTGATCTGACAGTGTTGTTTGTGGTTTGACTGTGAATGCTCTGAAAGAGGATGGGTCCAAGTCTGTAATCATATAGTCTACTGTGCTGCAGCCAAGAGGTGAGCAGTAGGTCGATCTTCCTAGGAGGTCTCCTATGAACCTACCATTGACAATGTACAGACCCAGGTTTCGACAGAGCTGTAGTAGCTGTTTTCCGTTGGTATTTGACTGCTTGTCGCAGTTATGCCTGTATGGAAGGGAAGGGATGTCAAAGTGGTTATTCCCGAATACGTAATTGTTTCCCTGATTATTGGTGAAGTCTGGTTCTTCGCCCGTTCTTGAATTGAGGTCCCCACAGATCAACACGTTCCCCTGGGCCTGGTATTGGATAATTTCCCCCTCCATGTTGGAGAAGGTGTCCTCTTTGTAGTACGGGGAATCGATTGGAGGGATATAAAGTGCGCAAATGTAAACATCTTGGGTGTTTGAGATAATCTCCCTCTCAAGTTTGAGCCACATATGGTTTTCGCCCTTTTTTATAAATTTGATGTAATTCTTAAGTTCTGTTTTAAACCAGATCAGTATGCCTCCGGAGTCTCTGCCTTGGGTTACACTTGGTAATTTATTGGAGGGGACCACTAGCTCAGTGTACCCTTGGGGACAGCCGGTGTGTCCTTTTCCTTTATACCAAGTTTCCTGTAAAATGATAATATCTAGATCTTTAGTTTCCTCTATGAACTCTGGGGTCCTACTCTTCACTTCTCGCACTGAAGAGCGTAGACCTTGGATATTCCAGGTCGAAATATATAAGGATTTCATGTTAAGTTTTATCTTTTTCTATGATAGGTTAAAGAGTGGTACGTGTTTGTCGTGTCTAAGTGTGGGGAAAAAAAAGATCACCCCAGTTGTCTACAAAAGTTAATACAATTTGGTTACAGTTCTTTCTAGTAATTAGTCCTTGATCCATAAGGCGGAAGTAGATGCTGCTGCACATCTGCTTATTGTCTCTTAATGGATTGTCTCTGCCTGAGGTATTGCGTACGCCCTGTGCATCTCTCCCTCTGTCTGGCTGGTAGCGGTCCTATTCCCCTGTGGGACAGGAGTGGTGCAGGTCTGATAATATTGTTTTGCATGGGGATCCTCTCCGGTCTCGGTTGGTGTGGTGGTGGTCTTTGTAGTGTTCCTGATATGTACCCCGCTGATCTCTGGTGGTCGGGGGGGGGTCCTCTTGGAGTCTGGGTATGGACCCGGTTAAAAGCGACGTCCTTCAGGGCTTTAGCAAAGATCGATATTCTTTGCCTTTGGATGTGGACGTGGTCGTAAAGACATTCCTCATCGAGGGTGGGGTGTTGGGCCAGGTGTACGTTGTGGTTTGATTCGCAGTCTCTTGCTATGCTGGCATTTATCTCATGAATTGTGTTGTTGTTGAAGTCTGTTCTCGGCAATATTGTGGAAACAGTGATTCTAGTGTTTGGAAATGTACTGCTTGCCTTCCTAATCATTGCTCTGAGCGATGTTGCTACCTCTTTCTGTTGGGCCTTTAGGTCATTTGTGCCCGTGTGTATTATTATGTGTTGGGGGGAGCCTAATCTGGCTTTGGTCAGCCATCCCATGGCTCTGTCTGTTGTTGGGCACCAAATCTTTTCTACTTTACTTCTAGGGAAGAGCTTTTTCTCCCATAGAAATTTCCCATTTGAGTCTATGAGTATTACGACGTCAGCCTTGTTTGTGTTTACTGTCTGGTGGCTTTCGCCTGGACTCATAGTGTGTGTGCTGGGCTGGGGTGTCTGGTGTGTGCGTACCTCTTGTGAGCGGCTCGCTTGTGGTTCCATGGTGGTGGGGGAAGATTGCGAGTCAGCATGCTGGTCGGTCTGTGTGGCACCCCTTGTATTGTGTGTCTGTTGCTTTTGTTCCGTGTGGGAGTGCAGCCGTTCCGTCCGGCTCTGTCTTGTCTTATCTCTAGTCTCTGGTTGCTGGTCTAATGGTGTTTTCTCTCCTCTATGGCTCTCTTCTTTTTCCTGCAGCTCTTTCACCTGATTCTTAAGTAGATTCACCTGGTTATCAAGTCTATTCAGCTCTCTCTTGTGTCTCTCCCTCTCCTGCTTTTGTTTGTCATTCAATTTGAGGACCTCCTCTCTAAGTTTAACCATCTCTATCTCTAATTGATTAAATTTATCTTTTGGTTGTATCTGGCTGTGTGATCCTGGGGTATGTGTCTGGTCGGCCCTGGAAGGCTCACTCACTTCCTGGCTAGGCTGGTCGGCCCTGGAAGGCTCACTCACTTCCTGGCTATGCTGCTCTTCTCTTGGTGGGCTGGGAATGGTAGGGGAACTATGTGTGGCTTCCTCCGTGGTAGTTATGCTGGGGTTTGTCAGTTGTATCGTGTGGCTGTGGTTCCCCGGGGTTAGTGTCTGGTTTGAACTGTGTGGCTCGTTCATCCCTTGACCATGCAGATTTTCTCCTGGTAAGTTGTCAATGTTGGGGGGAGTGCGGGCCACTCTGGGGCTGTTCATTCCCCTCGTAGTTGATCTTTTCAGTGTCCTGAAGGCCGTTGCAAATTTGTCGAGGTTGCCTTGCACTAATATTGTTCCGGTATTGTACGCGTTGACAGTCGTGATTGAACTGTCTCCTGGTGTGTTAATTTTCATTATGGACCCATTTGCGGTATTTTTTAGCTTAACACTGGTATAGTGTGATTTTATTGCTCTGATCCAAGCCGCTGGCTGATCTGAGTAGAATATGAGGTTACTTTTTGTCCCATTGTTGTAACAGTCAGCAAAGAGAGTTTCTGGTTTTTCTCTCATCTGAGCATGCTTGATCGTTTTTATAGCTTTTTTTGTGGTGTTGGGGGGAATCTGGAAGCGGGGCTGTTGTGGATCTTCTGATTCGCTCATTTTTGGTAAAGTATTGTTGATCTTAGAATAAGCTTTTCTGGGGCCCCGGGTTTGGTGTTACCCTCTCCCTGTTCGCGAACTTTCCCGGTCCCCCTCTCCGACCCCGTGGTCCCTGGGCCTCGGCTCCTGGGTTCACCCTTCTCAGGTCTGAGTCTGTGAGCCGCTGTTTCCCGGTGCCTTCGGGCTGTTCCCCTCCCCCTCAGAGGTCTCTGGGCCTCTGTTTCGGCCTGGCTCCTCGGGCCTTTCCCTGGGCCTCCCTCCCTGGGCCCTGTACTCACGGTCTTGGTTGCGAGCCTTCTGGTTGCTCTCCTTCTCCTCAGAGGTCTCTGTGCCTGCTGGCCTGGCTCCTCGGGCCTTTCCCGTGCTGGATTGTTGGGCTGTGGCCCGAGTCCCCTCGGCTGTGCCGATTGCTGGATTTCCGGGCTGCGTTCCGAATCTCCTCGGCTGTGCCGATTTCTGCGATGCGGCCCGAGTCCTCTCCGCTGTGCCGATTGCCGGGCTGCGTTCCGGATCTCCTCGGCTGTGCCGATTTCTGGGATGCGGCCCGAGTCCTCTCCGCTGTGCCCGTTGCCGGGCTGCGTTCCGATTTCTGGGATGCGGCCCGAGTCCCCTCGGCTGTGCCGGTTGCTGGACCGCTGGGCTGCGGCCCGAGTCACCTCGCCTCCTCGAACTCGGTCCCGATGCCGCCGACTCAACCACCGCTGCTGAAGCCCCGTGTGGCTGCCGTTCACTGGTTTGTGTAGTTCTTCTCTTGTTTCTTTTTTTTTTTTTTGCTTTGGCTTTTTTTTTTTGCTTTGGCTTTTATTTTTTCCTCTATTTTCCTCTGGGTTTTTTTTTTCTTTGGTAGTCTTTCTGGCGGTCTTTTCCTTCTCTACTTTGTCTAGACTAATCTAAACTTAAACTAAACTAAACTAACTTAACTAGAACTAAATTTAATTTTAAAACCTTTTTAAAAATTGAAATGAAATGAAACTTTTTTTCCCCACTTTAGACACTAAAAACACTAAAATCTCAGCAGCCCATCTTCAGCATGTGTATTCACTCCTCTTCCCCCATCTCAACCGGATCTCCCGCTGGGGTTCGGGGATACATTCCCACAACAGGAGCCTTAGGCAGCACCTCTTCCTTTTTCTGACTAGCCTCTGCCTCTTCCTGTTTCCCCTTCTTCTTTGGGGGTTGGTGTCTTTTTGCTACTTCCATCCACCTAGCAAAGCACCATAACATATAGGGGGTGTCCCACTCAGGATCCCCTCCTTCATTTCTAGTAATTTCTTCCCATTCTTTTATTAAAGGTGTTTTAAAACTTCCCCCATAAGGCCAATCTCCACCCGACCATCCATACAGATCACTACTAAAAGTTACCGCATACCGATCATCTCCTGTTTCTTTTATTACAGTATCGGCTGGCGATCCCGGTGGAACGATGGGATCTCCTACCTTTTTTCGATGTTGCACGAGCTTTTTTATTCTGCCATTCGTTCTTTTAAATATCTTGATTTTACCATTTGCAGCCTCCTGTTCTACCTTGCCTCGGGCTCCTTTCTTGGCAGGCTCGGACGAATCCGCTCGACTGCCGTTATTTCCCATCTTCTCCTTACTCCTGTAACTTAGTTTTAAACTTACTGGTTATACAACCGCAGGTTATTTTATATACACAAAATACAATGAGCGCTCACCGGTTTTTCCGTCCGCGAGTCTCGAAGTCAACCCTTTATTTTCTTTGTAGCTACTTAATTCGGTGCCATAGTCTTTTCTCTCTTCTCAGCAGTCTTGCCTCAGCCTGACGGGCTTCTTGGCTCAGCATGAGTCACCGGCCGGATAACTAGGCAACCGCGCGCCGTCCCCCTTTCAGCTGGGACGCGCTAGGTGCTCTCCCGCTTTCAGCTGGGAGGCACCGGGCACTTTCCTTTTATTTTTAGGAGAGTCCCTTTTTAAATTTCCTTTGTCTAATTGGAGCCTAAGCGGGCCAAGTGATATACAAGGTCGACGCTATACCCAACTTAGACCTTCTTAGTTCTTTTAGATCCCGTTGTTAGGGATCCTGCACGACTACGCCAAATTCTGTGGAGGAAATTAATTATCAGACGGAAACTTCGAGGTTCGCTTTAGGAATTTATTACGTGATATCACGGAGAGTCTGCAGCAGTCCCTACTGCCCACCAGCACTCTAAATTACTAATGTACAGCGCTCATAGTTATACAGCAAGGTAAATAACTTCAGGTGATTAGCTTACATTACATTTCAACATAAGGTTTCAAAGGTTCCATTGTTCTCAAGAAACAGATTAACATGTTCACATTTTATCACCAGATGTCCTAAGCCAAAAGGTCAGCTTGACTTCATTATGGCAGTCAGCAGTTCTTTTAGCTTTAACTAGTTTAGTGTCCTTTGTTCAATTAGTAAAGTGGTCAAGTATCCCAGCATGCCTTAATGTTTAATATGTTTTCTCCCACACCTTGCCAACCTGGAACAGGTGCTCACGAGACTGCAGGAATATGGGCTACGAGCCAACCGTCCCAAATGCGAGTTCGTCAGGAGACAAATCTCGTATTGTGGCCACATGATTGATGAGGAAGGGTTGCATAAGTCGCCGGACAAGATTGAGGCTGTAGTCAAGGCTCCAGCACCAGAAAATGTGTCGCAACTGAGGTCGTTCCTCGGGTTGGTGAACTACTACCATAAGTTCTTGCCGAATTTATCTACAATTCTGCACCCACTGAACGCCCTCCTTCAAACTGGTGTAACATGGAAATGGAGTGATGAGTGTAAGCGTGCCTTTCAGGAATGTAAATGCCAAATCACTTCAAAAGAAGTATTGGCCCACTACAACCCAACACTACCGATTTGGTTGGCATGTGATGCGTCACCTTACGGCATTGGAGCGGTGCTGTCATACAAATTCCGTGACGGTTCAGAGAGGCCAATAGCCTTTGCATCGCGCTCGCTAACCTCAGCCGAGCGCAACTACGCCCAGATTGACAGGGAGGCCCTCAGCCTGGTGTGGGGGGTGAAGAAGTTCAATCACTATCTGCACGGGCAGAAATTCACCCTACTGACTGATCATCAACCCCTGGTCTCAATTTTTAACCCAAAGAAGGGCGTTCTGGTGATGACGGCGCAACGGCTGCAAAGATGGTCACTTTTTCTAGGGGCACATCAGTATGACATAGAGTACAAAGGTACGAAACAACATGGAAACGCTGATGGGCTGTCGCGCCTACCGTTGCCTACAGCGGAAGAAGCACCTGCAGTGGACCCGGTGGAGATATTCCATGCGACCATAGTCGAATGTTTGCCTGTTACAAACGCAAGTATTGAGAAGGAATCCCGAAATGGCCCGACACTCTCTCGGGTCTATGATTTGACGGTGAAGGGATGGCCAGCATATGGCGACTCACTGTTGCCAGCATTCTCGCCAAGGAGGGAACAGCTGTCAGTGTGCCGGGGAACCTTGATGTGTGGATCCCGAGTGGTAATTCCACCCAAGTTGAGAGATAGAGTACTCAATGAGCTTCACGAGGGTCATCTGGGAGGGGTAAAAATGAAGAGCCTAGCCAGGGCGTTTGTGTGGTGGCCGGGAATCGATAAAGAAATCGAGGATATGACCAAGAGATGCACAGGATGCCAGAAGGTCCAAAACGCTCCACCACAGGCCCCGCTACATCCATGGGAGTGGCCCTCATCTCCATGGCAACGGGTACACATTGATTTCGCTGGTCCATTTATGGACTCAATGTTTCTAATCGCTGTGGACGCCCATTCGAAATGGCCAGAGGTCATTAAAATGTCCTCCACCACCACGGAGAAAACTATTGCAGTCCTAAGGACCATCTTCGCCAGGAATGGGTTGCCAGAACAGATTTGCTCCGACAATGGACCACAGTTTGTGTCCGAGGATTTCCGGATCCTGAGGAATAATGGGGTGAAACATTACACATCTGCCCCATATCATCCAGCCACAAATGGATTGGCTGAGAGGTTTGTTCAGACCTTTAAAAAGGCCATAAAGGCAATGTATAATGACGACATACCACTGCAACACAAGGTGGATAACTTCTTGTTTGCTTACCGGAATGCGACACATGCAGTAACCAACCAAACTCCAGCCGTACTGTTTTTTAACCGGAGACTAAGATGTCGCTTGGATTTGCTCAAACCAAACATAAGACGAGATGTTGAGGATAAGCAGTTCCAGCACATAAATGAGAAGCCAACCAAGAGCTTCAAGATAGGGCAACCAGTCTTGGCCCGCGACTACCGAACAGAAAAATGGCAGCCAGGCACGATATGCACACAGCAGGGACCACTAATGTACACAGTGGACGTTGGAGAGAGCATCGTGAGACGCCATGCTGACCAGATTCTAGAGTCACAGGAACAAGCCAAACCTGTACCACAAGCATGTGCACCTGGTAATGAGCCCGAAGTACAGATTGCGTCTACCTCAGAAGCAGGGGTATTGGAAGCTGACTAACCAACCAATGACAATGAGCCAGAATTGACTCCACCGCCAGAACAGGATACTCGAGAAAGGCACTATCCAGTCTGGATCAGGAAGCCTCCTCAAAGACTGAACTTATAAATGACTATTTCAGTTGATGTATATATTACTGAGAAAATTGTAATTGTAATTAGTTATTATTTAGTTGTTAAATGAATGTTGTGTACTGTTTATCTAAAAGGGGAGGAATTGTTGTGTATGTACCTTTAAGGGAATAACTGGTCTTAGACTGCAGTGACCACCCCTGTATAAAAGGCCCTAGCAGGCTTCTGTAGTTTCAGTTTCAAGCAGCCTCTTGTTCAGTAAAGTACCTGTTAAACTGTTCTCCCGAAGTCCGTGTATTATTGACGCGCGGACTTTACACCTGTGTCAGTTGAAAGTCAGGAGTTTGCACAGGTGGAACAGTCTCTTTGACTTCCTGTGTTGGAGAAGAGCACCGTGGCAAAGGATGCTGGTTTGCGGTATCATCCGGAAACAGTTCAGGCCAACCAGCCGTTGGAGCCTCTGTGGCTGTCTCTGCTCCTAGCAACAGTTGATCTGTGTGTCTTCTCCAGACGACGTCCTCAGCAGTCTCAACCGTGTAAGACACAGGGCCCGTCTGCGCGATCACCGTAGCAGGAACCCATTTCGGTCCAGTGTTGTAGTTTCCAGCTAGGACGTGCTCTCCCGGATGAAACCATCTCTCCTTGGCTCTTTTCTCTCTCTTTTCAACTTGAGCTTGTTGTTGATGATGGACAACCTGCTCTGCCCTTGGAAGTTTGAGTAAGTCAAAACTTGTCCGCAACTGCCTCTTCATCATGAGCGAAGCGGGGGAAGTTTTGGTTGTGGCATGCGGCTCGTTCCTGTAGGACAACAGGAAGCTGTTCAGACGTTGGTGGATTGAGCCCTGACCTTGTGATGCCTTCAAGGCCTGCTTCAAAGTTTGCACAAACCTTTCTGCCTGGCCATTAGTAGAGGGATGATAGGGCGCAGACCTGATGTGTTGGACACCATTCACATGCAGGAAGGTTGCAAACTCCTGTGATACAAATTGTGGACCGTTGTCACTTACGAGTTGTTCCGATGAGCCATAACGGCTGAACATCTCACCAAGTTTCTCAATTGTTTTCTCTGCCGTGGTAGACCTCATCACAGCGACCTCCGGCCACTTGCTACGAGCATCTACAACCACCATAAACATCTTCTCTTCGAAAGGACCGGCAAAGTCCACATGTACTCGCTGCCACACTTCTGCAGGCCAATCCCAGGGGTGTAGGGTTGCCAGCTGTGGAACATTCCGGGCCCTTTGACATGGGGAACATGTTTTGGCTTTCTCCTCAATATTCCCATCGAGACCTGGCCACCAGAAGCAGCTTCTTGCCATTTCCTTCATCCGAACCATCCCACTGTGGCCTGTATGAAGTTGTTGCAGTATAGGTTCCCTCAGAGGTGGCGGAATGATGACACGGCGTCCCCAAAGAAGACAACCTGCCTGGACGGAGAGCTCATTTCTTTTTGAAATGTAAGGTTTCAAACTAGGAGAATCTCCTATAGCTCTCCCTTGAATGACATCGTCCATTACCTCAGACAGGACTGGATCGTTGCGGGTGTACCTTTGCACCTGAACTGCAGTGACAGGTGCTCCCTCCACTTGTCTAAAGTAGAAGATGTCTATCTGACGAGGTTCTGGGGGAGTAACAGGCAAGGGTAGCCTCGAGAGACCGTCAGCGTTGCCGTGCAAGTCTGATTTGCGATATTTGATGTCGTATGTGTGTCCTGACAACAGTAAAGCCCACCTTTGCATTCTGCTTGCGGCGAGAGACGGAATTCCGGTGTGGGGCCCGAAGATTGAAGTCAATGGACGGTGGCCCGTCAGGAGTGTGAACCTTCTCCCAAACAGGTACTGATGAAATTTTCGAATTCCAAAAACGATTCCCAAGGCCTCGCGCTCGATCTGCGCATAGTTACTCTCGGCCTTGTTCAAGGTGCGTGATGCGAAGGCGATAGGTTTCTCTTCACCCGAAGGCATGCTGTGGGATATGACTGCTCCCACACCATATGGTGATGCATCACATGCTAGCTGCACAGGTAGCTTTGGGTCGAAGTGTGTCAGGACCTCCGATTTCAGCAATGCTTTCTTTGCTTGGGCGAAAGCTTCGTCGCACAGTTCAGTCCATTTCCATGTTTTGCCTTGACATAGCAACTGATGTAACGGCTTCAGCAATGTTGCTAAGTCTGGAATAAACTTCCCATAGTAGTTAAGTAGCCCCAGAAATGAACGTAACTGGCTCACATTCTGGGGTGCTGGGGCCTCCACGATCGCCTTGACCTTTGACGGCGCCTTATGCAGGCCAGTAGCGTCAATCACATGCCCCAGGTACTCAACTGAAGACTGAAAGAATTCACATTTGTCTTTACGAACTCTGAGTCCGTACTCTTTCAGTCGTTGTAGTGTCGCATCCAAGTTCAGAAGATGATCCTCCTCATTTGTCCCAGTGACAAGGATGTCGTCCAGGTAGCACTGGACTCCTGGCAGTCCACTCAAAATCTGATCCATTGCCCTTTGGAATAGAGCAGGGGCCGACGTAATTCCAAACGGAAGGCAGCAGTACCTGTATAGCCCCTTGTGTGTCACAATTGTCAGCAGCTCCTTTGATTTGTCATCGACATGCATTTGTAGATAAGCCTGGCATAAGTCTATTTTGCTGAACTTTTGCCCTCCGGCCAGGCCCGTAAAAAGATCATCAATGAGGGGAAGAGGGTACTGTTCTGCAGACAGCACCGGGTTAATAGTCACTTTAAAATCCCCGCAGATTCAAACAGATCCATCCTTTTTCAGGACAGGAACAATGGGTGTGGCCCATTTGTTCACGCTCACAGGCTCCAGGACTCCATTCTCGACTAAGGCCTCCAAGTTAGCCTCAACTTTTGGCCTAATTGCATAGGGTACAGGTTGGGCTTTGTGAAACTTCGGCTTGCTGTCAGGTTTAATGTCCAGTCTCACGCTGATCTTTTTCATGCTTCCAAGTTCCCCATTGAAGAGTTCTGCATGTTTGTTTAACACTGCAGTCAGACCTGACTCCCCTTTTGACATCATGTGGACTGCAGGCCAGTCCAGCGTGATTTTCTCTAGCCACGCACGTCCCAGTAGCGATGGGTAATTTCCCTTTACCACATATAGTGGCAGTTTTGCAGTCTGTCCGTTCAATTTAACTGTCACCTCAATGGCGCCTCTCATGGCCACAGGTTCGCCGGTATATGTCTTTAGCACAATGTTTGTTGGCTGAAGGGTAAGATGCTTTAGCATTTTGTTGTAGACAGTGTCTGAAACAAGGGACACAGCCGCGCCTGTGTCCACCTCCATCCGCACTGATTGTCCCTCCACCAGTGGTGACACCCAGTAGCCATTTGAATCACCTGCAACCGTCAGTATGTGCACCTCTTCCTCCTCAGAGGTGTCGCTCCCCTCTGTTTTGCTTGTTCCATCATACTGCACTGAATGAACACTCTTTTTCCTCTCTTGTCCAAATACAGACATTTTGCTTCCATGCTTCCCAGCTCTGTCTGTTCTTTTTTTACCTCTACAGGCGCGTTCAATGTGACCCTTTTTGCCACAATTTCGGCATTCCAGCTCCATACACCAGCAGTCATTAGCGTGATGGCCCGTTTTCCATCAACGGTAACATGTGCCGTTCCGCGCACCTTTAGGCTCAGACGACACCTTGTGAACTCTCCCTGTTGAACTGAACTGGTGAGCCTCCTTTTCCGCCATCTCCATGGAGACACTAACTTCAATGGCCTTTTCAAGAGTAAGGTTGTCCTCAGTAAGAAGGCGCTTCAGTGTGGCTGCATTTTGCAGACCACACACGAGTCTGTCTCTAATGGTGTCCTTCAGCACCTCCTTGAACTGGCAGTGTTCTGATAACCTTTTTAAAGCAGCAATAAACATCGTCACTGATTCCCCCTCCTCTTGATTCCGTTTGTGAAATCTAAATCTCTCAGCAATAACCAGAGGTTTTGCTGAAAAATGTGCGCCAAGAATTTCCACTAGTTGCTTATATGTTTTAGTTCCTGGCTTATCTGGCTGCACGAGGCTGCGAAGTAAATTGAATGTCTTCGGCCCGATTACACTCAAAAAGGTAGGCACGACCTTTTCATTTGCCACCGCATTCGCCAATACAAAATAGTCAAAACGTTCCGTATATGTGCTCCATTGCTCCACATTTTCATCAAAATCACCAATGTTTCCTAATATAGTAGCCATCTCACGTTTCAAATTAAAATTTCTGTTTACTCACTGCCGTAACGTTAATGTGATGCTGCAATCTCTGTTCCGAGTGTTTTGTAGTCGAAAACAAGAAAGTTCCCACAACACAGATTCATCCGATCCTCGTTGCCACTTGTTGTGTCGGCACCTTTCTACCTAGTCACAATTTGGGACTCAGAACTCAGAGATTCAAACATGAAGTGCTTTATTGGTAGGAAAGGAAGTTCTGGAAAGTTCCGAACAAAGAAAGCTAAACTTAACCGAGAACACCCAACCATTTATCTGCTGTGACAGCGCCACCACAGGTGGGAGGTGAACACACAATACATAACATACACCACACTCCTCACTGTAACACTCTCTGATATACCCCACACCCCTCACTGCAACACTAATATACACCACACACGTCACTGTAACACTCTGATATACCGCACACCCCTCACTGTAACACTAATATACCCCACACACCTCACTGTCACAATCTGATATACCCCACACCCCTCACTGTAACACTAATATACCCCACACACCTCACTGTAACACTTTGATATACCCCACACCCCTCACTGTAGCACTCTCTGATATACCCCACACTCCTCAATGTAACATTCTCTGAAATATCCCAGACCCCTCAGGGTAACATTCTGATATACCCCTCACTGTAACACTCTGATATACAACACACCCCTCACTTTAACACTCTGATATACCCCAGAACCCTCAGGGTAACACACTGATATACCCCACACCCCTCAATGTAATACTCTGATATACCCCACACCCCTCACTGTAACACTCTCTGATATACCCCACACCTCTCACAGTAACACTCTCTTATATACCCCACACCCCTCACAGTAACACTCTCTGATATACCCCACACCTCTCACTGTAACACTAATATACACCACACACCTCACTGTAACAATCTGATATACGACACACACCCTCACTGTAACACTACTATACACCACACACGTCACTGTAACATTCTAATATACCCCACACCCCTCACTGTAACACTCTCTGATATACCCCACACTCCTCACTGTAACAGTCTCTGAAATACCCCAGACCCCTCACTGTAGGACTCCCGGATATACCTCACACCCCTCACTGTAACACTCTGATAAACCCCACACCCCTCACTGTAACACACCGATATACCCCACGCCATTCAGTGTAACACTCTCTGATATACTCCACACCCCTCACTGTAACACACTGATATACCCCACACCCCTCACTGTAACACTCTGATATACCCCACACCCCTCACTGTAACACACTGATATAACCCACACTCCTAACTTTAACACTCTCTGATATACCCCACACCCCTCACTGTAACACTCTGTTATACCCCTCACCCCTCACTGTAACAATCTGATATACTCCACACCCCTCACTGTAACACTCACTAATATACCCCACACCCCTCACTGTAACACACTGATATACCCCACACCACTCACTGTAACACTCTGGTATACCCCACATCCCTCACTGTAACACACTGATATACCCCATACCCCTCACTGTAATACACTGATATATCACACACCCTCACTGTAACACTGATATTCCCCACACATCTCACTGTAACATTGATATACCCCTCACTCCTCACTGTAACACTCTCTGATATGCTCCACACCCCTCACTGTAACACTCTGATATACCCCACATCCCTCACTGTAACACTCTGATATAACCCACACTCCTCACTGTAACACTCACTGTTATACTCCACACCTCTCACTGTAACACTCTCTGATATTCCCCACACATCTCACTGTAACCCTCTGATAAACCACACACTCCTCACTGTAACACTCTGATATACACCACACCCCTCACTGTAACACTCTGATATACCCCTCACCCCTCACTGGAACACTCTGATATACCCCACACACTTTACTGTAACATTCTCTGATATACCACACAGCCCTCACTATAACACTCTGATATATCCTACACCCCTCATTGAAACACTCTGATATACCCCACAACCCTCACTGTAACACGCTGATATACCCCACAGCCCTCACTGTAACACACTGATATACCCCACACCTCTCACTGTAACACTCTGATATACCCCACACCACTCACTGTAAAACTCTCTGATATGCCCCACACCCCTCACGGTAACACTATGATATACCCCACACCACTCACTGTAACACTCTCATATACCCCACACCCCTCACTGTGACACTAATATACACCACACACCTCACTGTAACACTCTGATATACCCCACACCCCTCACTGTAACACAAATATAAACCACACGCCTCACTGTAACAATCTGCTTAACCCCACACCCGTCCTAGTAACACTAATATACCCCACACACGTCACTGTAACACTCTGATATACCGCACACCCCTCACTGTAACACTATGATATACCCCACACCCCTCACTGTAACACTATGATATACCCCACACCACTCACTGTAACACTCTCTGATATACTCCACACCCCTCACTGTAATACCCTGATATACCCAGCACCCCTCACTGTAAAATTCTGATATAACCCACACTCCTCACTGTAACACTCTGATATACACCACACCCCTCACTGTAACACTCTGATATACCCCACACACCTCACTGTAACTCTCTCTGATATACCCTACACGCCTCATTGTAACACTCTCTGATATACCCCACACCCCTGTCTGTAACACAGTCGGATATACCCCACACTCCTCACTGTAACACTCTCTGATATACCCCATACCCCTCACTGTAACACTCTCATATACCCCACACCCCTCACTGTAACACTCTCTTATATACCCCACACCCATCACTGTAACACTCTGATATACCCCACACCCCTCACTGTAACACACTGATATACCCCACACCCCTCACTGTAACACTCTCTGTTATACCCCACACCCCTCACTGTAGGACTCCCGGATATACCTCACACCCCTCACTGTAAAACTCTGATAAACCCCACACCCCTCACTGTAACATACTGATATACCCCACACCACTCAGTGTAACACCCTGATATAACCCACACCCCTCACTGTAACACTCTGATATACCTAACACCCCTCATTGTAATTCTCTGATATACCCCACACCCCTCAGTGTAACACTCTGATAGACACCACACCCCTCACTGCAACACTCTGATATACCCCGCAGCCCTCACTGTAACACTCTCTGATATACCCCACACCCCTCACTAACATTCTGATATACCCCACACCCCTCACAGTAACACCCTGGTATACCACACACCCCTCACTGTAACACTGATTTAACCCATACCCCACACTGTAACACACTGATATACCACACACCCCTCACTGTAATACTGATATAACCCATACCCCTCACTGTAACACAGTGATATACCACACACCACTCACTGTATCACTGATATTCCCCACACATCTCACTGTAACACTCTGATATACCCCACACATCTCACTGTAACACACTCTGATATACCCCACAACCCTCATTGTAACACACTCTGATATACCCCTCACCCCTCACTGGAACACTCTGATATACCCCACACACTTTACTGTAACATTCTCTGATATACCACACAGCCCTCACTATAACACTCTGATATAACCCACACCCCTCATTGTAACACTCTGATCTATCCCACACCCCTCACTGTAACACACTGATATACCCCAGACACCTCACTGTAACACTCTCTGATATACCCCACACCCCTCACTGTAACACTCTGGTATACCCCACGTTCCTCACTGTAACACTCTGATATACCCCACACCCCTCACTGTAACACTCTCTGATATACCTCACACCCCTCACTGTAACACTCTCTGATATACCTCACACCCCTCACTGTAACACTCTGATATACACCACACCCTTCACTGTAACACTCTGATATACCCTACACCTCTCACTGTAACATCCGACATACCCCACACCCCTCACTGTAACACACTGGTATACCCCACAACCCTCACTGTAACACTCTGATATACCCCACACCCCTCACTGTAACACAATCTGATATACCCCACACCCCTCACTGTAACACTCTGATATACCCCACACCCCTCACTGTAACACAATCTGATATACCCCACACCCCTCACTGTAACACACTGATATGTCACACACCCCTCATTGTAACACTGATATTCCCCACACATCTCACTGATATACTCCACAAACCTTACTGTAACACTCTGATATAACCCAGACATCTCACTGTAACACTCTGATATACCCCACAACCCTCATTGTAACACACTCTGATATACCCCTCACCCCTCACTGGAACACTCTGATATACCCCACACACTTTACTGTAACATTCTCTGATATACCACACAGCCCTCACTATAACACTCTGATATACCCCACACCCCTCACTGTAACACACTGATATACCCCACACCCCTCACTGTAACACTCTCTGATATACCCCACACCCCTCACTGTAACACTCTGATATACCCCACACCCCTCACTGTAACACTCTGATCTATCCCACACCCCTCACTGTAACACACTGATATACCCCAGACACCTCACTGTAACACTCTCTGATATACCCCACACCCCTCACTGTAACACTCTGATATACCCCACACCCCTCACTGTAACACTCTGATATACCCACACACCCCTCACTGTAACACTCTCTAATATACCCCACACCCATCACTGTAACACTCTCTGATATACCCCACACCCATCACTGTAACACTCTGATATACCCCACACCCCTCACTGTAACACTCTCTGATATACCCCACACCCCTCACTGTAACACTCTCTAATATACCCCACACCCATCACTGTAACACTCTGATATACCCCACACCCCTCACTGTAACACTCTCTGATATACCCCACACCCCTCACTGTAACACACTGATATACCCCAGACACCTCACTGTAACACTCTCTGATATACACCACACCCCTCACTGTAACACTCTGATATACACCACACCCTTCACTGTAACACTCTGATATACCCTACACCTCTCACTGTAACATCCGACATACCCCACACCCCTCACTGTAACACACTGGTATACCCCACACCCCTCACTGTAACACACTGATATGTCACACACCCCTCATTGTAACACTGATATTCCCCACACATCTCACTGATATACTCCACAAACCTTACTGTAACACTCTGATATAACCCAGACATCTCACTGTAACACTCTGATATACCCCACACCCCTCACTGTAACACTCTGATATACCCCACACCCCTCACTGTAACAATCTCTGATATACCACACACCCCTCACTGTAACACTCTGATATACCCCACACCCTTCACTGTAACACACTGATATACCACACACCCCTCACTGTAACACTGATATACCACACACCCCTCACGTTAAAACTGATATTCCCCACACATCTCACTGTAACGCTCTGATATACCCCACACATCTCACTGTAATACTCTCTGATATACCCCACAACCCTCATTGTAACACACCCTGATATACCCCTCACCCCTCACTGTAACACTGATATACCCCACACACCTCACTGTAACACTCTCTGATATACCACACACACCTCACTATAACACTCTGATATACCCTACACCCCTCATTGTAACACTCGGATATACCCCACACCCCTCGCTGTAACACTCTCTGATATATTCCACACCCCTCACTGTAACACTCTCTGATATACCCCACACCCCTGTCTGTAACACAGTCTGATATACCCCACACTCCTCACTGTAACACTCTCTGATATACCCCACACCCCTCACTGTAACACACTCTGATATACCCCACACCCCTCACTGTAACACACTGATATACCCCACACCCCTCACTGTAACACTCTCTGACATACCCCACACCCCTCACTGTAACCGTCTCATATACCCCACACCCCTCACTGTAACACTCTCTTATATACCCCACACCCCTCACTGTAACACTCTGATATACCCCACACGCCTCACTGTAACCGTCTCATGTACCCCACACCCCTCACTGTAACACTCTCTTATATACCCCACACCCCTCACTGTAAAACTCTGATAAACCCCACACCCGTCACTGTAACACACTGATATACCCCACACTCCTCACTGTGACACACTGATATACCCCACACCAGTCAGTGTAACACTCTCTGATATACCCCACACCCCTCACTGTAACACTCTCTTATATGCCCCACACCCCTCACTGTAACACTCTGATATACCCTACACCCCGCACTGTAACACTCTGATATCCCCCACACCCCTCACTGTAACACACTAATATACCACACACCCCTCACTGTAACACTCTGATATACCCCACACCCCTCACTGTAACACTCTGATCTATCGCACACCTCTCACTGTAACACACTGATATACCCCACGCCCCTCACTGTAACACTCTGATATACCCCACACCCCTCACTGCAACACACTGATATACCCCGCACCCCTCACTGTAACACTCTCTGATATACCCCACACCCCTCACAGTAACACTCTGATATACCCCACACCTCTCACAGTAACACCCTGGTATACCACACACCCCTCACTGTAACAGATATAATCCATACCCCACACTATAACACACTGATATACCACACACCCCTCACTGTAACACTGATATTACCCACACATCTCACTGTAACACTCTGATATACCCCACACATCTCACTGTAACACTCTCTGATATACCCCACAACCCTCATTGTAACACACTCTGATATACCCCTCACCCCTCACTGGAACCCTCTGAGAAACCCCATACCTCTCACTGTAACACTCTGATATACCCCACACATCTCACTGTAACACTCTCTGATTTACCCCACAACCCTCATTGTAACATACTCTGATATACCCCTCACTCCTCACTGGAACACTCTGATATACTCCACACACCTCACTGTAACACTCTCTGATATACCACACACCCCTCACTATAACACTCTGATATACAATACAATACAATACAAATCGCTTTATTGGCATGATAAGGTACATCTTATGTTGCCAAAGCATCAAAATACATTTATGGTTGAACACATAAACGCGGTTC
Source organism: Somniosus microcephalus (assembly GCF_052327205.1). Lineage (NCBI taxonomy): Eukaryota > Metazoa > Chordata > Chondrichthyes > Squaliformes > Somniosidae > Somniosus > Somniosus microcephalus. The sequence goes on along the minus strand of NC_140990.1, from coordinate 97,678,814 downwards.
CATTCATACAGTGTATAAACAGGTATATCCCTGAGTTTATAAATATACATTCGCCTTGTTTATATATACTCTTGTCTTAGTTTACTGGTTGTCCCTCTGTTCATGGCAAGCTGTAACATAGCGTGCCGCCAGTGTTACACAGCTTCTCTCCTCCCCCAGTAGGAATGGGAGTTTTTGGTTGTCAGTCAGATTTCTGAATTCAGGGCATATTTGTGAGAATTTTTGGTAGAAATTCTCTCTGATGCCCTGATATTTTCCACAGGCTGTGAGGAAGTGCATCTCTGTCTCAACTACTCCCTGACTGCAGTGAGAGCATATCCTGTCTTCTCTTGGCAGCCTGGTCTGCCTGTGTCTGCCTTTTTCGATTGCTAGGCTATGTTCGCTAAGTCTGTACCTTGTCAAGGTTCTTCTCAGTTTGTTATCCTTTACCATGGTCAGGTAATCAGCTATGTTGTATTGTCTGTTTAGGGCCAAGTAGCAATTGAGTTTGCTTTGGGTTTTTGTTGTTTCTGCCCAATATGACAGATATTTTTCCTTTTGCTTAGCGACGATTGTGTTGGGTCGAATTCTTTGTGTTACCCTGTCACTGTCCTGGGACTGGTTATTGTTAGTATTGTTATTAGTTACTTTATTGAGTCCCAGGACTAGTTGACTGAGGGTATTCTTCTTTATGGTCAGCTCTTGGCATTTCAGGGCGTCGTAGTGATAGCATTGGGGGTTGCTCATTTGTAGGTGATTCCAAAATTTGGTGGCTCTTTTTTGGATAGTGATTATTAATGGGTATTGGCCTAGTTCCGCCCTGCATGCGTTGTTTACTGTTTTCCTTTGAGTCCGGAGGATACTTTTACAGAATTCCGCATGTAGGATCTCAATTGGGTGTTTGTCCCATTTTGCAAAATCTTGTTGTGTTAGTGGTCCCCAGACCTCACTGCCATAGAGTGCAATTGGTTCAATTACTGATTTGAAAATTTTGAGCCAAATGCTAATTGGGATTTCTATTTGGATTGATTTTTTGATGGCATAGAAAGCCCTTCTTGCTTTCTCTTTCAGTTCATTCACAGCCAGTTTGAAGTTTCCCGTAGAACTGATTTTTAAGCCCAAGTATGTGTAGTGAGTGGTTTGTTCAATTTTGGTTGTTCCTACTGTGAAATTTATTGTGGGTCCATGTTGTTTGGATCTTTGCTGGAACACAAGGACTTTGGTTTTTTGGGGATTTATTGTCAGGGCCCAAGTCTGGCAGTACGACTCCAGCAGGTCCAGGTTCTGCTGTAGACCCTCCTTAGTTGGTGACAGCAGAACCAGGTCGTCGGCATAGAGGAGGAATTTAACCTTGGATTCATATAGGGTGAGGCCGGGTGCTGTAGATTGTTCAAGTAGTTTTGCCAATCCATTAATGTAAATATTAAAGAGTGTCGGTGAGATTGGCGAGCCCTGCGTCACACCCCGCCCCTGTGGGAAGTATTTTGTTTGTTTGTCTCCAATTTTAACTGCACATTTATTGTTTGTATACATTGATTTAATTACATCATATGTTTTACCTCCTACCCCGCTTTCGATAAGTTTCAGGAATAAACCGTCATGCCAGATGGAGTCGAAAGCCTTCTGGAAATCTACAAAGCATGCGTAGATTTTGCTTTTGTTATGGTGAACGTGTTTGTCAATTAGGGTCTGTAGGGTGAAGATATGATCGGATGTTCTATAGTTTGGCAGGAATCCAATTTGGCTTTTACTCAAGACATTGTGCTCTTCAAGGAAGTTTATAAGTCTTTTGTTTATGATGCTACAGAATACCTTCCCCAGGTTACTGTTTACACAGATGCCTCGATAGTTGTTTGGGTCGATTTTGTCCCCACTTTTGTATATGGGTGTTATGAGTCCTTTGTTCCAGATGTCAGGGAAATAACCGACACTCAGAACCAAGTTGAAGAGTTTTAGGATAGCCAGTTTCAGTTTGTCGTCTGCGTGTTTAATCATCTCGTTTAGTATGCCGTCTGTCCCGCAAGCTTTTCCTGGTCGCAGGTCCTTGAGTTTTTCAAGAAGTTCTTTTTCTGTTATTATGGCGTCTAGCGGGTTTTGGTTATCTTTTATGGCCATTTCAAGCTTTTCCAGTTTTTTGCGTATTTGGTGTTGCTCTGGTCTTAGTGTGTTTTTCTGGTATAATTTTTCAAAGTGGTTTACCCATGTGTCCCCATTTTGAATGGACAAATCGTCGTGTTGTTTTTTGTGTAGTGTTTTCAAGTTGTCCCAGAAACAATTCGACTCAATGGATTCCTCCATGGAGCTGAGTGTATTCTTAACACTGTCTGATATACCCCACACCCTTCACTGTAACACTCTGATATATCCCACACCCCTCACTGTAACACTCTGACATACCCCACGTTCCTCACTGTAACACTCTGATATACCCCACTCCCTCACTGTAACACTCTGGTATACACCACACAACTCACTGTAACACTCTCTGATATACCCCACACCCCTCACTGTAACACTCTCTGATATAGCCCACACTCCTCACTGTAATACCCTGATATACCCAGCACCCCTCACTGTAAAACTCTGATATAACCCACACTCCTCACTGTAACACTCTGATTTACCCTACACCCCTCACTGTAACACTCTGATTTACCCCACACCCCTCACTGTAACACTAATATACCCCACACACGTCACTGTAACACTCTGATTTACCCCACACCCCTCACTGTAACACTAATATACCCCACACCCCTCACTGTAACACTCTGATATACCCCACACCCCTCACTGTAACACTCTGATATACCCCACACCCCTCACTGTAACACTCTGATCGACACCACACCCCTCACTGTAACACTCTGATTTACCCCACACCCCTCACTGTAACACTCTGATTTACCCCACACCCCTCACTGTAACACTCTGATTTACCCCACACCCCTCACTGTAACACTCTGATTTACCCCACACCCCTCACTGTAACACTAATATACCCCACACACGTCACTGTAACACTCTCTGATATACACCACACCCCTCACTGTAACACTCTGATATACCCCACACCCCTCACTGTAACACCCTGATATACCCCATACCCCTCACTGTAACACTCTGATATACCCCACACCCCTCACTGTAACACTCTGATATACCCCACACCCCTCAATGTAACACTCTGATATACCCCACACCCCTCACTGTAACACTCTGATATACCCCACACCCCTCAATGTAACACTCTGATATACCCCACACCCCTCACTGTAACACTCTGATATACCCCACACCCCTCACTGTAGCACCCTGATATACCCCACACCCCTCACTGTAACACCCTGATATACCCAACACCCCTCACTGTAACACTCTGATATACCCCACACCTCTCACTGTAACACTCTGATATACCCCACACCCCTCACTGTAACACTCTGATATACCCCACACCTCTCACTGTAACACCCTGATATACCCCACACCCATCACTGTAACACTCTGATATACACCACACCCCTCATTGTAACACTGATATTCCCCACACATCTCACTGTAACACTCACTGATATACTCCACAACCCTCACTGTAACACTCTGATATAACCCAGACATCTCACTGTAACACCCTGATATACCCAACACCCCTCACTGTAACACTCTGATATACCCCACACCTCTCACTGTAACACACTGATGTACCCCACACCCCTCACTGTAACACACTGATATGTCACACACCCCTCACTGTAACACTCTGATATACACCACACCCCTCATTGTAACACTGATATTCCCCACACATCTCACTGTAACACTCACTGATATACTCCACAACACTCACTGTAACACTCTGATATAACCCAGACATCTCACTGTAACACTCTGATATACCCCACACTCCTCACTGTAACACTCTGATACACCCCACACCCCTCACTGTAACACTCTCTGATATACCCCACACCCCTCACTGTAACACTCTCTGATATACCCCACACCCCTCACTGTAACACTCTCTGATATACCCCACACCCCTCACTGTAACACACTGATATACCCCACACCCCTCACTGTAACACTCTCTGATATACCCCACACCCCTCACTGTAACACTCTCTGATATACCCCACACCCCTCACTGTAACACTCTCTGATATACCCCACACCCCTCACTGTAACACTCTCTGATATACCCCACACCCCTCACTGTAACACTCTCTGGTATACCCCACACCCCTCACTGTAACAATCTCTGATATACCACACACCCCTCACTGTAACACTCTGATATACCCCACAACCTTCACTGTAACACACTGATATACCACACGCCTCTCACTGTAACACTGATATACCACACACCCCTCACTTTAACACTGATATTCCCCACACATCTCACTGTAACTCTCTCTGATATACCCCACAACCCTCATTGTAACACACTCTGATATAACCCTCACCCCTCACTGTAACACTGATATACCACACACACCTCACTATAACACTCTGATATACCCTACACCCCTCATTGTAACACTCGGATATACCCCACACCCCTCGCTGTAACACTCTCTGATATATTCCACACCCCTCACTGTAACACTCTCTGATATACCCCACAACCCTGTCTGTAACACAGTCTGATATACCCCACACTCCTCACTGTAACACTCTCTGATATACCCCACACCCCTCACTGTAACACACTCTGATATACCCCACACCCCTCACTGTAACACACTGATATTCCCCACACCCCTCACTGTAACACTCTCTGACATACCCCACACCCCTCACTGTAACAATCTGATATACCCCACACCCCTCACTGTAACCCTCTCATATACGCCATACCCCTCACTGTAACACTCTCTGTTATACCCCACACCCTCACTGTAAAACTCTGATAAACCCCACACTCCTCACTGTGACACACTGATATACCCCACACCAGTCAGTGTAACACTCTCTGATATACCCCACACCCCTCACTGTAACACTCTGATATACCCCACACCCGTCACTGTAACACTCTCTGATATACCCCACACCTCTCACTGTAACACATCAATATACCACACACCCCTCACTGTAACACTCTGATATACCCCACACCCCTCACTGTAGCACTCTGATATACTCCACACCCCTCACTGTCACACTCTGATATACCCCACACCCCTCACTGTAGCACACTGATATAATCCATACCCCACACTGTAACACACTGATATACCACACACACCTCACTGTAACACTGATATTACCCACACATCTCACTGTAACACTCTGATATACCCCACACATCTCACTGTAACACTCTCTGATATACCCCACAACCCTCATTGTAACATACTGTGATATACCCCTCACTCCTCACTGGAACACTCTGATATACTCCACACACCTCACTGTAATACTCTCTGATATACCACACACCCCTCACTATAACACTCTGATTTTACCCACACCCCTCACTGTAACACTCTCTGATCTGTCCCACAGCCCTCACTGTAACACACTGATATACCCCACACACCTAACTGTAACACTCTCTGATATACCCCACACCCTCACTGTAACACTCTGGTATACCCCACACCACTCACTGTAACACTCTCTGATATACCCCACACCTCTCACTGTAACACACTAATATACCACACACCCCTCACTGTAACACTCTCTGATATACCCCACACCCCTCACTGTAACACTCTGATATACTCCACACCCCTCACTGTAACACTCTGATATACCCCACACCCCTCACTGTAACACTCTGATCTATCCCACACCTCTCACTGTAACACACTGATATACACCACACCCCTCACTGTAACACTCTGATATACCCCACACCCCTCACTGTAACACTCTGATACACCCCACACCCCTCACTGTAACACTCTCTGATATACCCCACACCCCTCACTGCAACACACTGATATACCCCGCACCCCTCAATGTAACACTCTCTGATATACCCCACACCCCTCACTGTAACACTCTGATATACCCCACACCCCTCACTGTAACACTCTCTGATATACCCCACACCCCTCACTGCAACACACTGATATACCCCGCACCCCTCAATGTAACACTCTCTGATATACCCCACACCCCTCACTGTAACACTCTGATATACCCCACACCTCTCACAGTAACACCCTGGTATACCCCACACATCTCACTGTAACACTCTCTGATATACCCCACAACCCTCATTGTAACACACTCTGATATACCCCTCACCCGTCACTGGAACCCTCTGATATACCCCACACCTCTCACTGTAAAACTCTGATATACCCCACACATCTCACTGTAACACTCTCTGATATACCCCACAACCCTCATTGTAACATACTGTGATATACCCCTCACTCCTCACTGGAACACTCTGATATACTCCACACACCTCACTGTAATACTCTCTGATATAACCCACACCCCTCACTGTAACACTCTGATCTGTCCCACAGCCCTCACTGTAACACACTGATATACCCCACACACCTAACTGTAACACTCTCTGATATACCCCACACCCTCACTGTAACACTCTGGTATACCCCACACGACTCACTGTAGCACTCTCTGATATACCCCACACCCTTCACTGTAACACTCTGACATATCCCACACCCCTCACTGTAACACTCTGATATACCCCACACCCCTCACTGTAACACTCTGATATACCCCACACCCCTCACTGTAACACTCTGATATACCTCACACCCCTCACTGTAAAACTCTGATATACCCCACACCCCTCACTGTAACACTCTAATATACCCCACACACCTCACTGTAACACTCTCTGATATACCCTACACCCCTCATTGTAACACTCTCTGATATACCCCACACCCCTGTCTGTAACACAGTCGGATATACCCCACACTCCTCACTGTAACACTCTCTGATATACCCCACACCCCTCACTGTAACACACTGATATGCCCCACACCCCTCACTGTAACCCTCTCATATACCCTACACCCCTCACTGTAACACTCTCTGACATACCCCACACCCCTCACTGTAACCCTCTCATATACCCCATATCCCTTACTGTAACACTCTCTGTTATACCCCACACCCCTCACTGTAGGACTCCCGGATATACCTCACACCCCTCACTGTAAAACTCTGATAAACCCCACACCCCTCACTGTAACACTCTGATTTACCCCACACCCCTCACTGTAACACTCTGATTTACCCCACACCCCTCACTGTAACAATCTGATATACCCCACACCCCTCACTGTAACACTCTGATATACCCCACACCCCTCACTGTAACACTCTGATATACCCCACACCCCTCACTGTAACACTCTGATCGACACCACACCCCTCACTGTAACACTCTGATTTACCCCACACCCCTCACTGTAACACTCTGATTTACCCCACACCCCTCACTGTAACACTCTGATTTACCCCACACCCCTCACTGTAACACTCTGATTTACCCCACACCCCTCACTGTAACACTAATATACCCCACACACGTCACTGTAACACTCTCTGATATACACCACACCCTCACTGTAACACTCTGATATACCCCACACCCCTCACTGTAACACCCTGATATACCCCACACCCCTCACTGTAACACTCTGATATACCCCACACCCCTCACTGTAACACTCTGATATACCCCACACCCCTCAATGTAACACTCTGATATACCCCACACCCCTCACTGTAACACTCTGATATACCCCACACCCCTCAATGTAACACTCTGATATACCCCACACCCCTCACTGTAACACTCTGATATACCCCACACCCCTCACTGTAGCACCCTGATATACCCCACACCCCTCACTGTAACACCCTGATATACCCAACACCCCTCACTGTAACACTCTGATATACCCCACACCTCTCACTGTAACACTCTGATATACCCCACACCCCTCACTGTAACACTCTGATATACCCCACACCTCTCACTGTAACACCCTGATATACCCCACACCCATCACTGTAACACTCTGATATACACCACACCCCTCATTGTAACACTGATATTCCCCACACATCTCACTGTAACACTCACTGATATACTCCACAACCCTCACTGTAACACTCTGATATAACCCAGACATCTCACTGTAACACCCTGATATACCCAACACCCCTCACTGTAACACTCTGATATACCCCACACCTCTCACTGTAACACACTGATGTACCCCACACCCCTCACTGTAACACACTGATATGTCACACACCCCTCACTGTAACACTCTGATATACACCACACCCCTCATTGTAACACTGATATTCCCCACACATCTCACTGTAACACTCACTGATATACTCCACAACACTCACTGTAACACTCTGATATAACCCAGACATCTCACTGTAACACTCTGATATACCCCACACTCCTCACTGTAACACTCTGATACACCCCACACCCCTCACTGTAACACTCTCTGATATACCCCACACCCCTCACTGTAACACTCTCTGATATACCCCACACCCCTCACTGTAACACTCTCTGATATACCCCACACCCCTCACTGTAACACACTGATATACCCCACACCCCTCACTGTAACACTCTCTGATATACCCCACACCCCTCACTGTAACACTCTCTGATATACCCCACACCCCTCACTGTAACACTCTCTGATATACCCCACACCCCTCACTGTAACACTCTCTGATATACCCCACACCCCTCACTGTAACACTCTCTGGTATACCCCACACCCCTCACTGTAACAATCTCTGATATACCACACACCCCTCACTGTAACACTCTGATATACCCCACAACCTTCACTGTAACACACTGATATACCACACGCCTCTCACTGTAACACTGATATACCACACACCCCTCACTTTAACACTGATATTCCCCACACATCTCACTGTAACTCTCTCTGATATACCCCACAACCCTCATTGTAACACACTCTGATATAACCCTCACCCCTCACTGTAACACTGATATACCACACACACCTCACTATAACACTCTGATATACCCTACACCCCTCATTGTAACACTCGGATATACCCCACACCCCTCGCTGTAACACTCTCTGATATATTCCACACCCCTCACTGTAACACTCTCTGATATACCCCACAACCCTGTCTGTAACACAGTCTGATATACCCCACACTCCTCACTGTAACACTCTCTGATATACCCCACACCCCTCACTGTAACACACTCTGATATACCCCACACCCCTCACTGTAACACACTGATATTCCCCACACCCCTCACTGTAACACTCTCTGACATACCCCACACCCCTCACTGTAACAATCTGATATACCCCACACCCCTCACTGTAACCCTCTCATATACGCCATACCCCTCACTGTAACACTCTCTGTTATACCCCACACCCTCACTGTAAAACTCTGATAAACCCCACACTCCTCACTGTGACACACTGATATACCCCACACCAGTCAGTGTAACACTCTCTGATATACCCCACACCCCTCACTGTAACACTCTGATATACCCCACACCCGTCACTGTAACACTCTCTGATATACCCCACACCTCTCACTGTAACACATCAATATACCACACACCCCTCACTGTAACACTCTGATATACCCCACACCCCTCACTGTAGCACTCTGATATACTCCACACCCCTCACTGTCACACTCTGATATACCCCACACCCCTCACTGTAGCACACTGATATAATCCATACCCCACACTGTAACACACTGATATACCACACACACCTCACTGTAACACTGATATTACCCACACATCTCACTGTAACACTCTGATATACCCCACACATCTCACTGTAACACTCTCTGATATACCCCACAACCCTCATTGTAACATACTGTGATATACCCCTCACTCCTCACTGGAACACTCTGATATACTCCACACACCTCACTGTAATACTCTCTGATATACCACACACCCCTCACTATAACACTCTGATTTTACCCACACCCCTCACTGTAACACTCTCTGATCTGTCCCACAGCCCTCACTGTAACACACTGATATACCCCACACACCTAACTGTAACACTCTCTGATATACCCCACACCCTCACTGTAACACTCTGGTATACCCCACACCACTCACTGTAACACTCTCTGATATACCCCACACCTCTCACTGTAACACACTAATATACCACACACCCCTCACTGTAACACTCTCTGATATACCCCACACCCCTCACTGTAACACTCTGATATACTCCACACCCCTCACTGTAACACTCTGATATACCCCACACCCCTCACTGTAACACTCTGATCTATCCCACACCTCTCACTGTAACACACTGATATACACCACACCCCTCACTGTAACACTCTGATATACCCCACACCCCTCACTGTAACACTCTGATACACCCCACACCCCTCACTGTAACACTCTCTGATATACCCCACACCCCTCACTGCAACACACTGATATACCCCGCACCCCTCAATGTAACACTCTCTGATATACCCCACACCCCTCACTGTAACACTCTGATATACCCCACACCCCTCACTGTAACACTCTCTGATATACCCCACACCCCTCACTGCAACACACTGATATACCCCGCACCCCTCAATGTAACACTCTCTGATATACCCCACACCCCTCACTGTAACACTCTGATATACCCCACACCTCTCACAGTAACACCCTGGTATACCCCACACATCTCACTGTAACACTCTCTGATATACCCCACAACCCTCATTGTAACACACTCTGATATACCCCTCACCCGTCACTGGAACCCTCTGATATACCCCACACCTCTCACTGTAAAACTCTGATATACCCCACACATCTCATTGTAACACTCTCTGATATACCCCACAACCCTCATTGTAACATACTGTGATATACCCCTCACTCCTCACTGGAACACTCTGATATACTCCACACACCTCACTGTAATACTCTCTGATATAACCCACACCCCTCACTGTAACACTCTGATCTGTCCCACAGCCCTCACTGTAACACACTGATATACCCCACACACCTAACTGTAACACTCTCTGATATACCCCACACCCTCACTGTAACACTCTGGTATACCCCACACGACTCACTGTAGCACTCTCTGATATACCCCACACCCTTCACTGTAACACTCTGACATATCCCACACCCCTCACTGTAACACTCTGATATACCCCACACCCCTCACTGTAACACTCTGATATACCCCACACCCCTCACTGTAACACTCTGATATACCTCACACCCCTCACTGTAAAACTCTGATATACCCCACACCCCTCACTGTAACACTCTAATATACCCCACACACCTCACTGTAACACTCTCTGATATACCCTACACCCCTCATTGTAACACTCTCTGATATACCCCACACCCCTGTCTGTAACACAGTCGGATATACCCCACACTCCTCACTGTAACACTCTCTGATATACCCCACACCCCTCACTGTAACACACTGATATGCCCCACACCCCTCACTGTAACCCTCTCATATACCCTACACCCCTCACTGTAACACTCTCTGACATACCCCACACCCCTCACTGTAACCCTCTCATATACCCCATATCCCTTACTGTAACACTCTCTGTTATACCCCACACCCCTCACTGTAGGACTCCCGGATATACCTCACACCCCTCACTGTAAAACTCTGATAAACCCCACACCCCTCACTGTAACATACTGATATACCCCACACCACTCCGTGTAACACCCTGATATAACCCACACCCCTCACTGTAACACTCTGATATACCCCACACCCCTCACTGTAACACCCTGATATACCTAACACCCCTCATTGTAACTCTCTGATATACCCCACACCCCTCAGTGTAACACTCTGATCGACACCACACCCCTCACTGTAACACTCTGATATACCCCGCACCCCTCACTGTAACACTCTCTGATATACCCCACACCCCTCACTAACATTCTGATATACCCCACACCCCTCACAGTAACACCCTGGTATACCACACACCCCTCACTGTAACACTGATTTAACCCATACCCCACACTGTAACACACTGATATACCACACACCCCTCACTGTAATACTGATATAACCCATACCCCTCACTGTAACACAGTGATATACCACACACCACTCACTGTATCACTGATATTCCCCACACATCTCACTGTAACACTCTGATATACCCCACACATCTCACTGCAACACACTCTGATATACCCCACAACCCTCATTGTAACACACTCTGATATACCCCTCACCCCACACTGGAACACTCTGATATACCCCACACACTTCACTGTAACATTCTCTGATATACCACACACACCTCACTATAACACTCTGATATAACCCACACCCCTCATTGTAACACTCTGATCTATCCCAAACCCCTCACTGTCACACACTGAATTACCCCACACACCTCACTGTAACACTCTCTGATATACCCCACACCCCTCACTGTAACACTCTGGTATACTCCACATTCCTCACTGTAACACTCTGATATACCCCACACCCCTCACTGTAACACTCTGATATACACCACACCCTTCACTGTAACACTCTGATATACCCTACACCTCTCACTGTAACATCTGATATACCCCACACCCCTCACTGTAACACACTGGTATACCCCACAACCCTCACTGTAACACTCTGATATACCCCACACCCCTCACTGTAACACTCTGGTATACCGCACACCCCTCACTGTAACACTCTGATAAACCCCACACCCCTCACTGTAACACACTGATATACCCCACACCCCTCATTGTAACACTGATATTCCCCACACATCCCACTGTAACACTCACTGATATACTCCACAACCCTCACTGTAACACTCTGATATATCCCAGACATCTCACTGTAACACTCTGATATACCCCACACTCCTCACTGTAACACTCTGATACACCCCACACCCCACACTGTAACACTCTCTGATATACCCCACACCCCTCACTGTAACACTCTGATATACCCCACACTCCTCACTGTAACACTCTCTGATATACCCCACACTCCTCACTGTAACACTCTGATACACCCCACACCCCACACTGTAACACTCTCTGGTATACCCCACACCCCTCACTGTAACACTCTCTGATATACCCCACACCCCTCACTGTAACACTCTGATATACCCCACACCCCACACTGTAACACTCTCTGATATACCCCACACCCCTCACTGTAACACTCTCTGATATACCCCACACCCCTCACTGTAACACACTGATATACCCCACACCCCTCACTGTAACACTCTCTGATATACCCCACACCCCTCACTGTAACACTCTCTGATATACCCCACACCCCTCACTGTAACAATCTCTGATATACCACACACCCCTCACTGTAACACTCTGATATACCCCACACCCTTCACTGTAACACACTGATATACCACACACCCCTCACTGTAACACTGATATACCACACACCCCTCACTTTAACACTGATATCCCCACACATCTCACTGCAACACTCTGATATACCCCACACATCTCACTGTAACACTGTCTGATATACCCCACAACCCTCATTGTAACACACTCTGATATACCCCTCACCCCTCACTGTAACACTGATATACCCCACACACCTCACTGTAACACTCTCTGATATACCACACACACCTCACTATAACACTCTGATATACCCTACACCCCTCATTGTAACACTCGGATATACCCCACACGCCTCGCTGTAACACTCTCTGATATATTCCACACCCCTCACTGTAACACCCTCTGATATACCCCACACCCCTGTCTGTAACACAGTCTGATATACCCCACACTCCTCACTGTAACACTCTCTGATATACCCCACACCCCTCACTGTAACACACTCTGATATACCCCACACCCCTCACTGTAACACACTGATATACCCCACACGCCTCACTGTAACACTCTCTGACATACCCCACACCCCTCACTGTAACCGTCTCATATACCCCACACCCCTCACTGTAACACTCTCTTATATACCCCACACCCCTCACTGTAACACTCTCTTATATACCCCACACCCCTCACTGTAACACTCTGATATACCCCACACCCCTCACTGTAACCCTCTCATATACGCCACACCCCTCACTGTAACACTCTCTGTTATACCCCACATCCCTCACTGTAAAACTCTGATAAACCCCACACCCGTCACTGTAACACACTGATATACCCCACACTCCTCACTGTGACACAGTGATATACCCCACACCAGTCAGTGTAACACTCTCTGATATACCCCACACCCCTCACTGTAACACTCTTTTATATGCCCCACACCCCTCACTGTAACACTCTGATATACCCCACACCCGTCACTGTTACACTCTCTGATATACCGCACACCTCTCACTGTAACACACTAATATACCACACACCCCTCACTGTAACACTCTGATATACCCCACACCCCTCACTGTAGCACTCTGATATACTCCACACCCCTCACTGTAACATTCTGATATACCCCACACCCCTCACTGTAACACTCTGATCTATCCTACACCTCTCACTGTAACACACTGATATACACCACACCCCTCACTGTAACACTCTGATATACCCCACACCCCTCACTGCAACACACTGATATACCCCGAACCCCTCACTGTAACACTCTCTGATATACCCCACACCCCTCACTGTAACACTCTGATATACCCCACACCTCTCACAGTAACACCCTGGTACACCACACACCCCTCACTGCAACACTGATATAATCCATACCCCACACTGTAACACACTGATATACCACACACCCCTCACTGTAACACTGATATTACCCACACATCTCACTGTAACACTCTGATATACCCCACACATCTCACTGTAACACTCTCTGATATACCCCACAACCCTCATTGTAACACACTCTGATATACCCCTCACCCCTCACTGGAACCCTCTGATATACCCCACACCTCTCACTGTAACACTCTGATATACCCCACACATCTCACTGTAACACTCTCTGATATACCCCACAACCCTCATTGTAACATACTGTGATATACCCCTCACTCCTCACTATAACACTCTGATATAACCCACACCCCTCACTGTAACACTCTGATCTGTCCCATAGCCCTCACTGTAACACACTGATATACCCCACACACCTAACTGTAACACTCTCTGATATACCCCACACCCTCACTGTAACACTCTGGTATACCCCACTCCCCTCACTGTAACACTCTGATATACCCCACGTTCCTCACTGTAACACTCTGATATACCCCACACCCCTCACTGTAACACTCTGATATACCCTACACCTCTCACTGTAACATCTGATATACCCCACACCCCTTACTGTGACACTCTGGTATACCTCGCACCCCTCACTGTAAAACTCTGATATACCCCACACACCTCACTGTAACACTCTCTGATATACCCCACACCCCTGTCTGTAACACAGTCGGATATACCCCACACTCCTCACTGTAACACTCTCTGATATACCCCATACTCCTCACTGTAACACTCTGAGATACCCCACACCCTTCACTGTAACACACTGATATACCACACACCCCTCACTGTAACACTGATATACCACACACCCCTCACTTTAACACTGATATCCCCACACATCTCACTGTAACACTCTGATATACCCCACACATCTCACTGTAACACTGTCTGATATACCCCACAACCCTCATTCTAACACACTCTGATATACCCCTCACCCCTCACTGTAACACTGATATACCCCACACACCTCACTGTAACACTCTCTGATATACCACACACACCTCACTATAACACTCTGATATACCCTACACCCCTCATTGTAACACTCGGATATACCCCACACCCCTCGCTGTAACACTCTCTGATATATTCCACACCCCTCACTGTAACACCCTCTGATATACCCCACACCCCTGTCTGTAACACAGTCTGATATACCCCACACTCCTCACTGTAACACTCTCTGATATACCCCACACCCCTCACTGTAACACACTCTGATATACCCCACACCCCTCACTGTAACACACTGATATACCCCACACCCCTCACTGTAACACTCTCTGACATACCCCACACCCCTCACTGTAACCGTCTCATATACCCCACATCCCTCACTGTAACACTCTCTTATATACCCCACACCCCTCACTGTAACACTCTGATATACCCCACACCCCTCACAGTAACCCTCTCATATACGCCACACCCCTCACTGTAACTCTCTCTGTTATACCCCACACCCCTCACTGTAAAACTCTGATAAACCCCACACCCGTCACTGTAACACACTGATATACCCCACACTCCTCACTGTGACACACTGATATACCCCACACCAGTCAGTGTAACACTCTCTGATATACCCCACACCCCTCACTGTAACACTCTCTTATATGTCCCACACCCCTCACTGTAACACTCTGATATACCCTACACCCCGCACTGTAACACTCTGATATACCCCGCACCCGTCACTGTAACACTCTCTGATATACCGCACACCTCTCACTGTAACACACTAATATACCACACACCCCTCACTGTAACACTCTGATATACCCCACACCCCTCACTGTAGCACTCTGATTTACTCCACACCCCTCACTGTAACACTCTTATATACCCCACACCCCTCACTGTAACACTCTGATCTATCCCACACCTCTCACTGTAACACACTGATATACACCACACCCCTCACTGTAACACTCTGATATACCCCACACCCCTCACTGCAACACACTGATATACCCCGAACCCCTCACTGTAACACTCTCTGATATACCCCACACCCCTCACTGTAAGACTCTGATATACCCCACACCTCTCACAGTAACACCCTGGTACACCACACACCCCTCACTGTAACACTGATATAATCCATACCCCACACTGTAACACACTGATATACCACACACCCCTCACTGTAACACTGATATTACCCACACATCTCACTGTAACACTCTGATATACCCCACACATCTCACTGTAACACTCTCTGATATACCCCACAACCCTCATTGTAACACACTCTGATATACCCCTCACCCCTCACTGGAACCCTCTGATATACACCACACCTCTCACTGTAACACTCTGATATACCCCACACATCTCACTGTAACACTCTCTGATATACCCCACAACCCTCATTGTAACATACTGTGATATACCCCTCACTCATCACTGGAACACTCTGATATACTCCACACACCTCACTGTAAC
The DNA here is from genome assembly GCF_052327205.1 of Somniosus microcephalus. NCBI lineage: Eukaryota > Metazoa > Chordata > Chondrichthyes > Squaliformes > Somniosidae > Somniosus > Somniosus microcephalus. Next base: position 97,661,557 of record NC_140990.1, on the reverse strand, counting down.
ACTCTCTGATATACCACACACCCCTCACTATAACACTCTGATATAACCCACACCTCTCACTGTAACACACTGATATACCCCACACACCTAACTGTAACACTCTCTGATATACCCCACACCCTCACTGTAACACTCTGGTATACCCCACACCACTCACTGTAACACTCTCTGATATACCCCACACCCTTCACTGTAACACTCTGATATATCCCACTCCCCTCACTGTAACACTCTGATATACCCCACGTTCCTCACTGTAACACTCTGATACACCCCACACCCCTCACTGTAACACTCTGATATACCCCACACCCCTCACTGTAACATCTGATATACCCCACACCCCTCACTGTAACATCTGATATACACCACACCCCTCACTGTAACACTCTGGTATACACCACACCCCTCACTGTAACACTCTGATATACCCTACACCTCTCACTGTAACATCTGATATACCCCACACCCCTTACTGTAACACACTCTGATATACCCCACACCCCTCACTGTAACACTCTGATATACCCTACACCTCTCACTGTAACATCTGATATACCCCACACCCCTCACTGTAACACTCTGGTATACCTCGCACCCCTCACTGTAAAACTCTGATATACCCCACACCCCTCACTGTAACACTCTAATATACCCCACACACCTCACTGTAACACTCTCTGATATACCCCACACCCCTGTCTGTAACACAGTCGGATATACCCCACACTCCTCACTGTAACACTCTCTGATATACCCCATACTCCTCACTGTAACACTCTGAGATACCCCACACCCCTCACTGTAACACACTGATATACCCCACACCCCTCACTGTAACCCTCTCATATACCCCACACCCCTCACTGTAACACTCTCTGACATACCCCACACCCCTCAATGTAACCCTCTCATATACCCCACATCCCTCACTGTAACACTCTCTGTTATACCCCACACCCCTCACTGTAGGACTCCCGGATATACCTCACACCCCTCACTGTAAAACTCTGTTAAACCCCACACCCCTCACTGTAACATACTGATATACCCCACACCACTCAGTGTAACACCCAAGATAACCCACACCCCTCACTGTAACACTCTGATATACCCCACACCCCTCACTGCAACACCCTGATATACCTAACACCCCTCATTGTAACTCTCTGATATACCCCACACCCCTCAGTGTAACACTCTGATAGACACCACACCCCTCACTGTAACACTCTGATATACCCCGCAACCCTCACTGTAACACTCTCTGATATACCCCACACCCCTCACTAACATTCTGATATACCCCACACCCCTCACAGTAACACCCTGGTATACCCCACACCCCTCACTGTAACACTCTCTGATATACCCCGCACCCCTCACTGTAACACTCTCTGATATACCCCACACCCCTCACTAACATTCTGATATACCACACACCCCTCACTGTAACACTGATTTAACCCATACCCCACACTGTAACACACTGATATACCCCATACCCCTCACTGTAACACAGTGATATACCACACACCACTCACTGTCTCACTGATATTCCCCACACATCTCACTGTAACACTCTGATATACCCCACACACTTCACTGTAACATTCTCTGATATACCACACACCCCTCACTATAACACTCTGATATAACCCACACACCTCATTATAACACTCTGATATAGCCCACACACCTCACTGTAACACTCTCTGATATACCCCACACCCTCACTGTAACACTCTGGTATACCCCACGTTCCTCACTGTAACACTCTGATATCCACCACACCCTTCACTGTAACACTCTGATATACCCCACACCCTTCACTGTAACACTCTGATATACCCTACACCTCTCACTGTAACATCTGATATACCCCACACTCCTCACTGTAACACACTGATATACCACACACCCCTCACTGTAACACTGATATACCACACACCCCTCACTTTAACACTGATATCCCCACACATCTCACTGTAACACTCTGATACACCCCACACCCCTCACTGTAACACTCTCTGATATACCCCACACCCCTCACTGTAACACTCTCTGATATACCCCACACCCCTCACTGTAACACTCTCTGATATACCCCACACCCCTCACTGTAACACTCTCTGATATACCCCACACCCCTCACTGTAACACTCTCTGATATACCCCACACCCCTCACTGTAACACTCTCTGGTATACCCCACACCCCTCACTGTAACAATCTCTGATATACCACACATCTCACTGTAACACTCTGATATACCCCACACATCTCACTGTAACACGGTCTGATATACCCCACAACCCTCATTGTAACACACTCTGATATACCCCTCACCCCTCACTGTAACACTGATATACCCCACACACCTCACTGCAACACTCTCTGATATACCACACACACCTCACTATAACACTCTGATATACCCTACACCCCTCATTGTAACACTCGGATATACCCCACACCCCTCGCTGTAACACTCTCTGATATACCCCACACCCCTCACTGTAACACACTCTGACATACCCCACACCCCTCACTGTAACCGTCTCATGTACCCCACACCCCTCACTGTAACACTCTCTTATATAGCCCACACCCCTCACTGTAACACTCTGATATACACCACACCCCTCACTGTAACACTCTGATATACCCTACACCTCTCACTGTAACATCTGATATACCCCACACCCCTCACTGTAACACACTGATATACCCCACACCCCTCACTGTAACACTCTGATATACACCTCACCCTTCACTGTAACACTCTGATATACCCCACACCCTTCACTGTAACACTCTGATATACCCTACACCTCTCACTGTAACATCTGATATACCCCACACCCCTCACTGTAACACACTGATGTACCCCACACCCCTCACTGTAACACACTGATATGTCACACACCCCTCATTGTAACACTGATATTCCCCACACATCTCACTGTAACACTCACTGATATACTCCACAACCCTCACTGTAACACTCTGATATATCCCAGACATCTCACTGTAACACTCTGATATACCCCACACTCCTCACTGTAACACACTGATATACCACACACCCCTCACTGTAACACTGATATACCACACACCCCTCACTTTAACACTGATATCCCCACACATCTCACTGTAACACTCTGATACACCCCACACCCCTCACTGTAACACTCTCTGATATACCCCACACCCCTCACTGTAACACTCTCTGATATACCCCACACCCCTCACTGTAACACTCTCTGATATACCCCACACCCCTCACTGTAACACTCTCTGATATACCCCACACCCCTCACTGTAACACTCTCTGATATACCCCACACCCCTCACTGTAACACTCTCTGGTATACCCCACACCCCTCACTGTAACAATCTCTGATATACCACACATCTCACTGTAACACTCTGATATACCCCACACATCTCACTGTAACACTGTCTGATATACCCCACAACCCTCATTGTAACACACTCTGATATACCCCTCACCCCTCACTGTAACACTGATATACCCCACACACCTCACTGCAACACTCTCTGATATACCACACACACCTCACTATAACACTCTGATATACCCCACACCCCTCATTGTAACACTCGGATTTACCCCACACCCCTCACTGTAACACACTCTGACATACCCCACACCCCTCACTGTAACCGTCTCATGTACCCCACACCCCTCACTGTAACACTCTCTTATATACCCCACACCCCTCACTGTAACACTCTGATATACACCACACCCCTCACTGTAACACTCTGATATACCCCACACCCCTCACTGTAACACTCTGATATACACCACACCCCTCACTGTAACACTCTGATATACCCTACACCTCTCACTGTAACATCTGATATACCCCACACCCCTCACTGTAACACTCTGATATACCCCACACCCCTCACTGTAACACTCTGATATACCCCACACCCCTCACTGTAACACTCTCTGATATACCCTACACCTCTCACTGTAACATCTGATATACCCCACACCCCTCACTGTAACACCCTGATACACCCCACACCCCTCACTGTAACACTCTGATATACCCTACACCTCTCACTGTAACATCTGATATACCCCACACCCCTCACTGTAACACTCTGATATACCCCACACCCCTCACTGTAACACTCTAATATACCCCACACCCCTCACTGTAACACACTGATATACCCCACACCCCTCACTGTAACACTCTGATACACCCCACACCCCTCACTGTAACACTCTGATATACCCCACACCCCTCACTGTAACACTCTGATATACCCCACACCCCTCACTGTAACACCCTGATACACCCCACACCCCTCACTGTAACACTCTGATATACCCCACACCCCTCACTGTAACACTCTGATATACCCCACACCCCTCACTGTAACACTCTGATATACCTTACACCTCTCACTGTAACATCTGATATACCCCACACCCCTCACTGTAACACTCTGATATACCCCACACCCCTCACTGTAACACTCTGATATACCCCACACCCCTCACTGTAACACCCTGATATACCCCACACCCCTCACTGTAACACTCTGATATACCCCACACCCCTCACTGTAACACCCTGATATACCCCACACCCCTCACTGTAACACTCTGATATACCCCACACCCCTCACTGTAACACTCTGATATACCCCACACCCCTCACTGTAACACTCTGATATACCTTACACCTCTCACTGTAACATCTGATATACCCCACACCCCTCACTGTAACACTCTGATATACCCCACACCCCTCACTGTAACACTCTGATATATCGCACACCCCTCACTGTAACACTCTCTGATATACCCCACACCTCTCACTGTAACATCTGATATACCCCACACCCCTCACTGTAACACTCTCTGATATACCCCACACCTCTCACTGTAACATCTGATATACCCCACACCCCTCACTGTAACACTCTGATATACCCCACACCTCTCACTGTACAATTCACAATTCACAATTCAAATCGCTTTATTGGCATGATAAGTTACATCTTATGTTGCCAAAGCATCAAAATACATTTATGGTTTACCACATAAACGCAGTTCTATTCATACAGTGTATAAACAGGTATATCCCTGAGTGTATAAATATACATTCGCATTGTTTATATATATTCTTTTCTTAGTTTACTGGTTGGCTCTCTGTTCATGGCAAGCTGTAACATAGCGTGCCGCCAGTGTTATACAGCTTCTCTCCTCTCCCAGTAGGAATGGGAGTTTTTGGTTGTCATTCAGATTTCTGAAATCAGGGCATATTTGTGAGAATTTTTGGTAGAAATTCTCCCTGATGCCCTGATATTTTCCACAAGCTGTGAGGAAGTGCATCTCTGTCTCCACCACTCCCTGACTGCAGTGCGAGCATATCCTGTCCTCTCTTGGCAACCTGGTCTGCCTGTGTCTGCCTTTTTCGATCGCTAGGCTATGTTCGCTAAGTCTGTACCTTGTCAAGGTTCTTCTCAGTTTGTTATCCTTTACCATGGTCAGGTAATCAGCTATGTTGTATTGTCTGTTTAGGGCCAAGTAGCAATTGAGTTTGCTTTGGGTTTTTGTTGTTTCTGCCCAATATGTCAGATATTTTTCCTTTTGCTTAGCGACGATTGCGTTGGGTCGAATTCTTTGTGTTACCCTGTCACTGTCCTGGGGCTGGTTATTGTTAGTATTGTTAGTAGTTACTTCACTGAGTCCCAGGACTAGTTGACTGAGGGTATTCTTCTTTATGGTCAGCTCTTGGCATTTCAGGGCGTCGTAGTGATAGCATTGGGGATTGCTCATTTGTAGGTGATTCCAAAATTTGGTGGCTCTTTTTTGGATAGTGATTATTAATGGATATTGGCCTAGTTCCGCCCTGCATGCATTGTTTACTGTTTTCCTTTGAGTCCGGAGGATACTTTTACAGAATTCTGCATGTAGGATCTCAATTGGGTGTTTGTCCCATTTTGCAAATTCTTGTTGAGTTAGCGGTCCCCATACCTCACTGCCATAGAGTGCAATTGGTTCAATTACTGATTTGAAAATTTTGAGCCAAATGCTAATTGGGATTTCTATTTGGATTGATTTTTTGATGGCATAGAAAGCCCTTCTTGCTTTCTCTTTCAGTTCATTCACAGCCAGTTTGAAGTTTCCCGTAGAACTGATTTTTAAGCCCAAGTATGTGTAGTTAGTGGTTTGTTCAATTTTGGTTGTTCCTACTGTGAAATTTATTTTGGGTCCCTGATGTTTGGATCTTTGCTGGAACACAAGGACTTTGGTTTTTTGGGGATTTATTGTCAGGGCCCAAGTCTGGCAGTACGACTCCAGCAGGTCCAGGTTTTGCTGTAGCCCCTCTTTAGTAGGTGACAGCAGAACCAGGTCGTCTGCATAGAGGAGGAATTTAACCTTGGATTCATATAGGGTGAGGCCGGGTGCTGTAGATTGTTCAAGTAGTTTTGCCAATCCATTTATGTAAATATTAAAGAGTGTCGGTGAGATTGGCGAGCCCTGCGTCACCCCCCGCCCCTGTGGGAAGTATTTTGTTTGTTTGTCTCCAATTTTAACTGCACATTTGTTGTTTGTATACATTGATTTAATTACATCATATGTTTTCCCTCCTACCCCGCTTTCGATAAGTTTCAGGAATAAACCGTCATGCCAGATGGAGTCGAAAGCCTTCTGGAAATCTACAAAGCATGCGTAGATTTTGCTTTTGTTATGGTGAACGTGTTTGTCAATTAGGGTCTGTAGGGTGAAGATATGATCGGATGTTCTATAGTTTGGCAGGAATCCAATTTGGCTCTTACTCAAGACATTGTGCTCCTCAAGGAAGTTTATAAGTCTTTTGTTTATGATGCTACAGAATACCTTCCCCAGGTTACTGTTTACACAGATGCCTCGATAGTTGTTTGGGTCGATTTTGTCCCCACTTTTGTATATGGGCGTTATGAGTCCTTTGTTCCAGATATCAGGGAAATAACCGACACTCAGAACCAAGTTGAAGAGTTTTAGGATAGCCAGTTTCATTTTGTTGTCTGTGTGTTTAATCATCTCGTTTAGTATGCCGTCTGTCCCGCAGGCTTTTCCTGGTCGCAGGTCCTTGAGTTTTTCAAGAAGTTCTTTTTCTGTTATTATGGCGTCCAGCGGGTTTTGGTTATCTTTTATGGCCATTTCTAGCTTTTCCAGTTTTTTGCATATTTGGTGTTGCTCTGGTCTTAGTGTGTTTTTCTGGTATAATTTTTCAAAGTGGTTTACCCATGTGTCCCCATTTTGAATGGCCAAATCGTCGTGTTGTTTTTTGTGTAGTGTTTTCAAGTTTTCCCAGAAACAATTGGAATCAATGGATTCCTCCATGGAGCTGAGTGTATTCTTAATATATTGCTCTTTTTTGGTTCTGAGTGTGTTTCTGTATTGTGTTAGTGCCTGACAATAAGTAAGGCGTAGTTCCTCGTTTTCTGGATGTCTGTGTTTTTGGTTTGATATTTTTCTAAGTTTTTTCCTCATGTTATGGCAATCTCGGTCAAACCATTTTTCATAGTTTTTTGTTTTGGGTTTGTTCTTGCGAGCTTTCAAGTTTGCATTTGTTGCCAAATTATCAAAAATATTGTTTAGTTTACTAACTGCCCGGTTTACGCCTTCTTTATTGTGAGTGTATATGTTATCCAGAAAGGTGTCTAAGAGAGCTTGAGTTGATGCATTGCTAATTGTTTTCTGGTATTTTTCCGTGTCGTTTTTGGCCCATCTGTACGATTTTTTGGTGTTGTACAGTTTACTGGGTTGTGTTTCTGTGTTGTTTGTTTCTGTCTTTTTGAGGAACATAGTAATTTGACTGTGATCTGACAGTGTTGTTTGTGGTTTGACTGTGAATGCTCTGAAAGAGGATGGGTCTAAGTCTGTAATCATATAGTCTACTGTGCTGCAGCCAAGAGGTGAGCAATAGGTCGATCTTCCTAGGAGGTCTCCTATGAACCTACCATTGACAATGTACAGACCCAGGTTTCGACAGAGCCGTAGTAGCTGTTTTCCGTTGGTATTTGACTGCTTGTCGCAGTTATGCCTGTATGGAAGGGAAGGGATGTCAAAGTGGTTATTCCCGAAAACGTAATTGTTTCCCTGATTATTGGTGAAGTCTGGTTCTTCGCCCGTTCTTGAATTGAGGTCCCCACAGATCAACACGTTCCCCTGGGCCTGGTATTGGATAATTTCCCCCTCCATGTTGGAGAAGGTGTCCTCTTTAAAGTACGGGGAATCGATTGGAGGGATATAAAGTGCGCAAATGTAAACATCTTGGGTGTTTGAGATAATCTCCCTCTCAAGTTTGAGTCACATATGGTTTTCGCCCTTTTTTATAAATTTGATGTAATTCTTAAGTTCTGTTTTAAACCAGATCAGTATGCCTCCGGAGTCTCTGCCTTGGGTTACACTTGGTAATTTATTGGACGGGACCACCAGCTCAGTGTACCCTTGGGGACAGCCAGTGTGTCCTTTTCCTTTATACCAAGTTTCCTGTAAAATGATAATATCTAGGTCTTTAGTTTCATCTATGAACTCTGGGGTCCTACTTTTCACTTCTCGCAGTGAAGAGCGTAGACCTTGGATATTCCAGGTCGAAATATATAAGGATTTCATGTTAAGTTTGATCTTTTACTATGATAGGTTAAAGAGTGGTACGTGTTTGTCGTGTCTAAGTGTGGGAAAAAAAAAGATCACATCAGTTGTCTACAAAAGTTAATACAATTTGGTTACCGTTCTTTCTATTAATTAGTCCTTGATCCATAAGGCGGAAGTAGATGCTGCTGCACATCTGCTTATTGTACTGGCACTGTAACATCTGATATACCCCACACCCCTCACTGTGACACTCTGATCTATCCCACACCCCTCACTGTGACACTCTGATATACCCCACACCCCTCACTGTAACACTCTCTGATATACCCCACACCTCTCACTGTAACATCTGATATACCCCACACCCCTCACTGTAACACTCTGATATACCCCACACCTCTCACTGTAACATCTGATATGCCCCACACCCCTCACTGTAACACTCTGATCTATCCCACACCCCTCACTGTAACACTCTGATATACCCCACACCCCTCACTGTAACATCTGATATACCCCACACCCCTCACTGTAACACTCTGATCTATCCCACATCCCTCACTGTAACACTCTGATATACCCCACACCCCTCACTGTAACACTCTGATCTATCCCACATCCCTCACTGTAACACTCTGATATACCCCACACCCCTCACTGTAACACTCTGATATACCCCACACCCCTCACTGTAACACTCTCTGATATACCCCACACCCCTCACTGTAACACTCTGATATACCCCACACCCCTCACTGTAACACTCTGATATACCCCACACCCCTCACTGTAACACTCTCTGATATACCCCACACCCCTCACTGTAACATCTGATATACCCCACACCCCTCACTGTAACACTCTCTGATATACCCCACACCCCTCACTGTAACACTCTGATATACCCCACACCCCTCACTGTAACACTCTGATATACCCCACACCCCTCACTGTAACACTCTGATATACCCCACACCCCTCACTGTAACACTCTCTGATATACCCCACACCCCTCACTGTAACACTCTGATATACCCCACACCCCTCACTGTAACACTCTGATATACCCCACACCCCTCACTGTAACACACTGATATACCCCACACCCCTCACTGTAATACTCTGATATACCCCACACCCCTCACTGTAACACACTGATATACCCCACACCCCACACTGTAATACTCTGATATACACTACACCTCTCACTGTAACATCTGATATATCCCACACCCCTCACTGTAACACTCTCTGATATACTCCACACCCCTCACTGTAACACTCTGATATACCCCACACCCCTCATTGTAACTGTAGTGTGTGTACCTTTAAGAGAGAACTACTTTTACAGCTCCTGTATATTGTAGTACCGGCAGTGACCACACCTGTATATAAGCCTTGAGCATGCCTCTGTACTGCCAGTCTTGAGACTACCCTACTCCAGTAAACACCTGTTGATTGTTAAGTTACAGCCTCCATGTAGATCTTGGGGAAACATCCTATTTAAAGAATCACGGATCTAACAGTGGCGACGAGGTTGATTCGAATCTGCTTGCAACTCTGCATATCCCATCGAGGAGTTGCTCCGGGAGGACGGTGGAAGAAAGTCGAAACCAGAAGCACGGGCGTCGACCACAAGCAACCACCCAGTCATCCGGCAGCAAGTCAACATTGCAGGAGTGGCTGTTGAGAGCCGGGCTTGGTTCCCCAGCCACGACGATCCAGCAACAGACTGGTAACAGGTACAGCGCAGACCCTTCCCGGACAGCGGTGGCGGGAGCCGGCCGACGGCGTAGAAAAGCCGAGCAGCGTCGACGGGGTAAGAGAGAGGGTGAAGCGCACAGGGCGCGGCCGGGGTTTAAAAAACCGAGCGGCGACGAGGATAAACGAGCGGAGAGAGAGAGAGGGTAAAGCAGCAGCCGGGTTCAGGACCGAGCGACGGCAACAGGAAAGGGGCACAGGAGAACGCGCAGAGCACAGCCAGGGCTCAAGGGCTGAACCGCGTCCGCGGGGAGAAGAAGGGAGAGCGTGGGAGACGCCATTGAGCCGCGGAGAAGAAGGGAGAGCGCGGGTGACGCCATTTTTAGAAGCCGCAGCGGAGAAGAAGGGCGAGCGCGGGAAGGAAGGAAAGCGCGGGAGACGCCATTTTGTTCCAGCGGAGAAGAAGGGAGAGCATGGGAGACACCATTTAGACAGTTAAAATACACCCAGGGATGGCGAAGAGTGGCAGTATCACGGCGTTCGACAATGAAGTCGAAGATTGGGCGACATATGTGGAACGCATTGAGGTGTACTGCAGGGTGAAAGAAGTGCCAGATGCTAGGAAAGCACTGGTTTTGTTAAATTCCATGGGTGCAAAAACTTATGGCTTACTGCGAAACCTGATAACCCCAGAGAAGCCCGTGGACAAGAATTTTGAAAGCATAGTAGAAATCCTACAGGACCACTTAAGCCCCACACCGCTGCTGATAGCAGAAAGATTTAAGTTCCACAAAAGGAACCAGCATAAAGACGAAAGCAATGCTGAGTACTTAACAGAACTGCGCAAGTTATCGAAACACTGCCAGTTTGGAGCAGGGCTATCATATACGTTAAGGGACAAGTTTGTGTGTGGGCTTCAAAGTGAAGGAACCCAGAAACGGCTTCTATCAGAAAAGGATCTTACGCTGGACAAGGCTTTCAGCATGGCAGTATCACACGAAGCAGCTGCAAGGGGCGCTGCAGAGATACAACGGAGACCGCAAGAATATGGCACCAATGAAATGTCATATGGAGCAGGGAAGTGTTATCACTGCGGCAGAACAACACACGACCAGAAGGATTGTTGGTTCAAGGACCAAGTGTGGAAAAGCAGGACACATAGCAAGAGTCTGCAGGTCAGGGAAGAAAACCAGCAGCAAGAAATCTCCACAGGAGAAGTACAAAAAGGTACATAAGGTGATGGACAGTAGTTCAGACGAACAGAAAAGTGATGCAGACTCCGGAAGCAAGGAGCTGGGTTGTCTGAAACTACATAAGGTAACCAAAATGGAGGATCACCAGACTATCTGGGTCACACTCAAGATAGATGGAATCCAAGTGAAAATGGAATTGGACACTGGATCAGCCCTAACAGTCATAAACCAAAGGGACTACACGTGGCTATTTCCACATATACCCTTGGAAGCTACAGAGATTGGGGCAGTAATTCCTCCCCAAATGCGTGAGTATGGAAGGGGTACTCACGCGTCTGGCCAGAGGAAATGCCGGTTTCCAGCATGCACAGCGCATGCGCTGAAAACCGGCATTTCCTCTCCTCTAACCCAAGAGGTGAAGAGGCTAGCGCGTGCGCTGTAGGGGGCAGCGCGTGCGTCTTGGATTTCCTCTGTTTTGGGGGATTTGCGCATGTCTAAAGGCCTCTGGTCTTTACACTTGTAAAAAGCACACGTAAGTATTTATTTTTACAGGTAAGTGGTGTTTTAGTGTAATTTAGAATTTCTTTCCTCACAGGTTTATTATTTTAAAGAATCTACAATAAGGTAAGTTTAGTTTTAGACCCTTTTTATTAAAAATTTATTTTTTTCAAAAAAAAAAATTATTGTTTAAATTATTTTTTTAAACTTATTTATACTTAATTTAATGATTGGGATGCTTTTTTAATTTTTATTTAAAGTTTAAATAGTGTTTCGGGCCCCCGTAGTTCTCATGAGTTTGACAGTTCTTGCTCTCAAACTCATGAATGAACCTTCCCCTCCCCTGATTGGTTGTACAGTGCTCACCTGATCCCAGCCGGCACATCGCACTAACTACGCCGCTGGATCAGGTTAGCACTGCGCGCTGACATCTGAACTGGGCCTGTCACAGGAAATGCAAGCAGGCCCGGGCTTCAGATGTCAGCGTGCAGGGTGAGTGCAGATCGGGGGCTTGCACACGCGGGAAGCCCCCGACACCAAGTTCTGGGCCATTGTCTTGAAGACGTACACGGGGCAAAAAGTCTACCCCAAAGGAAAAATAAGGGTGAAAGTGATATACAAAGGCCAGGAAATACCTAAAATGGACCTATATGTATTGCCAGATGGAGGACCACCACTACTAGGACGTGAATGGATCCGGAAGATACAGCTAGATTGGCATTCCATACAGGCACTGAAGGTTGAGGCCAAAAAGGATGACGACGCCACACCTGGACGACTGTCAAAAATGCTAACTGACGCACAAAAAGTGTTCCAGGAGGGACTCGGAACACTAAAAGGCATAACAGCAACGATTAAAATAGAGGAAAATGCAAGTCCAAAGTTTTTTAAGGCCAGACCGGTGCCTTATGCGATCCGACCAGCCGTTGAAGCAGAGCTGGAAGGGTTGGAACGCTCAGGAGTACTGTCCAAAGTAGACTGGAGCGAGTGGGCTACACCCATCGTCCCTGTAATGAAGAGGTCGTTGAGCAATACGCCTGGGGAACCAAAGAAGGTCCGCATCTGTGGGGATTTCAAGGTGACAGTGAACCCAGTCCTTCACACGGTGCAATATCCGCTTCCACGGATTGAGGATATTTTCGCCTCGCTATCTGGGGGGAAACGCTTCACCAAAATTGATCTGGCCCAGACGTATTTGCAAATGGAGGTAGAAGAAGCCTCGAAACAATACCTCATGATCAACACTCATAAAGGTCTCTATCAATACAACCGACTGGTGTTCGGGGTAGCATCGGCTCCGGCTATTTGGCAAAGGGCAATGGATCAAGTCCTGCAAGGAATTCCAGGGACCCAGTGTTATTTGGACGACATCCTGGTCACGGGCGAAAATGACGGTGAGCACCTCGCCAACCTGGAGAAGGTGCTCGCTAGATTAAAGGAATATGGGCTATGAGCTAATTGCCACAAGTGCGAGTTTTTCCAGAAGCAGATCTCGTATTGTGGCCACATTATTGATGAAGAGGGGTCACATAAGTCCCCTGAAAAGATTGAGGCAGTAGTCAAGGCTCCAGCACCGGAAAATGTGTCACAACTGAGGTCGTTCCTCGGGTTGGTGAACTACTACCATAAGTTCTTACCAAATTTATCTACAGTAGTACACCCACTGAATACCCGACTGCAAACGGGGGTACTATGGAAGTGGAATGACGAATGTAAATGAGCTTTCCAGAAGTGCAAAGATTTGATCACATCAAAAGAGGTGTTGGCCCATTTCAACCCAGCACTACCAATCCGGTTGGCATGTGATGCATCACCCTATGGTATTGGAGCGGTGCTGTCGCACAAATTCCCGGACGGGTTGGAGAGGCCAGTAGCCTTTGCGTCTCGGTCACTAACCTCAGCTGAGCGCAACTACGCCCAGATCGACAGGGAGGCCCTCAGCTTAGTATGGGGAGTAAAAAAATTCAACCACTATCTGCATGGACAGAAGTTCACCTTGCTGACTGACCACCAACCACTTGTCTCCATCTTTAATCCAAAGAAGGGCGTTCCGGTGATGACTGCACAACGGTTACAAAGATGGTCCCTTTTTCTAGGGGCGAACCAATATGAAATAGAATATAAAGGCACGAAACAGCACGGAAATTGTAGTGTATGTGCCTTTAAGAGCCCCCTGTGCACTGTAATGCCGGTAATGGCCTCTCGGGCTATATAAGCCTGTATATTGTGTTGTATCAGTTAGTTTACCTCCAGACTTTGTTCAGTAAACACCTGTGAAACCAACTCTTGCATTCAGTGTCTCTATTAACACACGGATACAACAGTGGTGACAAATTGGAAACGGACTTACCTGCAATTCGGCAGCACCTCAAGGACATCGATTCCTCAGACGTCCAAAGTCGAAGAAAAGCAAAAAACAAACAAACTGTGGTTTCACCAGCTAGCCAAGCTGGTGGCAGGTACTGCAATAATCCTTCCTGGGCGGGCTGGGGCTCCATCGGCTGGCTCTGCGGCGAGGCCAAGCAGCGAAGGCGGAGGCAAGCAAAAACAGACGGGGGGGAGCACTCGGGAGACGGCCGGCGCTGCAAAGCAGGTTGGCGTTCGAACCTAGCAGAGGGGGGGAAAAGTCCCAGAGAGTCCGGCGGGAACGAGTCTCCACCTGTAAATTTAAAAAAAAAAATTTTTTTAAACCGCGGAAAACAGCGTTGTCAGCAGCAGCAGCGGCGGGAAAGCACGGGAAGCGCCATATCTTTTCTGCAGGAAAGAAAGAAAAGCGCGGGAAGCGCCATTTTTTTTCCAGGATGCCTAAGGCTGGCAATATTGATGCTTTTGATAACGATATAGAGGATTGGACCACATATGTGGAAAGAGTGGAGGTATATTGCACAGCAAATGGAATAGAAAACGTTAAAAAGGCGTCAGTACTTCTAAATCTAATGGGTGCAAAGACATACGGGCTGTTACGAAACTTAATCACTCCAGCCAAACCAAAGGACAAGAATTTTAAGGAAATTGTTGATACCCTACAGGAGCACTTAAACCCAACACCGCTGCTGATAGCGGAACGATTCAAATTCTTCAAGAGGAATCAGCACAAGAATGAAAGTAACGCTGATTACCTCACCGAATTAAGAAAGCTATCAAAGCACTGCCAATTCGGGGCAGGACTGGCAGATTCTCTTCGAGACAAATTCGTCTGCGGTCTCCTAAGTGAAGGAACACAGAAAAGGCTGCTTTCTGAGAAAGATTTGACACTGGACAAGGCTTTCAGTATGGCTGTATCATACGAAGCAGCCGCAAGAGGAGCTGCAGAGATACAGCAAAAGACACAGGACTTCGGCACCCATGAAATGACACAGGGTTTCGAGAGATGTTATCGCTGTGGCAGATCCACCCATGACCAGAGGAACTGCTGGTTCAAGGACAAAGCATGCAGGCAATGCGGAAAGATTGGACACATTGCACGGGTATGCCGATCTGGACAAAAAAAATCCACGGACAGGAAAAAAAAATCAATAAAGAAAAGTACAGAAAGGTACAAATGATGACGGACAGTAGCTCCGAAGACCAGAAGAGCGATAGCGACTGCGGAAACAAGAGACTAAGCTGTCTCAAATTACATAATGTAATTGCCAAAGAAGATTACCAGACCATTTGGGTTACCCTCACGATAGCGGGGTCCCCAGTTAAAATGGAGCTAGATACAGGATCAGCTCTGACCGTCATAAGTCGACGGGATTACGAGCGGCTATTTCCGCATATACCTTTAGAAGACACATCCATTATCTTGAAAACATATACGGGGCAGAAAGTATACCCCAAAGGAAAAATAAGGGTGCCTGTTGTATACAACGGCAAGGAACTACAGAAGTTGTATTTGTACGTTCTACAAGATGGTGGTCCACTGCTGTTGGGACGTGAATGGATCAGGAAGATACGTTTAGACTGGCACTCCATTCAGGCACTGACGGTGACCAGTAAGAAAAAAAATGATGATGACGTCATACCTGAACGATTAAAGGACATCTTGGCCAACGCCAAGGAAGTGTTTCAAGAGAAACTAGGAACATTGAAAGGCATCACCGCCTCAATAAAAGTGGAAGATGCAGCAATTCCCAAGTTTTTTAAGGCAAGGCCGGTGCCATACGCAATTCATCCAGCAGTCGAGGCAGAGCTGGAGAATTTGGAAAAGGCAGGCGTATTATCCAAGATAGATTGGAGCGAGTGGGCAACACCCATCGTCCCAGTCATGAAGAAAACGTTGAATAATGATAAATCTGAAGAACAGAGAAAAATTTGCATCTGTGGAGACTTCAAGGTGACTATAAACCCGGTCCTTCACACGGTACAGTATCCTCTTCCGAGGATAGAAGATATTTTCGCCTCACTATCCGGAGGGAAAAGTTTCACCAAAATTGACTTGGCACAGGCATATCTACAGATAGAGGTTGAAGAGGCCTCTAGAAAGTATCTCACGATAAATACACACAAAGGCCTGTACCAGTACAATCGACTGGTTTTCGGAGTAGCATCAGCTCCAGCTATCTGACAAAGAGCTATGGAGCAAGTCCTGCAAGGGATTCCGGGGACTCAATGCTACCTAGACGACATCCTTGTAACAGGAGAAAACGACAACGAGCACCTTGCCAATTTGGAGCAGGTGCTCACTAGGCTGAGAGAACGGGGCTTACGAGCAAATCGCCCCAAGTGCGAATTTTTCCAGAAACAAATATCATATTGTGGCCACATAATTAATAAGGAAGGGTTGCATAAGTCACCTGAAAAAATTGAAGCGGTCATAAAAGCCCCAGCACCTGAAAATGTTTCACAATTAAGGTCGTTCCTGGGATTGATAAATTACTATCATAAATTTTTACCGAACTTATCAACTCTTCTGCACCCTCTTAATGAACTGCTACAAACAGGAGTAATTTGGAAATGGAGCGAAGACTGTAAACGTGCCTTCCATAAATGCAAAGACTTAATCACGTCCAAGGAAGTTTTGGCTCATTACAACCCATCACTGCCAATCAGACTGGCGTGCGATGCATCCCCTTACGGCGTAGGAGCGGTATTATCGCATAGATTCCCTGATGGCTCGGAACGGCCGATAGCTTTTGCGTCACGCTCATTGAACTCAGCTGAGCGTAACTATGCCCAAATCGACAGGGAAGCACTCAGCCTGGTATGGGGAGTGAAGAAATTCAACCATTACCTACACGGACAAAAATTTACCTTGTTGACTGACCATCAACCCCTCATCTCCATATTCAACCCTAAAAAGGGTGTTCCCATTATGACAGCGCAAAGGCTACAGAGGTGGTCCCTTTTGCTAGGGGCACACCAATATGACATAGAATACAAAGGATCAAAACAGCATGGGAATGCTGACGGTTTATCGCGCCTACCGTTGCCAACGGTAGAAGAGGCACCTACAGTAGACCCAGTGGAGATGTTCCACTCTACCATCGTCGAATGTCTACCAGTAACAAATTCTGCCATTGAAAGGGAAACGAGAAATGACCCGACTCTCTCACGAGTCTACGATTTAACAGTGAAGGGATGGCCAGCACATGGCGAACCACTGTTGCCACCGTCTCGCAAAGAAGAGAACAGCTGTCAGTGTGCCGAGGAACCTTGATGTGTGGATCCAGAGTGGTGATTCCACCCAAACTCCAGGATAAAGTGCTAAAGGAGCTTCATGAGGGGCATCTGGGTGGAGTGAAAATGAAGAACCTAGCCAGGGCGTTTGTATGGTGGACAGGTATCGATGGAGACATCGAAGAAATGACCAAGAGCTGCCTAGGATGCCAGAAGGTCCAAAATGCTCCACCACAAGCCCCTTTACATCCATGGGAGTGGCCCTCATCTCCATGGCAAAAGGGTACACATCGACTTTGCTGGTCCATTTATGGACTCAATGTTCTTAATCGCGGTTGATGCACACTCCAAGTGGCCGGAGGTAATAAAGATGTCCTCCACCACCACGGAAAAAACCATCACAGTATTAAGGACCATATTTGCCAGGAATGGGCTGCCTGAACAGATCTGTTCTGATAATGGACCGCAATTTGTGTCCGAAGAATTCAGGAAGTTCTTAAAAAACAATGGGGTTAAGCACTACACGTCCGTCCCATACCATCCCGCCACCAATGGATTGGCTGAAAGGTTTGTCCAGACCTTCAAGAATGCCATAAAGGCCATGGGTAATGAAGACATAAAACTTCAGCATAAGGTAGATAACTTCTTGTTTGCATACAGGAATGCAACACATATGGTTACAAACCAAACTCCAGCCATGATGTTCTTCAATAGAAGCCTAAGATGCCGGCTGGATTTGATCAAGCCAAACATCAGAAGGGACGTGGAGAACCGGCAATTTCAAGGCATGAATGAAAGGCCAACTAGAACCTTCCAGATGGTCAACAAGTTTTGGCCCGGGACTACCGTACCGAGAAATGGCAGCCTGGAACTATTTGCACACGATTAGGACCGCTGATGTATACCGTGGACATTGGAGAAAGCATAATAAGGTGCCATGCTGACCAGATCATAGAGTCATCCGAAAAGGGACAACCTACACCACAACTCTATACGCCTAATGATGAAGTAGAGATACCCATAGTATCTACCTCCGATCCGGTGATACTGGAACCAGATGAACCCGACACTGGCATTCAAGCCGAATCAGCCTTGCCAAAAGAACCTACTACACCACCAGAAACTACTACACCACCGAGGCGTTATCCGGACCGAGTCAGGAAGCCTCCAGAGAGACTGACTTATAATTGATTAACTGCAGCAATGTGTAGATTATTGTTCTTGTAACATGTAATTAATAATTACTTAAAATATTATGTACTGGTTGGCTAAAAGGGGAGGAATTGTAGTGTATGTGCCTTTAAGAGCCCCCTGTGTACTGTAATGCCGGTAATGGCCACTCGGGCTATATAAGCCTGTATATTGTGTTGTATCAGTTAGTTCACCTCCAGACTTTGTTCAGTAAACACCTGTGAAACCAACTCCTGCCTTCAGTGTCTCTATTAACACATGGATACAACAGAAATGCTGATGGGCTATCATGCTTGCCACTGCCTACTGTGGAGGAAGCACCAGCAGTGGACCCTATCGAGATATTTTATTCGTCAATAATTGAACGATTGCCAGTAACTAACGCGGATATAGAGAAGGAGGCCCGCAATGATCCGACACTGTCTCGGGTATATGATTTGACGGTGAGGGGATGGCCAACACATGGCGACTCACTGTTGCCAGCATTCTCATCCAGAAGAGAACAGCTGTCAGTATGCCAGGGGACAGTGATGTGTGGATCCCGAGTGGTAATTCCACCCAAGTTAAGGGAGAGAGTGCTAAATGAGCTTCACGAAGGTCATCTGGGAGGGGTGTAAATGAAAAGCCTTGCTAGGGCTTATGTGTGGTGGCCGGGGATTGATCAACAAATCGAGGACCTAACTAAGAGCTGCTCCGGATGCCAGAAGGTCCAAAATGCACCACCACATGCCCCTCTACACCCTTGGGAGTGGCCCTCCTCTCCATGGCAATGGGTGCATATTGATTTTGCTGGTCCATTCATGGACTCAATGTTTTTAATAGCTGTGGATGCGCACTCGAAATGGCCTGAGGTGATCAAAATGTCCTCCACCACCACGGAGAAAGCTATTGCAGTCCTACGGACCATCTTTGCCAGGAACGGCTTGCCAGAGCAGATTTGCTCTGATAACGGACCACAGTTTGTGTCCGAAGAGTTTCGAAGATTTATGAAAAGGAATGGGGTAAGGCATTACACCTCCGCTCCGTATCATCCAGCCACCAATGGATTGGCTGAGAGGTTTGTACAAACCTTTAAAAAAGCAGTAAGGGCCATGTGCGATGACGACATTCCACTGCAGCATAAGGTGGACAATTTCCTGTTAGCCTACAGAAATGCGACACATACAATCACCAACCAAACCCCGGCCATGATGTTCTTTAACCGAAAGTTGAGATCTCGCCTGGATTTGCTCAGACCAAATGTGCGAAGAAATTTCGAGGATAAACAATTCCAGCACATCAATGAGAAGCCGACAAGGAGCTTCAATGTCGGACAACCAGTCTTGGCCCGTGATTACCGAACAGAGAAATGGCAACCCGGAACGATATGCACATGGCAGGGGCCATTAATGTACACAGTGGATGTCGAGGAGAACATTGTGAGACGCCACGTCGACCAGATCTTAGCGTCACAGGAACGAGTCAACCCCATGTCTCGCGTACCTGGGAATGAACCCGACATACCGGCAGCATCTACCTCAGAAACAGTAGCAGTGGGAACCGATGGAAAGGGGCCAGAATCGCCTCCGCACCAAGAACAAGAACCTCAGGAAAGGCGCTATCCAGAAAGGATCAGGAAGCCGCCCCAAAGACTGAATTTATAAATGGACTATTTCTGTTTAATGTGCATGTTAAAGTGTTAATTGTTATTTCAATGTTATGGGTACTGTTAATCTAAAAGGGGAGGAATTGTAGTGAATGTACCTTTAAGAGAGAACTACTTTTACAGCTCCTGTATACTGTAGTACCGGCAGTGACCACACCTGTATATAAGCCTTGAGCCTGCCTCTGTACTGCCAGTCTTGAGACGACTTTACTCCAGTAAACACCTGTTGATAGTTAAGTTACAGCCTCCATGTAGTTCTTGGGGAAACATCCTATTTAAAGAATCACGGATCTAACAGTAACACAATTTGATATAACCCACACCCCTCACTGTAACACTGATACACCCCACGCCCCTCACTGTAACACTCTGATATACCACACACCCCTCACTGTAACACTGATATACCCCACACCCCTCACTGTAACAATCTGATATACACCACACTCCTCACTGTAACACCCTGGTATAACCCACACCCCTCACTGTCACACTCTGATATACCCCACACCCCTCATTGTAACACTCTGATATACCCCACACCCCTCGCTGTAACATTCTCTGATATACCCCACATCCCTCATTGTAACACACTTTGATATAACCCACACCCCTCACTGTAACACTGATATACCCCACGCCCCTCACTGTAAAACACTGATATACCCCACTCCACTCACTGTAACACACTGATATACCCCACACCAATCACTATAAAAATAATATACATCACACACCACAATGTAACAGTCTGATATACCCCACACCCCTCACTGTAATACTCTGATATACCACACACCCATCACTGTAACATTTTCTGATATACCCCACACCCCTCTGTAACACTGATATATCCCACACCCCTCACTGTAACACTCTCTGATAGACCCACAACCCTCACTGTAACATTTTCTGATATACCCAACACCCTCACTGTAACATTTTCTGATATACCCCACACCCCTCTGTAACACTCTGATATATCCCACACCCCTCACTGTAACACTCTGATATGCCCCACACCCCTCACTGTAACAAGCTGATATACCCCACACCCCTCACTGTAACACCCTGATATACCCACACCCCTCACTGTAACAAGCTGATATACCCCACACCCCTCACTGTAACACTCTGATATACACCACACCCCTCACTGTAACACTCTCTGAAATACCCCACACCCCTCACTGTAACACTCTGATATACCCCACACCCCTCACTGTAACAATCTGATATACCCCACACCCCTCACTGTAACACTCTGATATACCCCACACCCCTCACTGTAACACCCTGATATACTCCACACCCCTCACTGTAACAATCTGATATACCCCACACCCCTCACTGTAACAATCTGATATACCCCACACCCCTCACTGTAACACTCTGATATACCCCACACCCCTCACTGTAACACCCTGATATACTCCACACCCCTCACTGTAACACTCTCTGATATACTCCACACCCCTCACTGTAACACTCGGATATACCCCACACCCACACTGTAACACTCTCTTATATACCCCACACCCCTCACTGTAACACTCTGATATACCGCACACCCCTCACTGTAACACTTATATAACCCATACCCCACACTGTAACATACTGATATACCACACACCCCTCACTGTAACACACTGATATACCACACACCCCTCACTGTAACACTGATATTCCCCACACATCTCAAAGTAACTCTCTGATATACCCCACACCCCTCACTGTAACACTCTCTGATATACCCCACACCCCTCACTGTCACACTCTGATATACCCCACACTCCTCATTATAACACTCTGATATATCCCACACCCCTCACTGTAACTCTCTGATATACCCCACACCCCTGTCTGTAACACAGTCTGATATACCCCATACTCCTCACTGTAACACTCTCTGATATACCTCACACGCCTCACTGTAACACTCTGATATACTCCAGACCCTCAGACTAACACACTGATATACCCCACACCCCTCACTGTAAGACGCTGATATACCCAACACCCCTCATTGTAACACTCTGATATAACCTACACTCCTCACTGTAACACTTTGAAATACCCCACACCCCTCAATGTAACACTCTCTTATATACCCCACACCCCTCACTGTAACACTCTCTGATGTACCCCACACCTCTCAATTCAATTCAATTCAAATCGCTTTATTGGCATGACAAGTTACATCTTATGTTGCCAAAGCATCGGAAAACATTCATGTTTGTTCACAAAAATACAGATCTATCAATACAGTGTACACCTCTCACTGTAACACTCTGATATACCCCACACCCCTCACTGGAACACTCTGATACATGCCACACCCCTCACTGTAACACTCTGATATACCCCACACCCCTCACTGTAACACTCTGATACACCCGACACCCCTCACTGTAACACTCTGATATACCCCACACCCCTCACTGGAACACTCTGATATTGCCCTCACCCCTCACTGTAACACTCTGATATACACCACACCCCTCACAGTAACACTCTGATATACCCCACACCCCTCACTGTAACACTCTCTGATATACCCTGCACCCCTCACTGTAACACTCTGATATACCCCACACCCCTCACTGTAACATCCTGATATACCCCAGATGCCTCACTGTAACACTGATATACCCCACACCCCTCACTGTAACACTGATATACCCCACACCCCTCACTGTAACACTCTGATATAGCCCACACCCCTCACTGTAACACTCTGATATACCCCACACCCCTCACTGTAACACTCTGATATACCCCACACCCCTCACTGGAACACTCTGATACATGCCACACCCCTCACTGTAACACTCTGATATACCCCACACCCCTCACTGTAACACTCTGATACACCCGACACCCCCACTGTAACACTCTGATATACCCCACACCCCTCACTGTAACACTCTGATATTGCCCTCACCCCTCACTGTAACACTCTGATACACCCCACACCCCTCACTGTAACACTCTGATACACCCGACACCCCTCACTGTAACACTCTGATATACCCCACACCCCTCACTGTAACACTCTGATATTCCCCTCACCCCTCACTGTAACACTCTCTGATATACCCCACACCCCTCACTGTAACACTCTTATATACATCACACACCTCACTGTAACACTCTCTGATATACCCCACACCCCTCACTGTAACACTCTGATATACCCCACACCCCTCACTGTAACACTCTCTGATATACCCCACACTCTTCACTATAACTGTGTCTTACCCATTCCCCCACCCAGTGCCCCATCAGAGAGAGAAATCCTTCATTCCCCTTTTGACTGGGACTGGATTTGACCCTTGGACCCAGAGGGTGAACGTCAGAGTCTGATCCAATTCCCCACCTAATGCACCCCGCCGCCCTCTCGTCCCCCCACACCGTGCTTGATCTGTCAGCGGCAGTGGCGGCGATGGTTCTATTGGACTATTCATCTTGCAGTGTGGCTCCTGTCAGCTCTCTGGGTGTGATGCCACATCTTGAGTCAAGTCACACTCTCTCAGTTTGGGCGGAGGCGTCGGTGATTAAAAACCTGTGAAGCCGCGGTGCTAGAAAATCTTCTGGCATCGTATCATTGAGGAGGCATCGACAAATATCACAATGCAATGTACCGAACACGATGCAGAGCTCCCTCTACATTACCAGGTTCCATCCCCCGGGTAATGTAGAGGGAGCTCTGTATTGTACCTGTCCCTGGGAGAGCTCACTGTGACACTGGGTAATGTAGAGGGAGCTCTGTATTGTACCTGTCCCTGGGAGAGCTCACTGTGACACTGGGAATGTAGAGGGAGCTCTGTATTGTACCTGTCCCTGGGAGAGCTCACTGTGACACTGGGTAATGTAGAGGGAGCTCTGTATTGTACCTGTCCCTGGGAGAGCTCACTGTGACACTGGGTAATGTAGAGGGAGCTGTGCATTGTACCTGTCCCTGGGAGAGCTCACTGTGACACTGGGTAATGTTGAGGGAGCTCTGTATTGTACCTGTCCCTGGGAGAGCTCGGTGCTGACACTGGGTAATGTGGAGGGAGCTCTGTATTGTACCTATCCCTGGGAGAGCTAGGTGCTGACACTGGGCAATGTAGAGGGAGCTCTGTATTGTACCTGTCCCTGGGAGAGCTCACTGTGACACTGGGTAATGTAGAGGGAGCTCTGTATTGTACCTGTCCCTGGGAGAGCTCACTGTGACACTGGGTAATGTAGAGGGAGCTCTGTATTGTACCTGTCCCTGGGAGAGCTCGGTGCTGACACTGGGTAATGTAGAGGGAGCTCTGTATTGTAACTATCCCTGGGAGAGCTCGGTGCTGACACTGGGTAATGTAGAGAAAGCTCTGTATTGTACCTGTCCCTGGGAGAGCGCACTGTGACACTGGGTAATGTAGAGGGAGCTCTGTATTGTACCTGTCCCTGGGAGAGCTCACTGTGACACTGGGTAATGTAGAGGGAGCTCTGTATTGTACCTATCCCTGGGAGAGCTCGGTGCTGACACTGGGTAATGTAGAGGGAGCTCTGTATTGTACCTGTCCCTGGGAGAGCTCGCTGTGACACTGGGTAATGTACAGGGAGCTCTGTATTGTACCTGTCTCTGGGAGAGCTCACTGTGACACTGGGTAATGTAGAGGGAGCTCTGTATTGTACCTGTCCCTGGGAGAGCTCACTGTGACACTGGGTAATGTAGAGGGAGCTCTGTATTGTACCTGTCTCTGGGAGAGCTCACTGTGACACTGGGTAATGTAGAGGGAGCTCTGTATTGTACCTGTCCCTGGGAGAGCTCACTGTGACACTGGGTATTGTAGAGGGAGCTCTGTATTGTACCTGTCCCTGGGAGAGCTCACCGTGACACTGGGTAATGTAGAGGGAGCTCTGTATTGTACCTCTCTCTGGGAGAGCTCACTGTGACCCTGGGTAATGTAGAGGGAGCTCTGTATTGTACCTGTCCCTGGTAGAGCTCAGTGTGACAGTGGGTAATGTAGAGGGAGCTCTGTATTGTACCTGTCCCTGAGAGTGCTCACTGTGACACTGGGTAATATAGAGGGAGCTGTGCATTGTACCTGTCCCTGGGAGAGCTCACTGTGACACTGGGTAATGTTGAGGGAGCTCTGTATTGTACCTGTCCCTGGGAGAGCTCGGTGCTGACACTGGGTAATGTAGAGGGAGCTCTGTATTGTACCTATCCCTGGGAGAGCTCGGTGCTGACACTGGGCAATGTAGAGGGAGCTCTGTATTGTACCTGTCCCTGGGAGAGCTCACTGTGACACTGGGTAATGTAGAGGGAGCTCTGTATTGTACCTGTCCCTGGGAGAGCTCACTGTGACACTGGGTAATGTAGAGGGAGCTCTGTATTGTACCTGTCCCTGGGAGAGCTCGGTGCTGACACTGGGTAATGTAGAGGGAGCTCTGTATTGTAACTATCCCTGGGAGAGCTCGGTGCTGACACTGGGTAATGTAGAGAGAGCTCTGTATTGTACCTGTCCCTGGGAGAGCGCACTGTGACACTGGGTAATGTAGAGGGAGCTCTGTATTGTACCTGTCCCTGGGAGAGCTCACTGTGACACTGGGTAATGTAGAGGGAGCTCTGTATTGTACCTGTCCCTGGGAGAGCTCACTGTGACACTGGGTAATGTAGAGGGAGCTCTGTATTGTACCTGTCCCTGGGAGAGCTCACTGTGACACTGGGTAATGTAGAGGGAGCTCTGTATTGTACCTGTCTCTGAGAGAGCTCAGTGTGACACTGGGTAATGTAGAGGGAGCTCTGTATTGTACCTGTCCCTGGGAGACCTCAGTGTGACACTGGGTATTGTAGAGGGAGCTCTGTATTGTACCTGTCCCTGGGAGAGCTCACCGTGACACTGGGTAATGTAGAGGGAGCTCTGTATTGTACCTGTCTCTGGGAGAGCTCACTGTGACACTGGGTAATGTACAGGGAGCTCTGTGTTGTACCTGTCCCTGGGAGAGCTCGGTGCTGACACTGGGTAATGTAGAGGGAGCTCTGTATTGTACCTGTCCATGGGAGTGCTCACTGTGATACTGGGTAATGTAGAGGGAGCTCTGCATTGTACCTGTCCCTGGGAGAGCTCACTGTGACACTGGGTAATGTCGAGGGAGCTCTGTATTGTACCTGTCCCTGGGAGAGCTCACTGTGACACTGGGTAATGTAGAGGGAGCTCTGTATTGTACCTGTCCCTGGGAGAGCTCACTGTGACACTGGGTAATGTAGAGGGAGCTCTGTATTGTACCTGTCCCTGGGAGAGCTCACTGTGACACGGGGTAATGTAGAGGGAGCTCTGTATTGTGCCTGTCCCTGGGCGAGCTCACTGTGACACTGGGTAATGTAGAGGGAGCTCAGTATTGTACCTGTCCCTGGGAGAGCTCACTGTGACACTGGGTAATGTAGAGGGAGCTCTGTATTGTACCTGTCCCTGGGAGAGCTCACTGTGACACTGGGTAATGTAGAGGGAGCTCTGTATTGTACCTGTCCCTGGGAGAGCTCACTGTGACACTGGGTAATGTAGAGGGAGCTCTGTATTGTGCCTGTCCCTGGGCGAGCTCACTGTGACACTGGGTAATGTAGAGGGAGCTCTGTATTGTACCTGTCCCTGGGAGAGCTCACTGTGACACTGGGTAATGTAGAGGGAGCTCTGTATTGTACCTGTCCCTGGGAGAGCTCACTGTGACACTGGGTAATGTAGAGGGAGCTCTGTATTGTACCTGTCCCTGGGAGAGCTCACTGTGACACTGGGTAATGTAGAGGGAGCTCTGTATTGTACCTGTCCCTGAGAGTGCTCACTGTGACACTGGGTAATGTAGAGGGAGCTGTGCATTGTACCTGTCCCTGGGAGAGCTCACTGTGACACTGGGTAATGTTGAGGGAGCTCTGTATTGTACCTGTCCCTGGGAGAGCTCGGTGCTGACACTGGGTAATGTAGAGGGAGCTCTGTATTGTACCTATCCCTGGGAGAGCTCGGTGCTGACACTGGGCAATGTAGAGGGAGCTCTGTATTGTACCTGTCCCTGGGAGAGCTCACTGGGACACTGGGTAATGTAGAGGGAGCTCTGTATTGTACCTGTCCCTGGGAGAGCTCACTGTGACACTGGGTAATGTAGAGGGAGCTCTGTATTGTACCTGTCCCTGGGAGAGCTCGGTGCTGACACTGGGTACTGTAGAGGGAGCTCTGTATTGTAACTATCCCTGGGAGAGCTCGGTGCTGACACTGGGTAATGTAGAGAAAGCTCTGTATTGTACCTGTCCCTGGGAGAGCGCACTGTGACACTGGGTAATGTAGAGGGAGCTCTGTATTGTACCTGTCCCTGGGAGAGCTCACTGTGACACTGGGTAATGTAGAGGGAGCTCTGTATTGTACCTATCCCTGGGAGAGCTCGGTGCTGACACTGGGTAATGTAGAGGGAGCTCTGTATTGTACCTGTCCCTGGGAGAGCTCGCTGTGACACTGGGTAATGTAGAGGGAGCTCTGTATTGTACCTGTCTCTGGGAGAGCTCACTGTGACACTGGGTAATGTAGAGGGAGCTCTGTATTGTACCTGTCCCTGGGAGAGCTCACTGTGACACTGGGTAATGTAGAGGGAGCTCTGTATTGTACCTGTCTCTGGGAGAGCTCACTGTGACACTGGGTAATGTAGAGGGAGCTCTGTATTGTACCTGTCCCTGGGAGAGCTCACTGTGACACTGGGTATTGTAGAGGGAGCTCTGTATTGTACCTGTCCCTGGGAGAGCTCACCGTGACACTGGGTAATGTAGAGGGAGCTCTGTATTGTACCTGTCTCTGGGAGAGCTCACTGTGACCCTGGGTAATGTAGAGGGAGCTCTGTATTGTACCTGTCCCTGGTAGAGCTCAGTGTGACAGTGGGTAATGTAGAGGGAGCTCTGTATTGTACCTGTCCCTGGGAGAGCTCACTGTGACACTGGGTAATGTAGAGGGAGCTCTGTATTGTACCTGTCCCTGAGAGTGCTCACTGTGACACTGGGTAATGTAGAGGGAGCTGTGCATTGTACCTGTCCCTGGGAGAGCTCACTGTGACACTGGGTAATGTTGAGGGAGCTCTGTATTGTACCTGTCCCTGGGAGAGCTCGGTGCTGACACTGGGTAATGTAGAGGGAGCTCTGTATTGTACCTATCCCTGGGAGAGCTCGGTGCTGACACTGGGCAATGTAGAGGGAGCTCTGTATTGTACCTGTCCCTGGGAGAGCTCACTGTGACACTGGGTAATGTAGAGGGAGCTCTGTATTGTACCTGTCCCTGGGAGAGCTCACTGTGACACTGGGTAATGTAGAGGGAGCTCTGTATTGTACCTGTCCCTGGGAGAGCTCGGTGCTGACACTGGGTAATGTAGAGGGAGCTCTGTATTGTAACTATCCCTGGGAGAGCTCGGTGCTGACACTGGGTAATGTAGAGAGAGCTCTGTACTGTACCTGTCCCTGGGAGAGCGCACTGTGACACTGGGTAATGTAGAGGGAGCTCTGTATTGTACCTGTCCCTGGGAGAGCTCACTGTGACACTGGGTAATGTAGAGGGAGCGCTGTATTGTACCTATCCCTGGGAGAGCTCGGTGCTGACACTGGGTAATGTAGAGGGAGCTCTGTATTGTACCTGTCCCTGGGAGAGCTCGCTGTGACACTGGGTAATGTAGAGGGAGCTCTGTATTGTACCTGTCTCTGGGAGAGCTCACTGTGACACTGGGTAATGTAGAGGGAGCTCTGTATTGTACCTGTCCCTGGGAGAGCTCACTGTGACACTGGGTAATGTAGAGGGAGCTCTGTATTGTACCTGTCTCTGGGAGAGCTCACTGTGACACTGTGTAATGTAGAGGGAGCTCTGTATTGTACCTGTCCCTGGGAGAGCTCACTGTGACACTGGGTATTGTAGAGGGAGCTCTGTATTGTACCTGTCCCTGGGAGAGCTCACCGTGACACTGGGTAATGTAGAGGGAGCTCTGTATTGTACCTGTCTCTGGGAGAGCTCACTGTGACCCTGGGTAATGTAGAGGGAGCTCTGTATTGTACCTGTCCCTGGTAGAGCTCAGTGTGACAGTGGGTAATGTAGAGGGAGCTCTGTATTGTACCTGTCCCTGGGAGAGCTCACTGTGACACTGGGTAATGTAGAGGGAGCTCTGCATTGTACCTGTCCCTGGGAGTGCTCACTGTGACACTGGGTAATGTAGAGGGAGCTCTGCATTGTACCTGTCCCTGGGAGATCTCACTGTGACACTGGGTAATGTTGAGGGAGCTCTGTATTGTACCTGTCCCTGGGAGAGCTCACTGTGACACTGGGTAATGTAGAGGGAGCTCTGTATTGTACCTGTCCCTGGGAGAGCTCACTGTGACACTGGGTAATGCAGAGGGAGCTCTGTATTGTACCTGTCTCTGGGAGAGCTCACTGTGACACTGGGTAATGTAGAGGGAGCTCTGTATTGTACCTGTCCCTGGGAGAGCTCACTGTGACACTGGGTAATGCAGAGGGAGCTCTGTATTGTACCTGTCCCTGGGAGAGCTCACTGTGACACTGGGTAATGTAGAGGGAGCTCTGTATTGTACCTGTCCCTGGGAGAGCTCAGTGTGACACTGGGTATTGTAGAGGGAGCTCTGTATTGTACCTGTCCCTGGGAGAGCTCACCGTGACACTGGGTAATGTCGAGGGAGCTCTGTATTGTACCTGTCTCTGGGAGAGCTCACTGTGACCCTGGGTAATGTAGAGGGAGCTCTGTATTGTACCTGTCCCTGGGAGAGCTCACTGTGACACTGGGTAATGTGAGGGAGCTCTGTATTGTACCTGTCCCTGGGAGAGCTCACTGTGACACTGGGTAATGTAGAGGGAGCACTGTATTGTACCTGTCGCTGGGAGAGCTCAGTGTGACACTGGGTAATGTAGAGGGAGCTCTGTATTGTACCTGTCCCTGGGAGAGCTCACTGTGACACTGGGTAATGTAGAGGGAGCTCTGTATTGTACCTGTCTCTGGGAGAGCTCAGTGTGACACTGGGTAATGTAGAGGGAGCTCTGTATTGTACCTGTCCCTGGGAGAGCTCAGTGTGACACTGGGTATTGTAGAGGGAGCTCTGTATTGTACCTGTCCCTGGGAGAGCTCACCGTGACACTGGGTAATGTAGAGGGAGCTCTGTATTGTACCTGTCTCTGGGAGAGCTCACTGTGACACTGGGTAATGTACAGGGAGCTCTGTGTTGTACCTGTCCCTGGGAGAGCTCGGTGCTGACACTGGGTAATGTAGAGGGAGCTCTGTATTGTACCTGTCCATGGGAGTGCTCACTGTGACACTGGGTAATGTAGAGGGAGCTCTGCATTGTACCTGTCCCTGGGAGAGCTCACTGTGACACTGGGTAATGTCGAGGGAGCTCTGTATTGTACCTGTCCCTGGGAGAGCTCACTGTGACACTGGGTAATGTAGAGGGAGCTCTGTATTGTACCTGTCCCTGGGAGAGCTCACTGTGACACTGGGTAATGTAGAGGGAGCTCTGTATTGTACCTGTCCCTGGGAGAGCTCACTGTGACACTGGGTAATGTAGAGGGAGCTCTGTATTGTGCCTGTCCCTGGGTGAGCTCACTGTGACACTGGGTAATGTAGAGGGAGCTCTGTATTGTACCTGTCCCTGGGAGAGCTCACTGTGACACTGGGTAATGTAGAGGGAGCTCTGTATTGTACCTGTCCCTGGGAGAGCTCACTGTGACACTGGGTAATGTAGAGGGAGCTCTGTATTGTACCTGTCCCTGGGAGAGCTCACTGTGACACTGGGTAATGTAGAGGGAGCTCTGTATTGTGCCTGTCCCTGGGCGAGCTCACTGTGACACGGGGTAATGTAGAGGGAGCTCTGTATTGTACCTGTCCCTGGGAGAGCTCACTGTGACACTGGGTAATGTAGAGGGAGCTCTGTATTGTACCTGTCCCTGGGAGAGCTCACTGTGACACTGGGTAATGTAGAGGGAGCTCTGTATTGTACCTGTCCCTGGGAGAGCTCACTGTGACACTGGGTAATGTAGAGGGAGCTCTGTATTGTACCTGTCCCTGAGAGTGCTCACTGTGACACTGGGTAATGTAGAGGGAGCTGTGCATTGTACCTGTCCCTGGGAGAGCTCACTGTGACACTGGGTAATGTTGAGGGAGCTCTGTATTGTACCTGTCCCTGGGAGAGCTCGGTGCTGACACTGGGTAATGTAGAGGGAGCTCTGTATTGTACCTATCCCTGGGAGAGCTCGGTGCTGACACTGGGCAATGTAGAGGGAGCTCTGTATTGTACCTGTCCCTGGGAGAGCTCACTGTGACACTGGGTAATGTAGAGGGAGCTCTGTATTGTACCTGTCCCTGGGAGAGCTCACTGTGACACTGGGTAATGTAGAGGGAGCTCTGTATTGTACCTGTCCCTGGGAGAGCTCACTGTGACACTGGGTAATGTAGAGGGAGCTCTGTATTGTGCCTGTCCCTGGGCGAGCTCACTGTGACACGGGGTAATGTAGAGGGAGCTCTGTATTGTACCTGTCCCTGGGAGAGCTCACTGTGACACTGGGTAATGTAGAGGGAGCTCTGTATTGTACCTGTCTCTGGGAGAGCTCAGTGTGACACTGGGTAATGTAGAGGGAGCTCTGTATTGTACCTGTCCCTGGGAGAGCTCAGTGTGACACTGGGTATTGTAGAGGGAGCTCTGTATTGTACCTGTCCCTGGGAGAGCTCACCGTGACACTGGGTAATGTAGAGGGAGCTCTGTATTGTACCTGTCTCTGGGAGAGCTCACTGTGACACTGGGTAATGTACAGGGAGCTCTGTGTTGTACCTGTCCCTGGGAGAGCTCGGTGCTGACACTGGGTAATGTAGAGGGAGCTCTGTATTGTACCTGTCCATGGGAGTGCTCACTGTGACACTGGGTAATGTAGAGGGAGCTCTGCATTGTACCTGTCCCTGGGAGAGCTCACTGTGACACTGGGTAATGTCGAGGGAGCTCTGTATTGTACCTGTCCCTGGGAGAGCTCACTGTGACACTGGGTAATGTAGAGGGAGCTCTGTATTGTACCTGTCCCTGGGAGAGCTCACTGTGACACTGGGTAATGTAGAGGGAGCTCTGTATTGTACCTGTCCCTGGGAGAGCTCACTGTGACACTGGGTAATGTAGAGGGAGCTCTGTATTGTGCCTGTCCCTGGGCGAGCTCACTGTGACACTGGGTAATGTAGAGGGAGCTCTGTATTGTACCTGTCCCTGGGAGAGCTCACTGTGACACTGGGTAATGTAGAGGGAGCTCTGTATTGTACCTGTCCCTGGGAGAGCTCACTGTGACACTGGGTAATGTAGAGGGAGCTCTGTATTGTACCTGTCCCTGGGAGAGCTCACTGTGACACTGGGTAATGTAGAGGGAGCTCTGTATTGTGCCTGTCCCTGGGCGAGCTCACTGTGACACGGGGTAATGTAGAGGGAGCTCTGTATTGTACCTGTCCCTGGGAGAGCTCACTGTGACACTGGGTAATGTAGAGGGAGCTCTGTATTGTACCTGTCCCTGGGAGAGCTCACTGTGACACTGGGTAATGTAGAGGGAGCTCTGTATTGTACCTGTCCCTGGGAGAGCTCACTGTGACACTGGGTAATGTAGAGGGAGCTCTGTATTGTACCTGTCCCTGAGAGTGCTCACTGTGACACTGGGTAATGTAGAGGGAGCTGTGCATTGTACCTGTCCCTGGGAGAGCTCACTGTGACACTGGGTAATGTTGAGGGAGCTCTGTATTGTACCTGTCCCTGGGAGAGCTCGGTGCTGACACTGGGTAATGTAGAGGGAGCTCTGTATTGTACCTATCCCTGGGAGAGCTCGGTGCTGACACTGGGCAATGTAGAGGGAGCTCTGTATTGTACCTGTCCCTGGGAGAGCTCACTGTGACACTGGGTAATGTAGAGGGAGCTCTGTATTGTACCTGTCCCTGGGAGAGCTCACTGTGACACTGGGTAATGTAGAGGGAGCTCTGTATTGTACCTGTCCCTGGGAGAGCTCGGTGCTGACACTGGGTAATGTAGAGGGAGCTCTGTATTGTAACTATCCCTGGGAGAGCTCGGTGCTGACACTGGGTAATGTAGAGAGAGCTCTGCATTGTACCTGTCCCTGGGAGAGCGCACTGTGACACTGGGTAATGTAGAGGGAGCTCTGTATTGTACCTGTCCCTGGGAGAGCTCACTGTGACACTGGGTAATTTAGAGGGAGCTCTGTATTGTACCTATCCCTGGGAGAGCTCGGTGCTGACACTGGGTAATGTAGAGGGAGCTCTGTATTGTACCTGTCCCTGGGAGAGCTCGCTGTGACACTGGGTAATGTAGAGGGAGCTCTGTATTGTACCTGTCTCTGGGAGAGCTCACTGTGACACTGGTTAATGTAGAGGGAGCTCTGTATTGTACCTGTCCCTGGGAGAGCTCACTGTGACACTGGGTAATGTAGAGGGAGCTCTGTATTGTACCTGTCTCTGGGAGAGCTCACTGTGACACTGGGTAATGTAGAGGGAGCTCTGTATTGTACCTGTCCCTGGGAGAGCTCACTGTGACACTGGGTATTGTAGAGGGAGCTCTGTATTGTACCTGTCCCTGGGAGAGCTCACCGTGACACTGGGTAATGTACAGGGAGCTCTGTATTGTACCTGTCTCTGGGAGAGCTCACTGTGACCCTGGGTAATGTAGAGGGAGCTCTGTATTGTACCTGTCCCTGGTAGAGCTCAGTGTGACAGTGGGTAATGTAGAGGGAGCTCTGTATTGTACCTGTCCCTGGGAGAGCTCACTGTGACACTGGGTAATGTAGAGGGAGCTCTGTATTGTACCTGTCCCTGGGAGTGCTCACTGTGACACTGGGTAATGTAGAGGGAGCTCTGCATTGTACCTGTCCCTGGGAGATCTCACTGTGACACTGGGTAATGTTGAGGGAGCTCTGTATTGTACCTGTCCCTGGGAGAGCTCACTGTGACACTGGGTAATGTAGAGGGAGCTCTGTATTGTACCTGTCCCTGGGAGAGCTCACTGTGACACTGGGTAATGCAGAGGGAGCTCTGTATTGTACCTGTCTCTGGGAGAGCTCACTGTGACACTGGGTAATGTAGAGGGAGCTCTGTATTGTACCTGTCCCTGGGAGAGCTCAGTGTGACACTGGGTATTGTAGAGGGAGCTCTGTATTGTACCTGTCCCTGGGAGAGCTGACTGTGACACTGGGTAATGTCGAGGGAGCTCTGTATTGTACCTGTCTCTGGGAGAGCTCACTGTGACCCTGGGTAATGTAGAGGGAGCTCTGTATTGTACCTGTCCCTGGGAGAGCTCACTGTGACACTGAGTAATGTGAGGGAGCTCTGTATTGTACCTGTCCCTGGGAGAGCTCACTGTGACACTGGGTA
Source organism: Somniosus microcephalus (assembly GCF_052327205.1). Taxonomy (NCBI): domain Eukaryota; kingdom Metazoa; phylum Chordata; class Chondrichthyes; order Squaliformes; family Somniosidae; genus Somniosus; species Somniosus microcephalus. The sequence goes on along the minus strand of NC_140990.1, from coordinate 97,626,688 downwards.
ATGTAGAGGGAGCACTGTATTGTACCTGTCGCTGGGAGAGCTCAGTGTGACACTGGGTAATGTAGAGGGAGCTCTGTATTGTACCTGTCCCTGGGAGAGCTCACTGTGACACTGGGTAATGTAGAGGGAGCTCTGTATTGTACCTGTCTCTGGGAGAGCTCAGTGTGACACTGGGTAATGTAGAGGGAGCTCTGTATTGTACCTGTCCCTGGGAGAGCTCAGTGTGACACTGGGTATTGTAGAGGGAGCTCTGTATTGTACCTGTCCCTGGGAGAGCTCACCGTGACACTGGGTAATGTAGAGGGAGCTCTGTATTGTACCTGTCTCTGGGAGAGCTCACTGTGACACTGGGTAATGTACAGGGAGCTCTGTGTTGTACCTGTCCCTGGGAGAGCTCGGTGCTGACACTGGGTAATGTAGAGGGAGCTCTGTATTGTACCTGTCCCTGGGAGAGCTCACTGTGACACTGGGTAATGTAGAGGGAGCTCTGCATTGTACCTGTCCCTGGGAGAGCTCACTGTGACACTGGGTAATGTCGAGGGAGCTCTGTATTGTACCTGTCCCTGGGAGAGCTCACTGTGACACTGGGTAATGTAGAGGGAGCTCTGTATTGTACCTGTCCCTGGGAGAGCTCACTGTGACACTGGGTAATGTAGAGGGAGCTCTGTATTGTACCTGTCCCTGGGAGAGCTCACTGTGACACTGGGTAATGTAGAGGGAGCTCTGTATTGTGCCTGTCCCTGGGCGAGCTCACTGTGACACTGGGTAATGTAGAGGGAGCTCTGTATTGTACCTGTCCCTGGGAGAGCTCACTGTGACACTGGGTAATGTAGAGGGAGCTCTGTATTGTACCTGTCCCTGGGAGAGCTCACTGTGACACTGGGTAATGTAGAGGGAGCTCTGTATTGTACCTGTCGCTGGGAGAGCTCACTGTGACACTGGGTAATGTAGAGGGAGCTCTGTATTGTACCTGTCCCTGGGAGAGCTCACTGTGACACTGGGTAATGTAGAGGGAGCTCTGTATTGTACCTGTCCCTGGGAGAGCTCGGTGCTGACACTGGGTAATGTAGAGGGAGCTCTGTATTGTAACTATCCCTGGGAGAGCTCGGTGCTGACACTGGGTAATGTAGAGAGAGCTCTGTATTGTACCTGTCCCTGGGAGAGCGCACTGTGACACTGGGTAATGTAGAGGGAGCTCTGTATTGTACCTGTCCCTGGGAGAGCTCACTGTGACACTGGGTAATTTAGAGGGAGCTCTGTATTGTACCTATCCCTGGGAGAGCTCGGTGCTGACACTGGGTAATGTAGAGGGAGCTCTGTATTGTACCTGTCCCTGGGAGAGCTCGCTGTGACACTGGGTAATGTAGAGGGAGCTCTGTATTGTACCTGTCTCTGGGAGAGCTCACTGTGACACTGGGTAATGTAGAGGGAGCTCTGTATTGTACCTGTCCCTGGGAGAGCTCACTGTGACACTGGGTAATGTAGAGGGAGCTCTGTATTGTACCTGTCTCTGGGAGAGCTCACTGTGACACTGGGTAATGTAGAGGGAGCTCTGTATTGTACCTGTCCCTGGGAGAGCTCACTGTGACACTGGGTATTGTAGAGGGAGCTCTGTATTGTACCTGTCCCTGGGAGAGCTCACCGTGACACTGGGTAATGTAGAGGGAGCTCTGTATTGTACCTGTCTCTGGGAGAGCTCACTGTGACCCTGGGTAATGTAGAGGGAGCTCTGTATTGTACGTGTCCCTGGTAGAGCTCAGTGTGACAGTGGGTAATGTAGAGGGAGCTCTGTATTGTACCTGTCCCTGGGAGAGCTCACTGTGACACTGGGTAATGTAGAGGGAGCTCTGTATTGTACCTGTCCCTGGGAGTGCTCACTGTGACACTGGGTAATGTAGAGGGAGCTCTGCATTGTACCTGTCCCTGGGAGATCTCACTGTGACACTGGGTAATGTTGAGGGAGCTCTGTATTGTACCTGTCCCTGGGAGAGCTCACTGTGACACGGGTAATGTAGAGGGAGCTCTGTATTGTACCTGTCCCTGGGAGAGCTCACTGTGACACTGGGTAATGCAGAGGGAGCTCTGTATTGTACCTGTCTCTGGGAGAGCTCACTGTGACACTGGGTAATGTAGAGGGAGCTCTGTATTGTACCTGTCCCTGGGAGAGCTCAGTGTGACACTGGGTATTGTAGAGGGAGCTCTGTATTGTACCTGTCCCTGGGAGAGCTCACCGTGACACTGGGTAATGTCGAGGGAGCTCTGTATTGTACCTGTCTCTGGGAGAGCTCACTGTGACCCTGGGTAATGTAGAGGGAGCTCTGTATTGTACCTGTCCCTGGGAGAGCTCACTGTGACACTGGGTAATGTGAGGGAGCTCTGTATTGTACCTGTCCCTGGGAGAGCTCACTGTGACACTGGGTAATGTAGAGGGAGCACTGTATTGTACCTGTCGCTGGGAGAGCTCAGTGTGACACTGGGTAATGTAGAGGGAGCTCTGTATTGTACCTGTCCCTGGGAGAGCTCACTGTGACACTGGGTAATGTAGAGGGAGCTCTGTATTGTACCTGTCTCTGGGAGAGCTCAGTGTGACACTGGGTAATGTAGAGGGAGCTCTGTATTGTACCTGTCCCTGGGAGAGCTCAGTGTGACACTGGGTATTGTAGAGGGAGCTCTGTATTGTACCTGTCCCTGGGAGAGCTCACCGTGACAGTGGGTAATGTAGAGGGAGCTCTGTATTGTACCTGTCTCTGGGAGAGCTCACTGTGACACTGGGTAATGTACAGGGAGCTCTGTGTTGTACCTGTCCCTGGGAGAGCTCGGTGCTGACACTGGGTAATGTAGAGGGAGCTCTGTATTGTACCTGTCCATGGGAGTGCTCACTGTGACACTGGGTAATGTAGAGGGAGCTCTGCATTGTACCTGTCCCTGGGAGAGCTCACTGTGACACTGGGTAATGTCGAGGGAGCTCTGTATTGTACCTGTCCCTGGGAGAGCTCACTGTGACACTGGGTAATGTAGAGGGAGCTCTGTATTGTACCTGTCCCTGGGAGAGCTCACTGTGACACTGGGTAATGTAGAGGGAGCTCTGTATTGTACCTGTCCCTGGGAGAGCTCACTGTGACACTGGGTAATGTAGAGGGAGCTCTGTATTGTGCCTGTCCCTGGGCGAGCTCACTGTGACACTGGGTAATGTAGAGGGAGCTCTGTATTGTACCTGTCCCTGGGAGAGCTCACTGTGACACTGGGTAATGTAGAGGGAGCTCTGTATTGTACCTGTCCCTGGGAGAGCTCACTGTGACACTGGGTAATGTAGAGGGAGCTCTGTATTGTGCCTGTCCCTGGGCGAGCTCACTGTGACACTGGGTAATGTAGAGGGAGCTCTGTATTGTACCTGTCCCTGGGAGAGCTCACTGTGACACTGGGTAATGTTGAGGGAGCTCTGTATTGTACCTGTCCCTGGGAGAGCTCGGTGCTGACACTGGGTAATGTAGAGGGAGCTCTGTATTGTACCTATCCCTGGGAGAGCTCGGTGCTGACACTGGGCAATGTAGAGGGAGCTCTGTATTGTACCTGTCCCTGGCAGAGCTCACTGTGACACTGGGTAATGTAGAGGGAGCTCTGTATTGTACCTGTCCCTGGGAGAGCTCACTGTGACACTGGGTAATGTAGAGGGAGCTCTGTATTGTACCTGTCCCTGGGAGAGCTCGGTGCTGACACTGGGTAATGTAGAGGGAGCTCTGTATTGTAACTATCCCTGGGAGAGCTCGGTGCTGACACTGGGTAATGTCGAGGGAGCTCTGTATTGTACCTGTCCCTGGGAGAGCGCACTGTGACACTGAGTAATGTAGAGGGAGCTCTGTATTGTACCTATCCCTGGGAGAGCTCGGTGCTGACACTGGGTAATGTAGAGGGAGCTCTGTATTGTACCTGTCCCTGGGAGAGCTCGCTGTGACACTGGGTAATGTAGAGGGAGCTCTGTATTGTACCTGTCTCTGGGAGAGCTCACTGTGACACTGGGTAATGTAGAGGGAGCTCTGTATTGTACCTGTCCCTGGGAGAGCTCACTGTGACACTGGGTATTGTAGAGGGAGCTCTGTATTGTACCTGTCCCTGGGAGAGCTCACCGTGACACTGGGTAATGTAGAGGGAGCTCTGTATTGTACCTGTCTCTGGGAGAGCTCACTGTGACCCTGGGTAATGTAGAGGGAGCTCTGTATTGTACCTGTCCCTGGTAGAGCTCAGTGTGACAGTGGGTAATGTAGAGGGAGCTCTGTATTGTACCTGTCCCTGGGAGAGCTCACTGTGACACTGGGTAATGTAGAGGGAGCTCTGTATTGTACCTGTCCCTTGGAGTGCTCACTGTGACACTGGGTAATGTAGAGGGAGCTCTGCATTTTACCTGTCCCTGGGAGATCTCACTGTGACACTGGGTAATGTTGAGGGAGCTCTGTATTGTACCTGTCCCTGGGAGAGCTCACTGTGACACTGGGTAATGTCGAGGGAGCTCTGTATTGTACCTGTCCTGGGAGAGCTCACTGTGACACTGGGTAATGAAGAGGGAGCTCTGTATTGTACCTGTCTCTGGGAGAGCTCACTGTGACACTGGGTAATGTAGAGGGAGCTCTGTATTGTACCTGTCCCTGGGAGAGCTCAGTGTGACACTGGGTATTGTAGAGGGAGCTCTGTATTGTACCTGTCCCTGGGAGAGCTCACCGTGACACTGGGTAATGTCGAGGGAGCTCTGTATTGTACCTGTCTCTGGGAGAGCTCACTGTGACCCTGGGTAATGTAGAGGGAGCTCTGTATTGTACCTGTCTCTGGGAGAGCTCACTGTGACACTGGGTAATGTAGAGGGAGCTCTGTATTGTACCTGTCCCTGGGAGAGCTCAGTGTGACACTGGGTATTGTAGAGGGAGCTCTGTATTGTACCTGTCCCTGGGAGAGCTCACCGTGACACTGGGTAATGTCGAGGGAGCTCTGTATTGTACCTGTCTCTGGGAGAGCTCACTGTGACCCTGGGTAATGTAGAGGGAGCTCTGTATTGTACCTGTCCCTGGGAGAGCTCACTGTGACACTGGGTAATGTGAGGGAGCTCTGTATTGTACCTGTCCCTGGGAGAGCTCACTGTGACACTGGGTAATGTAGAGGGAGCACTGTATTGTACCTGTCGCTGGGAGAGCTCAGTGTGACACTGGGTAATGTAGAGGGAGCTCTGTATTGTACCTGTCCCTGGGAGAGCTCACTGTGACACTGGGTAATGTAGAGGGAGCTCTGTATTGTACCTGTCTCTGAGAGAGCTCAGTGTGACACTGGGTAATGTAGAGGGAGCTCTGTATTGTACCTGTCCCTGGGAGAGCTCAGTGTGACACTGGGTATTGTAGAGGGAGCTCTGTATTGTACCTGTCCCTGGGAGAGCTCACCGTGACACTGGGTAATGTAGAGGGAGCTCTGTATTGTACCTGTCTCTGGGAGAGCTCACTGTGACACTGGGTAATGTAGAGGGAGCTCTGTATTGTACCTGTCCCTGGGAGAGCTCACTGTGACACTGGGTAATGTAGAGGGAGCACTGTATTGTACCTGTCGCTGGGAGAGCTCAGTGTGACACTGGGTAATGTAGAGGGAGCTCTGTATTGTACCTGTCTCTGGGAGAGCTCACTGTGACACTGGGTAATGCACAGGGAGCTCTGTATTGTACCTGTCCCTGGGAGAGCTCACTGTGACACTGGGTAATGTAGAGGGAGCTCTGTATTGTACCTGTCTCTGGGAGAGCTCAGTGTGACCCTGGGTAATGTAGGGGGAGCTCTGTATTGTACCTGTCCCTGGGAGAGCTCACTGTGACCCTGGGTAATGTAGAGGGAGCTCTGTATTGTACCTGTCCCTGGGAGAGCTCAGTGTGACACTGGGTAATGTAGAGGGAGCTCTGTATTGTACCTGTCCCTGGGAGAGCTCACTGTGACACTGGGTCATGTAGAGGGAGCTCTGTATTGTACCTGTCGCTGGGAGAGCTCAGTGTGACACTGGGTAATGTAGAGGGAGCTCTGTATTGTACATGTCCCTGGGAGAGTTCACTGTGACACTGTGTATTGTAGAGGGAGCTCTGTATTGTACCTGTCCCTGGGAGAGCTCACTGTGACACTGGTAATGTGGAGGGAGCTCTGTATTGTACCTGTCCCTGGGAGAGCTCACTGTGACCCTGGGTAATGTAGAGGGAGCTCTGTATTGTACCTGTCTCTGGGAGAGCTCACTGTGACACTGGGTAATGTAGAGGGAGCTCTGTATTGTACCTGTCCCTGGGAGAGCTCGGTGCTGACACTGGGTAATGTAGAGGGAGCTCTGTATTGTACCTGTCCATGGGAGTGCTCACTGTGACACTGGGTAATGTAGAGGGAGCTCTGCATTGTACCTGTCCCTGGGAGAGCTCACTGTGACACTGTGTAATGTAGAGGGAGCTCTGTATTGTACCTGTCCCTGGGAGAGCTCACTGTGACACTGGGTAATGTAGAGGGAGCTCTGTATTGTACCTGTCCCTGGGAGAGCTCACTGTGACACTGGGTAATGTAGAGGGAGCTCTGTATTGTACCTGTCCCTGGGAGAGCTCACTGTGACACTGGGTAATGTAGAGGGAGCTCTGTATTGTACCTGTCCCAGGGAGAGCTCACTGTGACACTGGGTAATGTAGAGGGAGCTCTGTATTGTACCTGTCCCTGGGAGTGCTCACTGTGACACTGGATAATGTAGAGGGAGCTGTGCATTGTACCTGTCCCTGGGAGAGCTCACTGTGACACTGGGTAATGTAGAGGGAGCTCTGTATTGTACCTGTGCCTGGGGGAGCTCGGTGCTGACACTGGGTAATGTAGAGGGAGCTCTGTATTGTACCTATCCCTGGGAGAGCCCGGTGCTGACACTGGGTAATGTAGAGGGAGCTCTGTATTGTACCTGTCCCTGGGAGAGCTCACTGTGACACTGGGTAATGTAGAGGGAGCTCTGTATTGTACCTGTCCCTGGGAGAGCTCACTGTGACACTGGGTAATGTAGAGGGAGCTCTGTATCGTACCTGTCCCTGGGAGAGCTCACTGTGACACTGGGTAATGTAGAGGGAGCTCTGTATTGTACCTGTCCCTGGGAGAGCTCGGTGCTGACACTGGGTAATGTAGAGGGAGCTCTGTATTGTACCTGTCCCTGGGAGAGCTCAGTGTGACACTGGTAATGTCGAGGGAGCTCTGTATTGTACCTGTCCCTGGGAGAGCTCACTGTGACACTGGGTAATGTAGAGGGAGTTGTGTATTGTACCTGTCCCTGGGAGTGCTCACTGTGACACTGGGTAATGTAGAGGGAGCTGTGCATTGTACCTGTCCCTGGGAGAGCTCACTGTGACACTGGGTAATGTAGAGGGAGCTCTGTATTGTACCTGTGCCTGGGAGAGCTCGGTGCTGACACTGGGTAATGTAGAGGGAGCTCTGTATTGTACCTATCCCTGGGAGAGCCCGCTGCTGACACTGGGTAATGTAGAGGGAGCTCTGTATTGTACCTGTCCCTGGGAGAGCTCACTGTGACACTGGGTAATGTAGAGGGAGCTCTGTATTGTACCTGTCCCTGGGAGAGCTCACTGTGACACTGGGTAATGTAGAGGGAGCTCTGTATCGTACCTGTCCCTGGGAGAGCTCACTGTGACACTGGGTAATGTAGAGGGAGCTCTGTATTGTACCTGTCCCTGGGAGAGCTCGGTGCTGACACTGGGTAATGTAGAGGGAGCTCTGTATTGTACCTGTCCCTGGGAGAGCTCAGTGTGACACTGGTAATGTAGAGGGAGCTCTGTATTGTACCTGTCCCTGGGAGATCTCAGTGCTGACACTGTATTGATTTCTTAGTGGGCTCAATGACGAGACTTTTATGAAAGAGAATGTGTTTTCATCCAAAGCTTGTTCAACTCAGTTTAACAGCATTACAGGAGACATCATGTTTGAAATCCATCTAAAGCAAAACCGAAACTAACTCCTGCTTGTCTCTCACATGACCTCTGCTGGTCAGGCATAAGTAATCAATACATGCAACTATGCTGGTAAGGCATGATAATCAAACAGGCAAATAACATCACTATTTGCTGATATCATTACATCTCCTTTTCTTAAAACAAAAGTATTTTACTTTTAACTAACAACATGTTTTCTTTGTATTAATCTGCATTTTAACTGTAACACTTAATGAACTTACATTATCATTATCATGATCAAGGTTTTTTAACCTTGCTTTGTGTGTTCACATGAAATATGTCAATACACTAGAACTTGAAGAAAGAATAAGATAACATTACTTCCTTCTATAACAATAGTCCTTAAATTTGCTCAATGAGTCTCTCAGGAGGCTTCACGTGTCTTGAGGATTTTCTGATTGATTGTCCTTGAATCTGAGTTGTTGCCTCAGATGATGGTTTCTCAGCTGTGTGATCAGGTTGTTCAACAGTATCAGTCTCTTGACCTGCTGTGGCTGGTCCCATGAGAAGATCTCGACGATTTCTTCTCAGAACAGCACCCTCATCTGTCTGAATGGTGTATGATCTTGGTTGAACTTCACTCAGGACAGTTCCCTTCTGAGTCCATGTGTTTGTTTTGTCTTTGAACCTTACTTGGTCACCAGTGTGGAGTTCAGGTAGGTTTTGTGTTCCTCTGTCATAGTAGTACTTTTGCTTTTCTTTCTGTTGTTCTTTGAACTTCCTCACTTTCTCCCCCTCTTTTGTTTTCAGGAGGTTCTCCGGGATGGGTAGGTTTGACCTTAGCCGACGTCCCATCAGGAGTTGGGCTGGTGACTTACCACACTCGAGCGGCGTTGTGCGGTATACAAGCATGCTTTGGTAGAAGTCAGTTCCACTGTCTTTTGCCTTGTACATCCGTCTTTTCACTGTGTTTGCGGGCTCTCCTGGGTCAACAGCTCTGGACAACGTGTCTGCTGTATACATCAGCTTACCCGGTGTGTACGCAACATTCAGTTCATCGCTTTCCACAACGAGGACTCTCTTTACCAGGTTCAGTCTCTCGCAGGCTTTTAAACCTAGTATGGCTTGCACATCCTTTGGCACCATGATTAATGCTAGCGTGTGCTCTCTGTCCTTGTGTGTTACTTTGACAATGCATCTTCCTTTCACTGGTATATCAGTACCTGAGTATCCTGTCACTTTCACTTTGATTCCATGTATCTTTGGTCTGGGTCTAATTTTCTTAAAATCAGTCTCTGATATCACATTAACCTGTGCTCCAGTATCCAATTTAAATGGAATGTGTATGTCATTCACTTTTAGTGTCAACATCCAGTCTCTTTCTTCTTTTTTGTTTTCAGACACAACATCTACATAGAACTCCTCTATGTCGCTTTCATCTACTGCATGGACCTTGCTTTGTTGCACTTGGTTCTTGCAGCAACGGGCATAATGGTTGTTCTTGTTGCAACTATTGCATGTTTTACCATATGCTGGACACTTTCTTGGTGTATGCTGTGTACCGCATCGACTACATGATTTTCGATTGTCCCTTTCATTTTCGTTCGCTGGCCACGCCTTTTTTCACATTGGTGATCTTCGTGTTAAACGGTTTGTATCCGTTCTTTCTCACTGCATCCACGTTGCAGCTTTTGTCACTGAACAGCTCCTTTGCCTGCAACTTCACAGTCTCTGTAGCCCTACACAGTGCTATGGCTTTTCCCAGGTCTAGATCTTGCTCTCTTAGCAGTCTTTCCCTTAGACCATTATCTGGAATACCACACACCAGCCTGTCTTTTATCAGCGAGTCTGTCAGTCCCCCAAATTCACATGTTTTGCTTCGGTTTCTCAGTTCAGTCACATACTGATCAATAGTCTCTCCCGTTTTCTGTACACATGTGAAAAATCTGTGCCTCTCAAACGTCACGTTACGTTTAGGTATGCAGTAGGCCTCAAACTGTTCCATTATTTTATCTAGCTTCATTTTGTCTCCATTAGCAGCGAATGTGAAGTTATTATAAACCTCCAGTGCTTCATCACCCACAACATGTAAGAACAGTGACGATTTCCTTTCATTACTTTTCTCGTCAGCTCCGATTGCTGATAAATACAACCCCAAACATTGTTTGAACCTCCTCCAATTTTCAGCCACATTACCTGTCAACTGAAGCGTCGCCGGTGGGAGTAAACCTTCCATTTTTCACTTCGTTAGCTATTCTCTAATGGTAAGTAACGATGTTCTCTTTTGGCTTGCTAATCTGTAGAGAGCTGATTTAACTTCAGATTTTTTCTCTTCATCTCTTTCAGCCACTTCTGACACCATGTATTGATTTCTTTGTGGGTTCAATGACGAGACTTTTATGAAAGAGAATGTGTTTTAATCCAAAGCTTGTTCAACTCAGTTTAACAGCATTACAGGAGACATCATGTTTGAAATCCATCTAAAGCGAAACTGAAATGAACTCCTGCTTGTCTCTCACATGACCTCTGCTGGTCAGGCATAAGTAATCAATACATGCAACTATGCTGGTAAGGCATGATAATCAAACAGGCAAATAACATCACTATTTGCTGATATCATTACAGACACTGGGTAATGTAGAGGGAGCTCTGTATTGTACCTGTCCCTGGGAGTGCTCACTGTGACATTGGATAATGTAGAGGGAGCTCTGTATTGTACCTGTCCCTGGGAGAGCTCAGTGTGACACTGGGAGGAGGGGAGCCGAGCATGGCAGCCAGAGGCCGAACCTTGAGAGGGAGAAGCAGGCCCCGGGCCGTCGGACAGTGGAGCCGGCTCACTGTGACACTGGGTAATGTAGAGGGAGCTCTGTGTTGTACCTGTCCCTGGGAGAGCTCACTGTGATACTGGTAATGTAGAGGGAGCTCTGTATTGTACTTGTCCCTGGGAGAGCTCAGTGTGCCACTGGGTAATGTCGAGGGAGCTGTGCATTGTACCTGTTCCTGTGAGTGCTCACTGTGACACTGGGTAATGTAGAGGGAGCTCTGTATTGTACCTGTCCCTGGGAGAGCTCACTGTGACACTGGGTAATGTAGAGGGAGCTCTGTATTGTACCTGTTCCTGTGAGTGCTCAGTGTGCCACTGGGTAATGTAGAGGTAGCTCAGTATTTTACCTGTCCCTGGGAGAGCTCACTGTGACACTGGGTAATGTCGAGGGAGCTCTGTATTTTAGCTGTCCCTGGGAGTGCTCAGTGCTGACACTGGGTAATGTTGAGGGAGCTCTGTATTGCACCTATCCCTGGAAGAACTAAATGTGAGTGGGGTAAGGGTGTGGGGGGCGGTGGTAGGTGTTAGATCCGTGTGTTAATGGAGACACGGAATGCAGGAGTTGATTTAACAAGTGTTTACTGAACAAAGTCTGGAGGTGAACTAACAACACAAGACGCTACACAGGCTTATATACCCGAGTGGTCACTACCGGTACCACAGCATACAGGGGCCTCAAAAACATAGTTCCTCTTAAAAGGTACATACACTACAATTCCTCCCCTTTTAGATAAATAGTACATAACATTTTAAGTAATCATTAAATAACATTTTTACAAGAACAATAATATACACATTTGCTGAAGTTAATCAATTACAAATTCAGTCTCTCTGGAGGCTTCCTGACTCGGTCCGGATAACGCCTCGGTGGTGTAGTAGGTTCTTTTGGCAAGGTCGATTCGGCTTCAATGCTAGTGTCGGGTTCATCTGGTTCCAGTATCACCGGATCGGAGGTAGATACTATGGGTATCTCTGCTTCATCACTAGGCATATAGAGTTGTGGTGTATGTAAAGTCTGTAGGTATTATGGCGAATTAATACACAGACTACAAGAGTAACTTTAACAGGACTTTACTATTCGAAGGTCAGGGCAAATCTGCCCAATAAATCCTGACACAGCACTTATATACCGGCGTGGTCACCGTCGGTATTACAGTATACAGCAGCCAAGATAAAGTAGTGCCACACCTAAAATAGTTCTCTTAAAGGTGGACGGTTACATACAATAGTTCTCTTAAAGGTAGAACAGTTACATACACTACAATCCTCCCTTTTTAGCTTACAACATACTTATTCCCCATTAACATAACATCATAACATATATACAACGTATGCAAAACAGTTCACAGATTCAGTCTCTCTGGAGGCTTCCTGACTCTGTCCGGATAACGCCTCGGTGGTGTAGTAGTTTTCGGCGGGGTAGTAGGTTCTTCTGGCAAGGTCAATTCGGCTTGAAGGACAGTGTCAGGTTCATCTGATTCCAGTATTACCAGATCGGAGGTAGGTGCTCTGGGTATCTCTGCTTCAACATTAGCCGTGTAAGGTTGTGGAGTAGGTTGGTCCTTTGGGGATGACCCTATGATCTGGTCAACATGGCGCCTTATTATGCTGTCACCAATGTCCACGGTATACATCAGCGGCCCTAGCCTTTTCCCAATAGTTCCAGGCTGCCATTTCTCGGTACGGTAGTCCCGGGCCAAAACTTGTTGACCTATCTGAAAGGATCTAGTGGGCCTTTCATTCATGCCCTGAAATTGCCGGTTCTCTACGTCCCTTCTGACGTTTGGCTTAATCAAATCCAGCCGGCACCTTAGTCTTCTATTGAAAAACATCATGGCGGGAGTTTGGTTTGTGACCGCATGTGTTGCATTCCTGTACGCCAACAAGAAGTTATCTACCTTATGTTGTAGGTTGATGTCTTCATTACCCATGGCCTTTATGGCCTTCTTGAAGGTCTGGACAAACCTTTCAGCTAATCCATTGGTGGCGGGATGGTATGGGGCTGACGTGTAGTGCTTGACCCCATTCCTTTTTAAGAACTTCCTGAATTCTTCGGACACAAATTGCGGTCCATTATCAGAACAGATCTGTTCCGGCAGCCCATTCCTGGCAAATATGGTCCTTAATACTGTGATGGTTTTTTCCGTGGTGGTAGAGGACATCTTTATTACCTCCGGCCACTTGGAGTGTGCATCCACTGCGATTAGAAACATTGAGTCCATAAATGGACCAGCAAAGTCGACGTGTACCCTTTGCCAAGGAGATGAGGGCCACTCCCATGGATGCAGAGGAGCTTGTGGTGGCGCGTTTTGGACTTTCTGGCATCCTAAACAGCTCTTGGTTATTTCTTCGATGTCTCCATCAATACCTGGCCACCACACAAACGCTCTTGCTAGGTTCTTCATTTTCACTCCACCCAGATGCCCCTCGTGAAGCTCCTTTAGCACCTTATGCTGAAGTTTGGGTGGAATCACCACTCTAGATCCACACATCAAGGTTCCTCGGCACACTGACAGCTGTTCTTTTCTTTGCGAAAATGCGGGCAGCGTTGGTTCGCCATGTGCTGGCCATCCCTCCACTGTTAAATCGTAGACTCGAGAGAGAGAGTCGGGTCATTTCTTGTTTCATTTTCGATCATCGAATTTGTTACTGGTAGACATTCCACTATGGATGAGTGGAACATCTCTACCGGGTCCACTGTAGCCGCCTCTTCTACTACTGGTAACGGTAGGCGCGATAACCCATCAGCATTTCCATGCTGTTTGGACCTTTTGTATTCGATGTCATATTGGTGTGCCCCAAGTAACACGGACCACCTCTGTAGCCTTTGCGCTGTCATAGTGGAAACGGCCTTGTTAGGGTTGAATATGGACACCAACGGCTGGTGGTCTGTCAGTAATGTGAACTTCTTGCCCTGCAGGTAATGATTGAATTTCTTTACTCCCCACACAAGGCTGAGGGCCTCCCTATCTATCTGAGCATAATTTCGCTCAGCGGAGGTCAATGATCGGGACGCAAATGCGACTGGCCTTTCCGAGCCATTTGGTAACTTGTGTGAAAGTACTGCTCCAATTCCATAAGGGGAAGCATCACAAGCTAGACGAAGAGGTAACGTTGGGTTGAAATGAGCCAACACTTCCTCAGAGGTAATCAACGCCTTGCTTCTGCGAAAGGCCTTCTTACAGTCCTCGCTCCACTTCCATGGTACTTCTTTCCGCAACAGAGCATTCAGCGGATGCAGCACCGTGGATAGATTTGGCAGAAACTTGTGGTAATAATTAATCAACCCCAGAAACGATCTCAACTGTGATACATTTTCCGGAGCGGGGGCCTTCACGACAGCTTCTATCTTGTCAGGTGACTTGTGCAGCCCCTCTTGGTCAATGACATGACCGCAGTACGAGATCCGTTTCTGGAAGAACTCACATTTCTGGCGATTAACTCGAAGGCCATATTCCTTCAACCTGGTGAGCACCAGTTTCAAATTTGTGAGGTGTTCCTCCTCATCTTCTCCCGTAATCAGGATATCGTCCAAGTAACACTGCGTGCTTGGAATACCCTGTAAGACCTGCTCCATGACCCTCTGCCAAATTGCTGGAGCCGAAGCTACCCCAAAAACCAGTCTATTATAACGATACAAGCCTCTGTGCGTGTTGATTGTGAGATACTGGCGCGACTCTTCCTCGACTTCCATTTGTAAGTATGCTTGTGCCAGGTCTATCTTGGTGAAGTGTTTCCCACCAGACAATGAAGCAAAGATATCCTCAATCCGCGGAAGCGGGTATTGTACCGTGTGAAGCACTGGATTAACTGTGATCTTGGAGTCTCCGCAGATGCGGACCTTTCCTGGTCCCCCTGGCTTGTTACTTGATGAAGACTTCATGACGGGAACAATGGGCGTGGCCCACTCACTCCAGTCCACCTTAGACAGTACCCCTGAACGTTCAAGCTCTTCCAGTTCTGCCTCCACAGCAGGTCGTATCGCGTAAGGTACCGATCTGGGCTTTGAAAAATTTTGGGCTTGCATGTTCTGCAATCTTGATTTTTGCTTTAATTCCTCTCAGTGTTCCCAATCCTTGCTGGAATACCTCTTTAGCTTCGTCCAATATTCTGGACAACCGTTCAGGTTTGACATCTTCCTTTCCGGAATCTACCATCATTGTGTTTAGTGAATGCCAGTCTATCTTTATTTTCCTGATCCACTCCCGTCCCAGAAGTGGTGGACCTCCCTTGGGCAGCACATACATGTCCATCCCTTGGTGATCTTTGTCCTTGTATCTCACCTTGACTTTTATCTTTCCGATGGGGTATACTTTGTGCCCCGTGTATGTCTGCAATACTATCTCCGTATCCCGTAGGGGAATATGTTTGAATAACTTTTTGTAATCTTGCTTATTCATGACCGTCAACGCCGATCCGGTGTCCACTTCCATCTTCACTTGGACTTTTGCAATCTGTAGTGTGACCCAGATAGTTTGTCGGTCAGCTTCTTTACTCACATTGTGAATCCTCAGACTACCCAGTTCCTTGCTGTTGGAGTCTGAGTCCGAATTCTGTTCATCTGGACTCTTCCCAGTCACCTTATGTACCTTTCTGTACTTCTTCTGCGGTGACTTATTATTGCTGGTCTTCTTTCCTGACCAGCATACCTTAGCTATGTGACCAAGCTTGCCACATTTTCTACATTCCTGGTTTTTAAACCAGCATTGGTTCTGGTCGTGTGTTGTCTTCCCACAACGATAACATTTCGTTGTACCCGAAGTCATTTGATCCACACTGAGTACCGCTGTCTTCCGCTGCATTTCCGCCGTGCCTCTCGCTGCGGCTTCGTTCGATGCTGCAATAAGGACAGCCTTATCAAGTGTAAGATCGTTCTCTTCGAGCAGTCGTTTTTGTGTTCCTTCCTTCGACATCCCGCACACGAACTTGTCTCTCAGTGCCTCTGTCAGATTTACCCCAAACTGACAGTATTTTGCTAGCCTACGCAGTTCAACCAGGTACTTCGCGTTGCTTTCCTCTTTTCGTTGCGTTCTCACGTAAAATTTAGATCGTTCCGCTAACATCAGCGGTGCGGGGTTAAAATGATCCTTCAGGACAGCAACAATATTAGCGAAAGACTGATCCGCCGGTTTAGCTGGTGATAGAAGATGCTTCAATAACCCGTCTGTCTTCGCACCCATTGAGTTTAGTAAGGTTAGAGCTTTGTCATAATTTGCTATCTTATTGACCTTACAATATATCTCGATGCGTTCTACATACGTGGCCCAATCTTCCACATCGGAATCGAAACCGTTGATGTTACTACGCTTAGGCATCTTCACACTCTTCCTGAGAAACAACAACGAAATATTTCTTTAACTTTTTTTTTTCAAAATGGCGGTTTCCCGCGCTTGTCTTCTTTCCCCGCCCACTTTCAAAATGGCGGTTTCCCGCTTCTGTCTTCTTCCCCGCCTACTGGCGGCTTCCCGCGTTTCTTCCCCTGGCGGGAGGGGTAAGCTTTTCCCTCGGGCGACGACCGCTGGCTTTCGGGGTTCGCAGCCTGCGCGTCAACTTCAGTGCGTTCCTTGTTCCCTTTTCTCGGCAGGGCAACCGGCGCTGGGTACAACCCATTGACGGCGAACAGTTTCAGCCGCTGGGCTGGATCTCGCTCAGTCTCCCTCGCTCGGGCTCTGTCTCTCCCGCTCGCTCGGGCTCTGTCTCTCCCTCAGCGGCTTCCAATCGCGCCTCCCAGCCCTCTCGCAGTCCGGTGCTTTCCTCCCCGGCTGCGGCTGAGTTCTCCGCGATTTATTTATTTTTATATCTTCCCGCGCCTTACGATCCCGGTCGCAGCGCCTCGTGGCCTCGGTAGCTGCCCGGCCTTTTTCGCCGGTCGCGGTCTAGCTGTCTCACGACGCCGTTGCGTCTCCCAGCCCGCTTGTACCGCGGCTTCCGTGCTCCACGCTGCCCCAGTCTCAGCGCCTCTGGGCCCGACTTCTGTCCGGCTCCTTTCCCCCGACCGTGGTCGAGTTCACCGCCCTTATCCTCCGTTTATTTTTTTATTTTCCCTTTACTCACAGTCACCGTGGCTGACTTGCTTCTCGTGCTGATCGGCTCACTCACCACCGTGGCAGAAGGGACAATCAGTGCCTGTTGCTGATGGAAGGCTTTGTGTCTGAATTCTTCCTTCTTCCTTGCTCTGCAGACTCGAGTTTTCTCTCAGCAGAACGACGAGGGCGGGTGCCTCTTCTCGACGCTCGTTAACTGCTTCGAAAGTATTGTTGCCGCAGGGTAAGACCGAACTCGTCGCCACTGTAAAGTCTGTAGGTATTATGGCGAATTAATACACAGACTACAAGAGTAACTTTAACAGGACTTTACTATTCGAAGGTCAGGGCGAATCTGCCCAATAAATCCTGACACAGCACTTATATACCGGTGTGGTCACCGTCGGTATTACAGTATACAGCAGCCAAGATAAAGTAGTGCCACACCTAAAATAGTTCTCTTAAAGGTGGACGGTTACATACAATAGTTCTCTTAAAGGTAGAACAGTTACATACACTACAGTGTAGGTTGTCCTTTTTCGGATGACTATGATCTGGTCAGCATGGCGCCTTATTATGCTTTCTCCAATGTCCACGGTATACATCAGCGGTCCTAGTCGCGTGCAAATAGTTCCAGGCTGCCATTTCTCAGTACGGTAGTCCTGGGCCAAAACTGGTTGACCTATCTGGAAGGTTCTAGTTGGCCTTTCATTCATGCTTTGAAATTGCCGGTTCTCTACGTCCCTTCTGACGTTTGGCTTGACCAAATCCAGCCGGCATCTTAGGCTTCTATTGAAAAACATCATGGCGGGGGTTTGGTTTGTAACCACATGTGTTGCATTCCTGTAGATTTATGTCTTCATTACCCATGGCCTTTATGGCCTTCTTGAAGGTCTGGACAAACCTTTCAGCCAATCCATTGGTGGCGGGATGGTATGGGGCGGACAGGTAGTGCTTAACCCCATTGTTTTTTAAGAACTTCCTGAATTCTTCGGATACAAATTGCAGTCCATTATCAGAACAGACCTGTTCAGGCAGCCCATTCCTGGCGAATATGGTCCTTAATACTGTAATTGTTTTTTCCGTGGTGGTGGAGGACATCTTTATTACCTCCGGCCACTTGGAGTGTGCATCCACCGCGATTAAGAACATTGAGTCCATAAATGGACCAGCAAAGTCGATATGTACCCTTTGCCATGGAGATGAGGGCCACTCCCATGGATGTAGAGGGGCTTGTGGTGGGGCGTTTTGGACCTTCTGGCATCCTAGACAGCTCTTGGTCATTTCTTCGATGTCTCCATCGATACCTGGCCACCACACAAACGCTCTGGCTAAGTTCTTCATTTTCACTCCACCCAGATGCCTCTCGTGAAGCTCCTTTAGCACTCTATCCTGGAGTTTGGGTGGAATCACCACTCTGGATCCACACATCAAGGTTCCTCGGCACACTGACAGCTGTTCTCTTCTTTGCGAGAATGCTGGCAACAGTGGTTCGCCATGTGCTGGCCATCCCTTCACCGTTAAATCGTAGACTCGTGAGAGAGTCAGGTCATTTCGCGTTTCCTTTTCAATGGTAGAATTTGTCACCGGTAGACATTCCACTATGCTCGAGTGGAATATCTCCACTGGGTCCACTGTAGGCACCTCTTCCACCGTTGGCAACGGTAGGCGCGATAACCCGTCAGCATTCCCATGCTGTTTTGTTCCTTTGTACTCTATGTCATATTGGTGTGCCCCTAGGAAAAGGGACCACCTCTGTAGCCTTTGCACTGTCATAATGGGAACGCCCTTTTTAGGGTTGAATATGGAGACGAGGGGTTGATGGTCAGTCAACAAGGTAAACTTTTGTCCGTGTAGGTAATGGTTGAATTTCTTCACCCCTCACACCAGGCTGAGTGCCTCCCTGTCGATCTGGGCATAGTTACGCTCAGCTGAGTTCAATGAGCGTGACGCAAAAGCTATCGGCCGCTCCGAGCCATCAGGGAATCTATGCGATAATACCGCTCCCACGCCGTAAGGGGATGCATCGCACGCCAGTCTGATTGGCAGTGATGGGTTGTAATGAGCCAACACTTCCCTGGACGTGATCAAGCCTTTCCATTTATGGAAGGCACGTTTACAGTCTTCGCTCCATTTCCAAACTACTCCCGTTTGTAGCAGTGCGTTAAGCGGGTGCAGAACCGTCGACAAGTTTGGTAAAAATTTATGATAGTAATTTACTAATCCCAGGAACGACCTTAATTGTGAGACATTTTCAGGCGCTGGGGCCTTTACGACCGCTTCAATTTTTTCAGGTGACTTATGCAACCCTTCTTCGTTAATGACATGGCCACAATATGATATTTGTTTCTGGAAAAATTCGCATTTGGGGCGATTTGCTCGTAGGCCCCGTTCTCTCAGCCTCGTGAGCACCTGCTCCAAGTTGGCAAGGTGCTCGTTGTCGTTTTCTCCTGTTACAAGGATGTCGTCTAGGTAGCATTGAGTCCCCGGAATCCCTTGCAGGACTTGCTCCATAGCTCTTTGCCAGATAGCCGGAGCTGATGCCACTCCGAAAACCAGTCGATTGTACTGGTACAGGCCTTTGTGTGTGTTTATCGTGAGATACTTTTTAGAGGCCTCCTCAACCTCCATCTGTAGATATGCCTGTGCTAAGTCAATTTTGGTGAAACATTTACCTCCGGATAGTGAGGTGAAAATATCTTCTATCCTCGGAAGAGGATACTGTACCGTGTGAAGAACCGGGTTTACAGTCACCTTGAAGTCCCCACAGACGCGAACTTTTCTCTGTTCTTCAGATTTATCATTATTCAACGTTTTCTTCATGACCGGGACAATGGGTGTTGCCCACTCGCTCCAATCTACCTTGGATAACACGCCTGCTTTTTCCAAATTCTCCAGCTCTGCCTCGACGGCTGGACGAATTGCGTATGGCACCGGCCTTGCCTTAAAAAACTTGGGAATTGCCGCATCTTCCACTTTTATTGAGGCGGTGGCGCCTTTCAGGGTTCCTAGTTCCTGTTGAAACACTCGCCAAGATTTCTTTTATTCGTCCAGGTATGACGTCATCATCGTTTTTTTTTCTTACTGGTCACCGTCAGTGCCTGAATGGAGTGCCAGTCTAAACGTATCTTTCTGATCCATTCACGTCCCAACAACGCTGGACCACCATCTTGCAGAACGTATAAATACAACTTCTGTATTTCCTTGCCGTTGTATACAACAGGCACCCTTATTTTCCCTCTGGGGTATACTTTCTGCCCCGTATATGTCATCAAGACAATGGATGTGTCTTTCAAAGGTATATGCGGAAATAGCCGCTCGTAATCCCGTCGATTCATGACGGTCAGAGCTGATCCTGTATCTAGCTCCATTTTGACTGGGGACCCCGCTATCGTGAGGGTAACCCAAATGGTCTGGTAATCTTCTTTGGCAATTACATTATGTAATTTGAGACAGCTTAGTCTCTTGTTTCCGGAGTCGCTATCGCTCTTCTGGTCTTCGGAGCTACTGTCCGTCATCATTTGTACCTTTCTGTACTTTTCCTTATTGACCTTTTTACTGTCAGCGGATTTCTTTCCAGATCTGCATACACGTGCAATGTGTCCCATCTTTCCGCATTGCCTGCATGCTTTGTCCTTGAACCAGCAGTCCTTCTGGTCATGGGTGGATCTGCCGCAGCAATAACATCTCTCGAAACCCCGTGTCATTTCATGGGTGCCGAAGTCCTGTGGCTTTTGCTGTATCTCTGCAGCTCCTCTTGCTGCTGCTTCGTATGATACAGCCACACTGAAAGCCTTGTCCAGTGTCAAATCTTTCTCAGAAAGTAGTCTTTTCTGTGTTCCTTCGCTTAGGAGACCACAGACGAATTTGTCTCGTAGAGAATCTGCCAGTCCTGCCCCGAATTGGCAGTGTTTTGACAGCTTTCGTAATTCGGTGAGGTAATCAGCGTTACTTTCATTCTTGTGCTGATTCCTCCTGAAGAATTTGAATCGTTCCGCTATCAGCAGCGGTGTTGGGTTTAAGTGCTCCTGTAAGGTATCAACAATCTCCTTAAAATTCTTGTCCATCGGTTTGGCTGGAGTGATCAAGTTTCGTAACAGCCCGTATGTCCTTGCGCCCATCAGATTTAGAAGTACCGATGCCTTTTTATCATCTGCTACTTCATTCGCCTTGCAATATACCTCCACTCTTTCCACATATGTGGTCCAATCTTCTATATCACTATCGAAAGCAGTAATATTGCCAGTCTTCTGCATCTTGAAAATCTAAAATGGCGCTTCCCGCACTTTTCTTTCTTCCCCGCCGAGTTAAGATGGCGCCTCCCGTGCTTTCCCACCGCTGTCAACGCTGTTGCTGGCGATTAATTAATTTAAAAAAATATATTTTTTTAAATGGCGACGCATTATGGTCTTTGCGCCTCCCCAATCGCTGCTGCCAATGCTGTTCTCCGCGGTTCCCGTTGCGACCTGCAGCTTTTCGCAGTATTGCTATTTTTTTTTATATATCGCTTCAATAGTTTCTCCGTTACTTGGAGAACCGTTCCCGTCGTGGAGTGGACCCTCTGGGACTTTCCCCTCCCTCTGCTCGGTCTGAACGCCGACCTGCTTTGCAGCACCGGCCGCACCCTGAGTGCTCCACCCTCTCTCTTTGCTTCTGCTTCCCGACTCGCTGCCCGGCCAGGAAGGATCAGTGCACTACCTGCCACCAGCCCGTTTAGCTGGGGAAACCAGAGACTGGAGACCAAGCCTGGCCCTTGTTTTCGAGTTTCTTCGAGTTTTTTTTTCTTGCTTCTGGCTTCGACCTTCGTCTGAGGAATCGATCCCCTTGAGGTGCTGCCGAATTGCAGGTAAGTTCGTTTCTAACTCGTCGCCACTGTTAGATCCGTGTGTTAATGGAGACACGGAATGCAGGAGTTGATTTAACAAGTGTTTACTGGACAAAGTCTGGAGGTGAACTAACACAGGACGCTACACAGGCTTATATACCTGAGTGGTCACTACCGGTACCACAGCATACAGGGGCCTCAAAAACATAGTTCCTCTTAAAGGTACATACACTACAGTAGGGGTGCAATGGGGGAAGGGGCAAGGGGAATGGGTGAGCAGGAAGGGGCGAGGGAGGAAGGGGCAAAGGGTGATTGGGTAATTGTCCAGCTCAAGAAGGCCCCTGGACTGGCATCCTTTGCTTTGTTAGTCTATTCTTGGCCATCCATTGCCCATTCTCCCCCAATCTCCTCTATTCCACTGTTTAGTTCCTCTGGCTCTAACAGCGGGTGTGTTTTAGCCCTAACTTCAAGTTAACTGCTAGTTTAAAGTTACCTGGGCCCACTGCCCATCCCCGACCATGCCTACTCTTTGCTTTCCAAGTGATCACTGGACCTTACCTCAAATTTGGCTTCCAAATTCCTGGACTTCTCTCGACGTCAAGACTACCCTTCTGCACGGGACTACACTGCAAGACTCAGCTGCTGTCTCTCTGATCTGCTATTGAATTGCTGAAGTTTTGAGGTAACTTTGTCTAGCTACAGCCCATGTCCCGCTGCTGCTGTTCCCTGCTGAGCCTTTGACTGGTCCTACTGGTTTTTCAGCTTCAGCTACCGTCTGGTTCCCAGCCCGAGATTCAGGCCGAAGTACATTTCTCCACCGCTTCTGGATCTTAAGGTGACCTCCAACTTCGCCAACGTTTTTCTGCCCCGCCATAGATTCTGCCCACCTCCTGGAGCTTCATCCTGCAGAAATAACTCCAGCTCTGTGTCCTCCGATCCTCTGCCCTTCAAATAGCTTTTGGACTTCACTTGCCCACCACACCTGTCTCCGAACTTGGACATCAGTTCGTCGATGCTCCGTGCCGACTCCACCCGACCTCCGTCAACTTTATCCCACCACGGGACCGCTGACCTTAACGCTGGACCGCCTCCTATTGTCTCCTCTCTATTCCCCGTTTATTACCAGGATATATGTATCCTAATAATTGCTATGGAATCAGGCCCATGTAACTTGAGCTTTCCGTGTCCATTCGCGAGCACGTTTTGGCTGCTGCTCCGGGCCCCAGCCCATCACTCCTATTTCTCCCACTTTGTCTTTTCTCTTTACTCCTCGTAGACCCCTCTCTCCTGTCATCATGCTCATCATTTCTCCCCTCTCAGGTACTCTGCCCTCCCAAATCCCTACCCCAACCCTTCAACACTCCACAATCTTCCTACTCTCCTGCCACTGTACCAGGCTTGTCTCCCCCTTAGATAAGCCTACAGCTTCCCCGCGTGCCTCCCTTGGCACCCTCCGAAGGGCCCATCGAGGCACTCGTCGCTGCCTCCTTACGAGCAGCAACCCCAACTGCCCCGACCTACTCGCTCGCCGATCTTCCCGCCTAGTGCGCCCGCTGGGGTCTAATCTTGCCAATCTCCTTCCCGCCCACCCCTGCCAGTGCTGACCCTGTGGACTCTGCCAGTGCATCAGCTATCACTGCTCTTCTCCACATCTCCCTCCAGAATGTCCGTTCATTTGCGAACAAGGCCCTTGCCATCCATGAGCTTATTGTGGATGATTGCATCGACATCGTGGCCTTGATGGAAACTTGGCTGAGGGGTGGTGACACCTTCCCCCTAAATGAAGCCTCCCTGTCTGGCTATGCCTTCCACCACTTGCCCCGGCAAGACTGCCGCGGTGGCGGTGTGGCTCTCATCACCAAATCACACCTTGGTCTCTGCCCCTACTCCTCTGGCACCTTCTCCTCCTTTGAGCATCTCTCCTTGTTCCACCTCTCATTTAAAATCCTCGTTCTCCATCGCCCACCCAAGTACCTTACTAAGTTTCTCTCTGAAATATCTTCCCTGCTTTCCTCCCTCAGCCTCTGCACCGAGCGACTTCTCATCCTCGGTGATTTCAACCTCCATCTCAACTCATTATGCTCTATCCTCCCTTAATCTCTCCCTCCAAGAAAACTCCCACCCCCTCGACCTTGCCAACTCACGTGGCCTCGCATTGTGTCAATCACAGAGAAGGCCATCTCTGATCACTTCCTCCACCCACATTCCCTTCCACCTCCCAACCCTACTTCCTTCTGTGTCCACCCCTGGAAAAAAATCTCTCCAAGTCACTTAGAACTGCACTTTCAAAATTCCAACTGTCTGGCCTTTGGCCCTCCATTCAACGATAATTCTGCAGCCATCGATCACACCCTCACCTCCACCTTTGATGCCCTAGTCCCCATAAAGACCATTACTCTCTCTCACCCTGGCTGTTCCCCCCTTTATGACCCTCACCTCCACTCTCTCAAGTCCAAGGGACGTAGATTTGAACGTCTATGGTGGACAACTGGTTTAGCCATTCATCGGCAGAGCCGGTTGGACAACGTAAGGCACGATTGGGTCCTGCACTCCTCTGCCAAAACTGCTCACTATGCCAGGATCATCCTGGAACGCAAAGATAACCCCCAGCTTCTCTTCACCAATACAAACCGTCATCTTAAACTCCTCTCCTCTGCCTCCGCCACCCTCACCTCCTCCTCTGCCTCCGCCACCCTCACCTCCTCCTCTGCCTCCTCCACCCTCACCTCCAACAAATACGAGGAGCTCATGGACTTTTGTCACCAAGATTGAGACCATCCGTTCAGCTGCCTCTGCCGCTTCCCTCCCCAGCCCACCGGGCCAAACTTCCCCTAAGGTTCTCCCCTGCCATAGCCCTGAACTCGCATCTTTCTCTAGTTTCTCTCCTATTTCCCCTCATGCCCTCTCCGAGTACATCTTGTCCACGAGACCCACCTCCTGCTCCCTCGACCCTATTCCCACCAAACTACTGACAACCCATTTCCCCAACTGGCCCCCATGTTAGCTGATATTAACGGTACCCTCTCCTTAGGCACTGTCCCCCGCCCCTTTAAATCTGCTATCATCACACCTCCTCAAAAGAAAACACCCTTGATCCCACTGTGCTTGCAAACTACTGTCCCATCTCCAAAGTCCTTGAACGTGTTGTTGTCTCCCAAATCCTTGCCCATCTTTCCCGCAACTCCATGTTTGAGTCCCTCCAATCAGGTTTCCGCCCCTTCCACTGAACTGAAACGGCCCTTATCAAAGTCCCCAATTATATCGTGTAACCGTGGTAAACTATCCCTTCTCGTCCTTCTTGACCTGTCTCAGCCTTTGACACGGTCGACCACTCCATCCGCCTCCCAACGCCTCTCCACAGTCGTCCAGCTGGGTGGGACTGCACTCGCCTGGTTCTGTTCTTATCTATCCAGTTGTAGGTAGAGAATCACCTGCAACGGCCTCTCTTCCCGCTCCCGCATCGTTACCTCTGGTGTCCCCCAAGGACCTATCCTTGGCCCCCTCCTATTTCTCATCTACATGCTACCCCTCGGCAACATCAGAAAACCCTGAAATTACCTCCCTAAACCTCTCTCTTCTGTTTTAAGACGCGCATTAAAACCTACCTCATTGAACAAGCTTTTCATCATCTGCCTTAATATCTCCTTATATGGTTTGGTGTCAAATTTTGATTAATAACGCTCCTGTGACGTGCTGGAGGGTTCGGGGGCAGGGTGGAAGGGTGGAGGGCAAGGGGGAAGGGTGGAGGGCAAGGGGGAAGGGTGGAGGGCAAGGGGGAAGGGTGGAGGGCAAGGGGGAAGGGTGGAGGGCAAGGGGGAAGGGTGGAGGGCAAGGGTGGAGGGCAAGGGGGAAGGGTGGAGGGCAAGGGGGAAGGGTGGAGGGCAAGGGGGAAGGGCGGAGGGCAAGGGGGAAGGGCGGAGGGCAAGGGGGAAGGGCGGAGGGCAAGGGGGAAGGGCAAGGGGGAAGGGCGGAGGGCAAGGGGGAAGGGCAAGGGGGAAGGGCGGAGGGCAAGGGGGAAGGGCGGAGGGCAATGGGGAAGGGCGGAGGGCAAGGGGGAAGGGCAAGGGGGAAGGGCGGAGGGCAAGGGGGAAGGGTGGAGGGCAAGGGGGAAGGGCAAGGGGAAGGGTGGAGGGCAAGGGGGAAGGGTGGAGGGCAAGGGGGAAGGGTGGAGGGCAAGGGGGAAGGGTCGAGGGCAAGGGGGAAGGGTCGAGGGCAAGGGGGAAGGGTCGAGGGCAAGGGGGAAGGGTCGAGGGCAAGGGGGAAGGGTCGAGGGCAAGGGGAAGGGTCGTGGGAAGGGTCGATGGGAGGGGGGGAAGGGTCGATGGGAAGGGGGGAAGGGTCGATGGGAGGGGGGGGAAGGGTCGAGGGGAAGGGGCGGGGGGACGGGTCGAGGGGACGGGTCGGGTCGAGGGGACGGGTCGACGGGCGGGGGGACGGGTCGAGGGGGCGGGGGGACGGGTCGAGGGGGCGGGGGGACGGGTCGAGGGGGCGGGGGGACGGGTCGAGGGGGCGGGGGGACGGGTCGAGGGGGCGGGGGGACGGGTCGAGGGGGCGGGGGGACGGGTCGAGGGGGCGGGTCGAGGGGCGGGGGGACGGGTCGGGGGGACGGGTCGAGGGGCGGGGGGACGGGTCGAGGGGCGGGGGGACGGGTCGAGGGGCGGGGGGACGGGTCGAGGGGAGGGAGGGAAGGGTAAGGGTCGATGGGAGGGGTCGAGGGGCGAAGGGTCGAGGGGCGAAGGGTCGAGGGGGAAGGGTCGAGGGGAAGGGTCGAGGGGAAGGGTCGAGGGGAAGGGTCGAGGGGAAGGGGGAAGGGTCGAGGGGAAGGGGGAAGGGTCGAGGGGAAGGGGGAAGGGTCGAGGGGAAGGGGGAAGGGTCGAGGGGGAGGTGGAAGGGCTGAGGCAGAGGCAAACCAGTTTAAATAAGAGATTAAACAAACGGTCATTTTATTTGTATAGTTTTAGTGTGTAAATCACTCTCTTTCCGTCTCACTGTCTCTCAATCCTGAGGTGAAGACTCCTCCCAGGAATCCTCTCATTTCTTGATTCTCGGCATTTTGTCTCCCAGGAGAATACCGGAGATCGCCTGAGGGACAAATGCAAAACAATCGGGAGATTAATCAGCAAGAGCGACAAGTGATGGACTCAGTGTGACAGCGGACACTGCGCGAGAAGGAGGAATCAACTCCTCCCGGCTCCCATCCAACGCTCCGGCACAGAGACATCAATGAGTCGTGTTATTCAGGCACCCCCACTCTCCCCCTCACTCCCCACCCAGTCTAATCCCACTCCCCACCCAGTCTAACCCCACTCTCCCCCTCACTCCCCACCCAGTCTAATCCCACTCTCCCCCTCACTCCCCACCCAGTCTAATCCCACTCTCCCCTCACTCCCCACCCAGTCTAACCCCACTCTCCCCCTCACTCCCCACCCAGTCTAATCCCACTCTCCCCCTCACTCCCCACCCAGTCTAATCCCACTCTCCCCCTCACTCCCCACCCAGTCTAATCCCACTCTCCGCTGACTCCCCACCCAGTCTAATCCCACTCTCCCCCTCACTCCCCACCCAGTCTAATCCCACTCTCACCCTCACTCCCCACCCAGTCTAATCCCACTCTCCGCTGACTCCCCACCCAGTCTAATCCCACTCTCCCCCTCACTCCCCACCCAGTCTAATCCCACTCTCCCCCTCACTCCCCACCCAGTCTAATCCCACTCCCCCCTCACTCCCCACCCAGTCTAATCCAACTCTCCCCCTCACTCCGCACCCAGTCTAATCCCACTCTCCCCCTCACTCCGCACCCAGTCTAATCCCACTCTCCCCCTCACTCCGCACCCAGTCTATTCCCACTCTCCCCCTCACTCCGCACCCAGTCTAATCCCACTCTCCCCCTCACTCCGCACCCAGTCTAATCCCACTCTCCCCCTCACTCCCCACCCAGTCTAATCCCACTCTCCCCCTCACTCCCCACCCAGTCTAATCCCACTCCCCACCCAGTCTCATCCAACTCTGTGGTAAACCACTTTTATCGTTCACTATCGTTACACTATAGTTATCACTGTTATATCGTTACTCTATGGTTATCACTGTTCACACTGTTGTATCACTATACGAGGTCGCCTCTTGTCACGCTGTTATACCTGGGCTGACCACTGCTGACTCCGCCCATGACTCCACCTACCTGCCCAGGTATAAAGGTAGTCGACTGGCTGGCATTCCTCCTTGTTGTATCCGATCACCCACGAGGGTGGGCTCTGTTATTTAGCCAATAAAAACCTATAGTTACTTTCTTAACTCGTCGCTTTTCATTGGATGAATTGATAGGTATATCAATTTTATTGGCTAAATTTTAAAATGTCGACACCTGAGCAGTCAAACGACCAGCCAAGCGACCAGCCAGACGCCCAGCTACAACAGCCACAGCAGCCGGCCTGGCTGCGAGCCCTCAGACCACCGTACCTGGATCTAAACCCACAGGCAGCAAACTCAGCCCTCGACTTCGAACACTGGCTGAGCTGCTTCGAAGCCTACCTGGGAGAATCCGGCGTGCCTCAGAAATCCATGCTAAGAGTTCTGAACGCCCAAGTGAGCCCTAAAGTATTCGCACTCATCCGGGACCTTAAAACATACGAGGATGCCATCAACCGGCTGAAAAGACAGTACCAAACCCCGGTAAATTCCATGTATGCCAGACACCTCCTAAGATCCCGCCCGCAACAGCCAGGAGAGCCCGTGGAGGAATTTTTACGGGTGCTACAAGCACTCGGCAGAGACTGTAACTTTAAAGCGGTAACGGCGGCAGAAAATACTGAAGACAATGTCCGCGATGCCTTCGTGAAAGGCCTGCGGTCCGACTACTCACGGCAAAGACTACTGGAAGCAAGGGACCTCGACCTGGACAAAGCTGCAGCCCTCGCTCTCTCTCTAGAGGTGGCCATCGGGACCTCGAGGCACACTCAAGGTACTGTAACTCGCGACCCTGGGACTTGGGACCGACCCCGACCGCGATACCCCCCGCAGCAACCCCCCTGGGACCTACCTCAGCGTCGGCGTCCCGGACCCGATCGAGACCGCCACCCCCGGTACCGGCTCCGACATCGGACCCCCGCGATCGGGCCGCCGGCTGCTTCTTCTGCGGCCAGGCGAAACACCCGAGGTCGCGCTGCCCAGCCAGGAACTCTACCTGCTCAAACTGCATGAAGAAAGGCCACTTCGCTAAGGCCTGCAGAGGTGGATCATCAGAGGCCAGCAGTGCCTCATGCGAGCTGTGGGGGCGGCCATCTTCCTTCAAGGCAACAGAGGCCAGCATCCCCACATGTGAGTCATGGGGGCGGCCATCTTTGATACAGGCAACCGACA
Source organism: Somniosus microcephalus (assembly GCF_052327205.1). NCBI lineage: Eukaryota > Metazoa > Chordata > Chondrichthyes > Squaliformes > Somniosidae > Somniosus > Somniosus microcephalus. Next base: position 97,597,730 of record NC_140990.1, on the reverse strand, counting down.
CCAGCAGCGCCTCATGTGAGTTATGGGGGCAGCCATCTTCTCCACCATTTTGTCCAACCTCGTGGGAGACGCCATTTTACCCACCACGCCCGACCGCCACCGTGCCTCTAGACCCGACTACCGCCTCAACCGCAGACTACAACAACTCGCTCAGCTATACACTAGCCTCCGTTACACTGGACCAGGCCCGCCCGCATCACCTGTCCAAGTCGATGATGGACATCAAAGTAAACGGCCACGCCACGACCTGCCTGTTCGACAGCGGAAGCACGGAGAGCTTCATCCACCCAGACACGGTGAGCCACTACTCCCTCCCTGTCCTGCCAACGCACAACCGGATCTCGATGGCATCGAGGTCACACGCCACAGACATCAGCGGCTACTGTGTTGTGACCCTGTCGGTTAAGGGTACGGAGTATAAAAATTTTAAACTCCTCGTCCTGCCCCAGCTATGCGCTGCCGTCCTACTAGGCCTAGACTTCCAATCCCACCTCCAAAGCGTCACGCTAGCATATGGCGGACCCCTCCCCCCCACTCACAGTCGACAACCAGCAGATTTTAAACCGCCCACCGCGTAACACCTGCGGCCTATCCACCCTCAAGGTCCCGCCACCTTCCCTGTTCGCTAACCTCACCCCCGACTGCAAACCCGTCGCTACCAAGAGCAGGCGGTACAGCGCCGGGGACAGAGCTTTCATTAGCTCTGAGGTGCAGCGTCCCCCTCACTCCCCACACAGTCTAATCCCACTCTCCGCTCACTCCCCACCCAGTCTAATCCCACTCTCCCCCTCACTCCCCACCTCACTCTCTATACAGTCTAATCCCACTCTCCTGTTTGCTAACTGACCCCAGCCTGTAACATACTGACCCCTGCCCTTACCCCCCTGACAAAACCTCCTGGCCAATCTCCTTGACCTGTGCCCCTGCGCTCTGCCCATTACAACCAGACCACTGCCTGTACCCCCTGGACCCCGCCTATTGCGGTGCCCATTCTCGCCCCCGGCCAGTTGGCGTGCCGACTCTCGCCCCCGCCCGTTGCCCTGCCCTACCTTCAGCATCCGGTTCTTGTAGGTAGCGTCCTCCTCTCCCGCTGCCTTGGGCGGCTGGGCCTTTCCACTTCGTTTGAGGCAGTGTTCCATCTCTGCCTCGTCAAACATGTGGGCCGGGTCCAGGGAGTGGGCATTGATCCGACTCACCAGGTACTCCTTATAGTGGGACCTGAAGGAAGAGAGGGAGAGAGTGTAACCAACCCGGGGGTGAAAGGTCATTGTCTGACCCACTGCCCACCCAAAGAGTAACCAACCTGGGGGTGAAAGGTCAATGTCTGACCCACTGCCCACCCAAAGAGTAACCAACCCAGGGGTGAAAGGTCAATGTCTGATCCACTGCCCACCCAAAGAGTAACCAACCCGGGGGTGAAAGGTCAGTGTCTGACCCACTGCCCACCCAGAGACAAAGAGAGATCATAGAATGATAGAAGTAGGACATTCGGCCCATCGTGCCTGTGCCGGCTCCAAGTAGTCCCACTCCCCTGCTCGTTCCCAACAGCCCTGTAAATGTTTTCCCTTCAAGTATTTAACCAATTCTCTTTTGAAAGTTATTATTGAATCTGCTTCCAACACCCTTTCAGGCAGTGCGTTCCAGATCACAACAACTCGCTGTGTAAAAAAAAAAGTTTCCTCATCTCGCCTCTGGTTCTTCGGCCAGTCATCTTAAATCTGTGCCCTCTGGTTACCGACCCTTCTACCACTGGAAACACTTTCTCCTTATTTACTTTATCAGAACCGTTCGTGAGTTTGAACACCTCTATCAAATCTCCTCTTCACCTTCTCTGCTCGAAGGAGGACAACCCCATCCCTGGTACCATTCTAGTAAATCTCTTCTACACACTCTCCAAGGCCTTGACATCCTTCCTAAAGTGTGGTGCCCAGAATTGGACACAATACTCCAGCTGAGGCCTAACCAGTGTTTTACAGGAAACTTTGTGATATCCGGCACCGACGGGACCGAGCTGTTGCCGATCTATCAAAACTGCCGGACATACCAGCGTTAATGTTGAAGCATACGGAGGTTTTCAGCTCCGTATCTGACAACAAACACTGTTGCTTAGCAACAGCTTCTAAACAGTCGGCCCGTACCTTGGAAGCGTCTCTGTAGCTTAGCAACAGCTTCAGAGAGACTTTCCAGAGCCTGACTGTTGAAAAAAAAAGCCACGAGAAGAAAAAAAACCTAACAAAACGGCTCCTGATTTAGAAACATAGAAGATAGCAGCAGGAGTAGGCCATTCGGCCCTTCGAGCCTGCTCCGCCATTCAATGAGATCATGGCTGATCATCCAAATTCAGTACCCTGTCCCCTGCCTTCTCCCCATATCCCTTGATCCCTTTAGCCTCAAGAAATATATCCAACTCTTTCTTGAATATATTTAATGAACTGGCCTCCACCGCCCTCTGTGGCAGAGAATTCCACAGGTTCACCACTCTCTGGGTGAAGAAATTCCTCCTCATTTCAGTCCTAAATGGCTTACCCCTTTATCCTTAGACTATGACCCCTGGTTCTAGGCTCCCCGGCCATCAGAAACATCCTTTCTGCATCTAGTCTGTCCAGACCTGACAGAATTTTATAGGTTTCGATGAGATCCCCTCTCAATCTTCTAAACTCCAGTGAGTATAAGCCCAATTGACACAATCTCTCCTCGTACGTCATTCCTGCCATCCCAGGTATCAGCCTGGTGGATCTTCGCTGCACTCCCTCCATGGCAAGAATGTCCTTCCTCAGGTAAGGTGACCAAAACTGCACACAATGCTCAAGGTGCGGTCTCACCAAGGCCCTGTACAACTGCAGCAAGACATCCTTGTTCTTGTACTCGAACCCTCTTGCTACGAAGGCCAACATACCATTTGCCTTCTTAACCGCCTGCTGCACCTGCATGCTTACCTTCAGCGACTGGTGCACAAGAACACCCAGGTCTCTTTGCACTTCCCCTTCTCCCAATCTATTGCCATTCAAATAATAATCTGCCTTCCTGTTTTTGTCACCAAAGTGGATAACTTCACATTTATCCACATTATAGTGCATTTGCCATGTTTCTGCCCAATCACCCAACCTGTCCAAATCATACTGGAGTTTCATGACATCCTCCTCACAGCATACCCTCCCACCCAGCTTTGTGTCATCTGCAAATTTGGAGATATTACATCCAATTCCCTCGTCCAGATCATTAATATATATTGTGAACAGCTGGGGTCCTAGGACCGATCCTTGCAGTACCCCACTAGTCACTGCCTGCCACTCAGAAAACGACCCGTTTATTCCAACTCTTTGCTTTCTGTCCGCCAACCAGTTCTCTATCCAAGTCAATACCTTGCCCCCAATCCCATGTGCCTTAATTTTGCACGCTAACCTCTTATGCGGGACCTTATCGAAAGCCTTCTGAAAGTCCAAATACACCACATCCACTGGTTCTCCCTTATCTATTTTACCAGCTACATCCTCAAAAAATTCCAGTAGATTAGTCAAGCATGATTTACCTTTTGTAAATCCATGTTGACTTTGTCCGATCCTGTCACTGCTTTCCAAGTGCTCTGATATTACATCTTTTATAATGGACTCTAGCATTTTCCCCACTACCGATGTCAGGCTTACCGGTCTATAATTCCCTGCTTTTTCTCTGCCACCTTTTTTGAATAGTGGGGTAACATTAGCTACCCTCCAATCCATGGGTACTGTTCCAGAGTCTATCGAGTTCTGGAAGATGACCAGCAATGCATCTACTATTTCCAGGGCCACTTCCTTAAGTACCCTAGGATGTAGATTATCAGGCCCTGGGGATTTATCGGCCTTCAGTCCAATCAATTTTCCTAACACCATTTCCCTACAAATACTGATTTCTTTCAGTTCCACCCTTTCATCAGACCCTATGTTCCGCGGTATTTCTGGGAGGTTATTTGTGTCCTCCTTTGTGAAGACAGAACCAAAATATGTATTTAGTTGGTCTGCCATTTCTTTGCTCCCCATTATAAATTCCCCCGATTCTGACTGCAAGGGACCTACGCTTGACTTCACCAATCTTTTTCTCTTTACATATCTATAAAAGCTTTTACAGTCAGTTTTTATGTTCCCTGCAAGCTTACTCTCATACTCTATTTTCCCTTTCTTAATTAATCCCTTTGTCCTCCTTTGTTGAATCCTAAACTGATCCCAATCCTCAGGATTATTGCTTTTTCTGGCCAATTTGTATGTGCTCTCCTTGGATCTTATGCTATCCCTAATTTCCCTGGTTAGCCACGGTTGAGTCACCTTTTTTGTTTTATTTTTATGCCAAACTGGGATGAACAACTTCTGTAGTTCATCCATTCGGTCTTTGAATGTTTGCCATTGCCTATCCACCGTCAACCCTTTGAGTGACATTCCCCAATCAATGCTACCCAACTCGCTCCTCAGACCATCGTAGTTTCCTTTATTTAAATTGAGGACCCTAGTTTCTGAGTCAACTACTTCATTCTCCATCTTAATGAAGAATTCGATCATATTATGATCGCTCCGACCCAAGGGGCCTCGTACAAGATTGCTAATTTATCCTTTCTCGTTACATAATACCCAGTCTAAGATGGCCTGATCTCTGGTTGGTTCCTCGACATATTGGTCCAGGAAACCATCCCATAAACACTCCAGGAATTCCTCCTCCACAGTATTGTTACTAATTTGGTTAGCCCAATCTATATGTAGGTTAATGTCACCCATGATGACTGCTGTGCCCTTATTGCACACTTCTTTAATTTCCCTTTTAATGCTATCCCCAACCTCCGCCTTACTGTTTGGAGGTCTATATACCACTCCCACTAATGTTTTTTTCCCCTTAGTATTTCTCAATTCTACCCATACAGATTCCACCTCATCAGAGCTAATATCCTTCATTACAATTGTGTTAATCCCTTCTTTAACCAGAAATGCTACCCCTCCTCCCTTTCCATTTTGCCTATCTTTCCTGAATATCGAATACCCCTGGATGTTGAGTTCCCAGTCTTGGTCGTCCTTGAGCCACGTTTCCGTAATCCCAACCAAATCATATTCGTTTACCTCTATTTGCACAGCCAATTCGTCCACCTTATTACTAATGCTCCTCGCATTAAGACACAAAGCCTTCAGGCTTGTTTTTTTAAAGCTCTTAGACCTATTAGAATTATTATTTACTGTGGCCACGTTTGATTTAAACCGTTGATTTCTCTGACTGCCACTTTTGTTTTTCTCCTTCCTATCTTTTGCTTTTATCCTTGTTTCCCTTTCCTCTGTCTTCCTGCTCAGGTTCCCAACCCCCTTCCATTTTAGTTTAAACCCTCCCCCAGAGCACTAGCAAACACTCCCCCTAGGACATCGGTTCCAGCACTGCCCAGGTGCAGACTGTCCGGTTTGAACTGGTCCCACCTCCCCCAGAACCGGTTCCAATGTCCCAGGAACTTGAATCCCTCCCCCTGGCACCATTCCTCTAGCCACGTATTCATCTGAAGTATCCTTCTATTTCTACTCTGACCAGCACGTGGCACTGGTAGCAACCCTGAGATTACTACCTTTGAGGTCCTGTTTGTTAATTTATCTCCTAACTCCCTATATTCCACTTTTAGGACCTCATCCCGCTTTTTACCTATATCGTTGGTGCCTATATGCACCACGACAACTGGCTGTTCACCCTCCCCTTCCAAGATGTTCTGCAGCGCTCAGAGACATCCTTGACCCTTGCACCAGGGAGGCAACACACCATCCTGGAGTCTCGTTTGCGGCCGCAGAAACGCCTATCTATTCCCCTTACAATTGAATCCCCTATTACTATAGCTCTACCCCTCTTTTTCCTCCCATTCTGTGCAGCAGAGCCACCCCTGGTGCCAGGAAGTTGGCTGCTGCTGCCTTCCTCTGATAAGCCATCCTCCCCAACAGTACTCAAAGTGGTGTATCTGTTGGAGAGGGGGATGGTCACAGGGGACCCCTGCACTCCCTGCCTGCGCCTAGTACTCTGCCTGTTGGTCACCCATTCCCTTTCTTCCTGTCCAACCTCTACCTACGGTGTGTCCAACTCTGTAAACGTGCTATTCACTGCCGGTAGATCGAGGTTTCCGGACATACAACCTCTGGATAAACCAAAGTTTCCTGTATATAGATTTAGCATAACTTCCTTACTTTTGTACTCTATTCCTCTATTAATAAAGCCAAGGATCCTGTACTTTTTTTTTAAACAGCCTTCTCAACCTGCCCTGCCACCTTGTGCACATATACCCCCAGGTCTCGCTGTTCCAGCACCCCCTTTAAAATTTTACCCTTTAGTTCATACTCCCGCTACTCATTCTTCCTACCAAAATGTATCACTTCATACTTCTCTGCGTTAAATTTCATCTGCTATGTGTCTGCCCATTTCAAGTCTGTTACTATCCTCCTCATTGTTTACTACATTTCTCGAGTTTTGTTCATCACAAACTTTGAAATTGTGCCCTGTACACCCAAGTCCAGGTCATTAATATATATCAAAAAGAGCAGTGGTCCTAATACCGAGCCCCGGGGAACAGCACTGTCCACTTCCCTCCAGTCTGGAAAAACAACCGTTCATCACTACTCTCTGCTGATGGAGCATAATGTAGGGAAATGTGAGGTTTATTCATTTTGGTGGGAAGAATAGAAAAACAATTTTTTTTTAAATGTTGGTGTTGAGAGAGATTTGGGTGTCCTCGTGCAAGAAACACAGAAAGCTAGCATGCAGGTACAGCAAGCAATAAGGAAGGCAAAATGCATGTTGGCCTTTATTGCAAGGGGGTTGGAGTATAAGAGTGAGGAGGTCTTGCACAGGGCAGCACGGTGGCATAGTGGTTAGCACTGTTGCCTCACAGCGCCAGGGACCCGGGTTCGAATCCGGCCTCGGGCAACTGTCTGTGTGGAGTTTGCACATTCTTCCCGTGTTTGCGTGGGTTTCCTCCGGGTGCTCCGGTTTCCTCCCACAGTCCAAAGATGTGCGAGTTAGGGTGATTGGCTATGATAAATTGACCCTTAGTGTTAGGGGGATTAAATACGTGGGGTTACAGGGGATAGGGTGGGATATGTGTTGGTGTAGGGGTTACGGGGATCGGGTGGGATATGTGTCGGTGCAGGCTCGATGGGCCGAAATGGCCTCTATCTGCACTGTGGGGTTTCTGTGATTTCTGTGAATTGTACAGGGCCTTGGGGAGACCACACCTGGAGTACTGGGCACAGTTTAGTCTCCTTACCTAAGGAAGGATATACTTGCCTTGGAGGCGGTGCAACGAAGGTTCACTAGATTGATTCCTGGGATGAGAGGGCTGTCCTATGATGAGAGATTGTGTAGAATGGGCCGATACTCTCTGGAGTTTAGAAGAATGAGAGGTGATCTCATTGAAACATACAAGATTCTGAAGGGGATTGACAGGGTAGATGCTGAGAGGTTGTTTCCCCTGGCTGGAGTGTCTAGAACTAGGGGGCATAGTCTCAGGATAAGGGGTCGGCCATTTAAGGCTGAGGTGAGGAGGAATTTCTTCACTCAGAGGGTTGTGAATCATAGAAAGTTACAGCGCAGAAGGAGGCCATTTCGGCCCATCGTGTCCGCGCCGGCCAACAAAGAGCTATCCAGCCTAATCCCACTTCCCAGCTCTTCCATAGCCCTGCAGGTTACCGCGTCCCAAGTGCACAGCCAAGTACTTTTTAAATGTGGTTCGGGTTCCTGCCTCTACCACCCTTTCAGGCAGTGAGTTCCAGACCCCCACAACCCTCTGGGTGAAGAAATTTCCCCTCAAATCCCCTCTAAACCTTCCAATGATTACTTTAAATCTGTGCCCCCTGGTTTTTGACCCTTCTGCTAAGGGAAATAGGTCCTTTCTATCCACTTTATCTAGGCTCCTCATAATTTTATACACCTCAATAAGGTCTCCCCTCAGCCTCCTCTGTTCCAAGGAAAACAGACCCAGCCTATCCAGTCTTTCCTCATAGCGAAGATTCTCTACTCCCAGCAACATCCTTGTAAATCTCCTCTGTACCCTGTCTGGTGCAATCACATCCTTCCTGTAATGTGTTGACCAGAACTGCACGCAGTACTCTAGCTGAGGCCTAACTAGTGTTTTATACAGTTGAAGCATAACCCTCCTGCTCTTGTATTCTATGCCACAGCTAATAAAGGCAAGTATCCCATATGCCTTTCTTAACCACCTTATCTACCTGGCCTGCTACCTTCAGGGATCAGTGGACATGCACTCCAAGGTCTCTCTGTTCCTCTACACTACTCAGTGTCCTACCAATTAATGTGTATTCCCTTTCCTTGTTAACCCTCCCCAAATGCATTACCTCACACTTCTCCAGATTGAATTCCATTTGCCACTGTTCTGCCCACCTGACTAATTTATTGATATCTTCCTGCAGTCTACAGCTTCCTTCTTCAGTATCAACCACATAGCCGATTTTAGAATCATCTGCAAACTTCTTAATCATACCCCCTATATTCATGTGGTAAACCACGTTCACTATCGTATCACTGTTAGTAGTTAGCACTGTTCACCACTGTTCGTTATAACTGTATCACTGACCACTATTGTATCACGGTACGAGGTCGCCTCTTGCCACACTGCTATACCTGGGATGACCACTGCCGACTCCGCCTTGGCTCCACCCACCAGGCCAGGTATAAAGGTGAGCGACTGGCTGGTATTCCTCCTGCTTGGATCGGATCACCCACGAGAGTGGGCTCTGTTATTTAGTCAATAAAAACCTTTAGTCACCTTCGTAACTCTTCGCCTTTTATTGGAGGAATTGATAGGTATATCAATTTTATTGACTAAATTTAATGATGTCCGACAACGAGTCACAACCGGCGGAGGAGCCACCAGCGCAGCTCCCAGGAGCACAGCCACACCAGCCAGCTTGGCTGCGAGCCCTCAGACCGCCGTACCTGGACCTGAACCCACGAGCAGCAAACTCAGCCGCAGACTTTAAACACTGGCTGGTCTGCTTCGAATCATACCTGAGAGGATCCAGCGTCCCTCAGGCATCCAAACTAAGTGTCCTGCAGGCACAACTGAGCCCGAGAGTATACACTCTCATCGAGGACATGACTACCTACGAGACCGCCATCAACCTGCTGAAACAGAAGTACCGGACCCCGGTAAACTACATGTACGCTAGGCACCTAAGATCACGGCCGCAACAGCCAGGAGAATCAGTAGCCGAATTCTCACAGGCGCTATATGCACTCGCCAGGAACTGTGACTTTAAATCGGTGTCGGCAGCCGAAAATACTGAAGATAATATCCGCGACGCATTCCTGAAAGGCCTACGGTCCGAGTACTCACGGCAAAGACTGCTGGAAGCTAAAGACCTCAGCATGGAAAAAGCTGAAGCCCTCGCTATCTCCCTGGAAGTGGCCCACCAAGATCAGGAAGCATTCACCAGGTACTGCTCGCGACCCTGGGACTCGGGCCCGACCCCTACCACAGCACCCTTCCCAGCGCCGCCCCCGGGACCTACCTCTGCGTCGGCGTCCCGGACCCGACCGGCCCCGCCACCCCCAGCACCGGCCCCGACATCGGGCATCCGCGATCGGGCCGCCGGCTGTTTTTTTTGTGGCCAGGAGAAGCACCCGAGGTCGCGCTGCCCAGCCAAGAACTCCATATGCAAAACCTGCCTGAAGAAAGGCCACTTCTCCAAGGCCTGCAGGAGCGGATCCTCAGAGGCCAGCAGTGCCGCATGCGAACTATGGGGGCGGCCATCTTCGTTTAGGGCAACTGAGGCCAGCATCCCCACACATGAGTCATGGGGGCGGCCATCTTTGATTAAGGCAACCGACCCCAATAGTGCCTCATGTGAGCTACGGGGGCAGCCATCTTCTCCGTCATTTTGCCCTACCTCGTGGGAGACGCCATTTTACTCACCACGCCCGACCGCCTCGCCCGCAGATGACAACGACTCGCTCAGCTACACACTAGCTTCCGTCACCCTGGACCAAGCCCGCCCGCACCATCTGTCCAAGTCAATGATGGACATCAAAGTGAACGGCCACGCCACGACCTGCCTGTTCGACAGCGGAAGCACGGAGAGCTTCATCCACCCAGACACGGTGAGCCACTACTCCCTCTCTGTCCTACCAACGCGCAGCCGAATCTCGATGGCATCGAGGTCCCACGCCACGGACATCAGCGGCTACTGTGTCGTGACCCTGTCGGTTAAGGGCACGGAGTATAAAAACTTTAAACTCCTCGTCCTCCCCCATCTCTGCGCTGCCGTCCTGCTAGGGCTGGACTTCCAATCCCACCTCCAAAGCGTAACCCTAGCATACGGTGGACCCCTCCCCCCACTCACAGTCAACAACCAGCAAACGTTAAACCGCCCACCGCGTAACACCTGCAGCCTCTCCACCCTCAAGGTCCCGCCACCCTCTCTGTTTGCTAACCTTACCCCTGACTGCAAACCCGTCGCTACGAAGAGCAGGCGGTATAGCGCCGGGGACAGAGCCTTCATTAGCTCTGAGGTGCGGCGCCTCCTGAAAGAGGGCATTATCGAGGGGAGCAGCAGCCCCTGGCGTGCCCAGGTCGTAGTCGTAAAGACCGGCGATAAAAACCGCCTGGTCATCGACTACAGCCAGACCATAAACAGATATACCCAGCTGGACGCATACCCACTCCCCCGCATATCTGACATGGTCAATCAGATTGCACAGTATAAAGTATTCTCGACCATCGACCTGAAGTCGGCCTACCACCAACTCCCTATCCACCCTGAGGACCGCCAGTATACCGCCTTCGAGGCGAATGGGCGCCTATACCGCTTCCTTAGGGTCCCCTTCGGTGTCACTAATGGGGTCTCGGTCTTCCAAAGGGAGATGGACCAGATGGTTGACCAGAACGAACTGCAGGCTACATTCCCCTACCTAGATAACGTCACTATCTGCGGCCGCGACCGGCAGGAACATGACGCGAATCTGGAGAAATTCCTCCGTACGGCCCAACGGCTGAACCTCACCTACAATAAGGAGAAATGCGTGTTTAACACCACGCGCCTTGCCATCCTCGGCTGCGTAGTGGAGAACGGAATCATCGGCCCCGACCCAGAAAGAATGCGCCCCCTCATGGAGCTACCCCTCCCCCACTGCCCTAAAGCACTTAGGAGAACCCTGGGGCTTTTCGCCTACTATGCCCAATGGGTACCCAATTACGCGGACAAAGCCAGACCCCTCCTGAAAGCCACTTCCTTCCCCCTCACGGAGGAGGCGTGCGCGGCCTTCTCCCTCATTAAGGGAGACATAGCCAAGGCCACGATGCACGCAGTGGACGAGTCCATCCCCTTCCAGGTGGAGAGCGACGCATCCGACTTCGCCTTAGCCGCCACCCTAAACCAGGAGGGGAGGCCAGTGGCCTTCTTCTCAAGGACCCTACAGGGCCCCGAGATCCGACATTCGTCGGTCGAGAAAGAGGCCCAGGCGATCGTGGAGGCAGTACGGCGCTGGAGGCACTACCTGGCAGGCAAACGATTTACCCTCCTCACCGACCAGCGTTCGGTGGCTTTCATGTTTAATAACAAGCTGAAGGGCAAAATCAAGAATGACAAGATTTTGAGATGGAGAATCGAGCTCTCCACCTACGATTATGAGATCTTGTACCGGCCAGGCAAGCTGAACGAATCCCCTGATGCCCTTTCACGAATGACATGCGCCAGTGCGCATATCGATAGGCTTCAGACCCTCCACGACCAGCTCTGCCACCCCGGAGTCACCAGACTCTACCATTTCATTAAGGCCCGCAACCTGACCTACTCCATCGAGGAGGTCAGGACCATGACCAGGAACTGCCAGACCTGTGCGGAGTGCAAACCGCACTTCTATAGGCCGGACCGAGCAAGCCTGATCAAGGCCACCCGCCCCTTCGAGCGCCTGAGCATCGACTTTAAGGGGCCCCTCCCGTCCTCTGACCGTAATGTGTACTTCCTCAACATCGTTGATGAGTACTCCCGTTTCCCCTTTGCCTTCCCCTGCCCCGACATGACCAGTAGCACGGTCATTAAGTGCCTGAATGCCCTCTTCGCCTTGTTCGGGTTCCCGAACTATATACACAGCGACCGGGGCTCCTCCTTCATGAGCGAGGAACTCCGGCAATACCTCCTAGAGAGAGGTATTGCAGCAAGCAGGACCACCAGCTACAACCCCAGAGGTAACGGTCAGGTGGAAAGAGAGAACGCGACGGTATGGAAGGCCGTCCTCTTAGCCTTAAAGTCTAAGGGCCTCCCAACCTCCCGCTGGCAAGAAGTCTTCCCGACAGCGCTGCACTCCATCCGGTCATTACTTTGCACGGCCACTAACACCACCCCCCATGAACGAATGTTCGTTTTCCCCAGGAAGTCGACCACGGGAACCACTCTACCAACCTGGCTGACCGCCCCGGGGCCGGTCTGGCTGCGGAAACACGCGAGGGCCCATAAAACGGACCCCCTGGTCGAAAGGGTGAACCTCCTGCACGCCAACCCCCAGTACGCCTACGTGGCGTACCCAGACGGGCGGGAGGACACTGTCTCCCTACGAGACCTCGCACCCTCAGCCGATCCGGAAACACCGCCACCACCCCCCCCAACCTCAGCCCAGGTAGACGGCATGCCGGAACCCCACGAGCCCTCGCCGACCACGCAAACACCAGCATCAACACCGGATAAGGCACCAGCACCGGATAAGGCAACACCACCGCTGCGGCGATCGGAGAGGCTTACAAAGCCTCCGGACAGACTGACCTACCAGAATTGGTAGTACACTTCACCCCGCCGGACTTAATTCTAAACAAGGGGTGAATGTGGTAAACCACGTTCACTATCGTATCACTGTTAGTAGTTAGCACTGTTCACCACTGTTCGTTATAACTGTATCACTGACCACTATTGTATCACGGTACGAGGTCGCCTCTTGCCACACTGCTATACCTGGGATGACCACTGCCGACTCCGCCTTGGCTCCACCCACCAGGCCAGGTATAAAGGTGAGCGACTGGCTGGTATTCCTCCTGCTTGGATCGGATCACCCACGAGAGTGGGCTCTGTTATTTAGTCAATAAAAACCTTTAGTCACCTTCGTAACTCTTCGCCTTTTATTGGAGGAATTGATAGGTATATCAATTCAAGTCTAGATCACTGATATATACCACAAAAAGCAAGGGACCCGGTACTGAGCCCTGCGGAACCCCACTGGAAACAGCCTTCCAGTCACAAAAACACCCATCGACCATTACCCTCTGCTTCCTGCCTCCGAGCCAGTTTTGAATCCAACTTGACACTTTGCCCTGGATCCCATGGGCTTTTAACTTCGTGACCAGTCTGCCATGTGGAACCTTATCAAAAGCCTTGCTAAAGTCCTTGCTGAAGAATCTTTGGAATTCTCTGCCCCAGAGGGCTGTGAATGCTGAGTCTTTGAGTATATTCAAGGCTGAGATCGATAGATTTTTGGACTCTAGAGGAATCAAGGGATATGGGGATCAGACAGGAAAGTGGAGTTGAGGTCGATGATCAGCCATGATCTTATTGAATGGCGGAGCAGGCTTGAGGGACCGTATGGCCCACTCCTGCTCCTAATTCTTATGTTCTTATGAGAGAGAGAGAGAGAGACAGATCCGGTGTTTGGGCCTGGCTCCTGTCGACTGGTATTTACACGCTCGTGTACTCACTCGCACAGTCCCGCGTGTCCCTCGTGTGCTGTGACCCCACACGGTTCATCAGACAGGCTGTCCCCTACCTCCCGCTGCTCCATGACCCGACACGGACCTGATGGGAAAGAACAGCAAGAGAAAGGAGGTAAGAACCACCGTTGTCCCAATCTCCCCACCCTTCCTCCATCTCGCTCTCCCTCCCCCCGCCCGCCCTCCCTCACTCTCCAGCCCTTCAACCCCCTCTCCAACCTCCCTTCACCCCCCCGCCTGTCCTGTCCTGTCACCCCTCTCCAGCACCCCCCCACCCATCCTCTCCATCCTCCCTCCCCTGCCCCCTCTCAAGTCGCCTTCTGCACCCCCTCCCACCTCTCTCCCCCCCCCCCCCCCCCCCCAGCCCGCCCTTCCTCCATCACTGCCCTCTCCCACATCCCTACAGTTGGACAGTTAAGAGGTCAGTCCCACTGAGGTATATGACAGAGGCGAGGTGTTGGAGGCGGATGGAGTGGTCAACTGTGTCAAAGGCTGCAGACAGGTCGAGAAGGATGAGGAGGGATAGTTTGACAGTCACAGTCACATCGGATGTCATTTGTGACTTTGATGAGGGCTGTTTTAGTGCTGTGGCGGGGGCGGAAACCTGACTGGAGGGATTCAAACAGGGATTTGTGGGAAAGATGGGCACGGATTTCAGAGGTGACGGCACATTCAAGGACTTGAGAGGAAAGGGAGGTTGGAGATGGGGCGGTAGTTTGCAAGGACGGAGGGGTCAAGGGTTGTTTTTTGGAGGATAGTAATGATGCAGCAGATTTGAAGGGGAGGGGAACAGTACCTGAAGAGAGAGAACCGTTAACAATGTCAGCGAACATGGGGGCCAGGAAGGGAAGTTGGGTGGTCAGCAGTTTGGTGGGAATCGGGTCAAGAGAGGAGGTGGGTCGCATGGACAAGATGAGCTTGGATAGGGCATGAGGGGAAATAGGAGAGAAACTGGAGAAAGATGTGAGTTCAGGGCTGGGGCAGGGGGGAAACCTTTGAGGAAGTTTGGCCCGGTGGGTTAGGGGAAGGAAGTGGCAGAGGCAGCTGAACGGATGGTCTCAATCTTAGAGACAAAGAAGTCCATGAGCTCCTCACACGATGCTGAAGGCGAGGATGGGGGAGGCAGGGGAGAGGGGTTTAAGAAGACGGTTTGTAGTAGAGAAGAGGAGCCAAGAACCTAAGAGTTAGGAGCAGGAGTAGGCCATATGGCTCCTCCTCAAGCCTGCTCTGCCGGTTATCAAAGCGTTATCTTTGCATTCCAGGATGGTCCTGGAATAGTGAGCAGTTTTGGCAGAGGACAGCACTGACCTCCTGGTGTCGGCTCAGCTCCGGTGGGAGGGTCTGTGTCAAAATTCACGTTGTTGTTCTGCAGAAAAGGGAAAGGAAAATGTCAAGATTAACCAAGAGCCGATCGACAAAGGTCAAAGGGTAACATCCACTCCAGTTGCCCCTCTCCTACCCTGAGGAACAGGATCTGCCTCCGAGACCTCTTGCTCCGAGCAGTTAACAGTCTCCAGAGCCTTGGGCTGCCTCCATCTCTCTCTCTCGCCCCTTCTCTCTCTGACTCTCCCTCTGTGTCTCTCTGTGTGTCTCTGTCTCCTTCTCTCTGTGTCTCTGTCTCCATCTCTCTCTCTCTCTCTGTCCTGTCTTCTCCTCTCTCTTTGTCTCTCCGTTCCCGTCCCCCTCCATCCGTCCGACCCATCCCTCCGTGTGTGTGTCTCTCTGTCTGTGCCTCTGTCTCCATCTCCCTCTCTCTGTGTCTCCATCTCTCGCTCCCCGTGTGCCAGTCTCTCTCTTTCTCCCCATTTGTCTTTCTCCAGCTCTCTCTCACTATGTATCTGTCCCCCCCTCTCCTCGTAGCTCATTCTCTGGCTCACTCACCACTTAACCCCACCCAACTCCGTGCCCCATTTACCAACCTGTTCCCCACTCCCCCTCACTCACCACTTAACCCCACCCAACTCCGTGCCCCATTTACCAACCTGTTCCCCACTCCCCCTCACTCACCACTTAACCCCACCCAACTCCGTGCCCCATTTACCAACCTGTTCCCCACTCCCCCTCACTCACCACTTAACCCCACCCAACTCCGTGCCCCATTTACCAACCTGTTCCCCACTCCCCCTCACTCACCACTTAACCCCACCCAACTCCGTGCCCCATTTACCAACCTGTTCCCCACTCCCCCTCACTCACCACTTAACCCCACCCAACTCCGTGCCCCATTTACCAACCTGTTCCCCACTCCCCCTCACTCACCACTTAACCCCACCCAACTCCGTGCCCCATTTACCAACCTGTTCCCCACTCCCCCTCACTCACCACTTAACCCCACCCAACTCCGTGCCCCATTTACCAACCTGTTCCCCACTCCCCCTCACTCACCACTTAACCCCACCCAACTCCGTGCCCCATTTACCAACCTGTTCCCCACTCCCCCTCACTCACCACTTAACCCCACCCAACTCCGTGCCCCATTTACCAACCTGTTCCCCACTCCCCCTCACTCACCACTTAACCCCACCCAACTCCGTGCCCCATTTACCAACTTGTTCCCCACTCCCCCTCACTCACCACCCCGTCTCCCCCCAAACCCCACACTCAGCGTCCCATCCCCCACACCCACCAAACAGTCCTAAGCCCCCTCACCATGCCATGCCCCCACCCGCCATCCTGTTGGCGCCCCCCCCCCCCCCCACTCACTGTCCCGTCCCCGTCGACACCCCGTTCCCCCCTTGCCACCCCGCTCCCCCCATACCTCCCCCTCACAACCCGGTCACCTGCGCTCACATCACCCCTCCCTCGGCTCACCACCCGCGACCTCCCTCACCACCCCCTCTCCCCATCTCAGCCCCAGCCGTCCCTCCACCCCATTCCCCTCACACTCGCTTCTGTCTCTCTATCTTCCCCCGCCCCTCACCCGGCGTTACCTGTAGCAGTGCCTGCAGCCTGTTGACCGGCCAGTCCCGGAGGTAGGACAGACAGTCCCGTGGGTGGTGCGCGTGGAGACTCTCCTTCAACCGGCATACCGGGTCATTGCATTTCTGAAAGAATTGGAGAGGACAGAGTCACCGGCTGCTGTGCTTACCACCGGCAACAGTTTCATATCAAGATGCAAACCCAGGGGCAGCAGAGAGCAAGGAGTTGGTATCAGTAGAGATACAGTCAGTAACACAGGGCGCTGGGGGAGGGGTTACTGAGTGACAGTGTGAGGGAGCTGGATTAACATCAGTAGAGATACAGTCAGTAACACAGGGCGCTGGGGGAGGTGTTACTGAGTGACAGTGTGAGGGAGCTGGATTAACATCAGTAGAGATACAGTCACTAACACAAGGTGCTGGGGGAGGGGTTACTGAGTGACAGTGTGAGGGAGCTGGATTAACATCAGTAGAGATACAGTCAGTAACACAGGGCGCTGGGGGAGGGGTTACTGAGTGACAGTGTGAGGGAGCTGGATTAACATCAGTAGAGATACAGTCAGTAACACAGGGTGCTGGGGAGGGGTTACTGAGTGACAGTGTGAGGGAGCTGGATTAACATCAGTAGAGATACAGTCAGTAACACAGGGTGCTGGGGGAGGGGTCACTGAGTGACAGTGTGAGGGAGCTGGATTAACATCAGTAGAGATACAGTCAGTAACACAGGGTGCTGGGGGGAGGGGTTACTGAGTGACAGTGTGAGGGAGCTGGATTAACATCAGTAGAGATACAGTCAGTAACACAGGGTGCTGGGGGAATGGTTACTGAGTGACAGTGTGAGGGAGCTGGATTAACATCAGTAGAGATACAGTCAGTAACACAGGGTGCTGGGGGAGGGGTTACTGAGTGACAGTGTGAGGGAGCTGGATTAACATCAGTAGAGATACCGTCAGTAATGTAAGGACACGAGCCAATTGGTACTCACTTTCTTGGCGAGGAAGGTGTTGTAACATCCGCTGCAGAACTCGTGCTGGCACTGGGAACACTTGAAGTGCATGCAGCCGCCTTTAGCTAGCGCATAACGGAATCTGCAGTTCGGGCAATCTGTGGGGAGAGAACGGGGGGTGGCGGGGGTAAGGGGAGGATCAGGGACAGATTGAGGAGTGTCAGAGAGGAATGAAGCGAGGGAAAGAACGAGGGAGGGAGCAATGAAGGGAGGGAGGGAGGGAAGGGGAGAGGGAGGGTGAGGGGGGGAGGGGTGAGGAGGGTGAGGGGTGAGGAGGGGGAGGGGTGAGGAGGGGGATGAGGAGGGGGAGGGGGAGGGGCCGAGGGAGGGAGGGATGGCACGAGGAAGCGTGAATAACGGGAGGGAGGGGGGGGGAGAGAGGGAGGGAGATGAAGACATAAAAGTTTTGCATTAAATAAATCCATTCCTCCCACGCGAAGACCACTGACCCCCCCCTCCTCAGTGAGGAGTGTTATCCTCCAATACCTCGCCCCAATGTTCCAGCCGTGCGTGAGCCCTGACAGCGAATGTCGGCAGAGTATTGCAATGTGGAGGGCATCACAGGTGAGCCTGATGTCGTCCTCACCTGACAGCAGCGCTAACACACAACGCACCCACCCCCAGCACGAGTCACTGGACTATCACTGACGGTAGCCGCTCGTCTGCCTGCCCCACCCCGGCTGGGAGCAGCTCACTCAGCACAGACAAGTGGATGGAACCTGGGCTCTTCCCACTCACCGATCCCATTCTCCTTCAGGTAGGCTGCCAGTCCCTGGGCCTGGTACTCCGGGTCATTCTCCCGCTTCCAGTTCTGGAAATCATCACAGCTGATTCCCTGGTGCTGCTGCTCCCACTGGGAATGACAACAGGGGTTAGAAAAGGGAGGAGGCAGAGCAGGACACACACACACAGAGGGACACACACACAGACAGAGCGGGACACGCACACACACACAGACAGAGAGAGCGGGACACACACACACACAGACAGAGTGGGACACACACACACAGACAGAGTGGGACACACACACACACACACACACACACACACACACACACACACACACACACACACACACAGGGGGGGGGGGAGATAGAGAGGGGGAAAGGGCCATGCGTGTACACACTCTCAACGTGCGTACACAACAAACAGAGCACGCATACACACACCCAGACACATCAACATCACTCTTTACTGAAATGCAGGCGTCCCCTCCACTTCGAGGTGGGGCCCACATCTACTTACCGGCCTCTTGCACTCGACGCAGAAGCTGCCTTTACACTGCGGACATGTGACCTTGCTCTGATTCCCATCGTAAATAAATCCGTTCGAACACTGGGAGAGAAAACAAATCCAATCAGCAGCAGGTAGCTGTGGGTCAGACACTGACCTTTTCCTGTTGATCTCTAACAGTTCTCAATGGCCCCAGGTTCTGGTAAGCCCCAAATGGCCCCTTTAAGTAGAACGGGCCCTTCTGCCCATGACAGACAGTTGGAGGAGCCTCTTACCATATGGACACTGCACTTCCATTGGCCCGCAGGCTTGGAAGGCTCCCCTCACACTTGACGCTCGAGATACTTACATGAGTGCACCACTTAAATTTGGGGTCCTTCATCAGTGTCCTCTCGGTAAGCTTCTTGTGGAAGAGGTTGTAGGCATCCACATCCAGGCAGTCACGCAGCTGGGAAGACAGAAATAGGTAAAAGGTGAGCACAAGAGAGCAAGAGCAGTCGATCAGTCAGAACAACAGCAACTCACCAAAACGTCACCGCAACATCACCAGTCACCACCGTGACCTATTCCGTCAACACCACAACACATTAATACTGACACACACACACACTCAATGTGAACACTGACACACACACACACACAGACACACACAATGCGAACACTGACACACACATGCACATGAACACACGCACGTGAACACTGACACGTATGAACACTGACATGCACACAATAGAAAAACACACACGCAACGTGATCACACACGTGAACATTCACATGCACACGCAGGTGAACAGACATGCACATGAACACTGACACGCACGTGAACACAGACACACACATACGCTCAATGTGAACACTGACACACACACACAATGTGAACACTGACACACATACGCACGTGAACACACGCACATGAACACTGACGCGTGAACACTGACATGCATGCTCAATGCGAACACTGACACGCACGTGAACGCTGACACGCATGTGAACACATTGTGAACACTGATACACACAATGCGATCACTCACGCACATGAACACACGTGAACACGCACGTGAACAGACATGCACATGAACACTGACACTCTCAATGCGAACATTGACACACACACTCAATGTGAACACTGACACACACTCTGAACACTGACACACACTCAGTGAACACTGACACACACACACTCAATGTGACACACTCAATGTGAACACTGACACACACTCAATGTGAACACTGACACACACACTCAATGTGAACACTGACACACACACTCAATGTGAACACTGACACACACTCAATGTGAACACTGACACACACACTCAATGTGAACACTGACACACACTCTGAACACTGACACACACTCAGTGAACACTGACACACACACACTCAATGTGACACACTCAATGTGAACACTGACACACACTCAATGTGAACACTGACACACACACTCAATGTGAACACTGACACACACACTCAATGTGAACACTGACACACACTCAATGTGAACACTGACACACACACTCAATGTGAACACTGACACACACACTCAATGTGAACACTGACACACACACTCAATGTGAACACTGACACACACTCAATGTGAACACTGACACTCAATTTGAAGGAACACTGACACTCAATTTGAAGTGACACACACGCTCAATGTGAACACTGACACACACACAATGTGAACACTGACACACACACAATGTGAACACTGACACACACACACTCAATGTGAACACTGACACACACACTCAATGTGAACACTGACACTCACTCAATGTGAACACTGACACACACACTCAATGTGAACACTGACACACACTCAATGTGAACACTGACACACACTCAATGTGGACACTGACACACACTCAATGTGGACACTGACACACACTCAATGTGAACACTGACACACACACTCAATGTGAACACTGACACACACTCAATGTGAACACTGACACACACTCAATGTGAACACTGACACACACTCAATGTGGACACTGACACACACTCAATGTGGACACTGACACACACTCAATGTGAACACTGACACACACACTCAATGTGAACACTGACACACACTCAATGTGGACACTGACACACACTCAATGTGAACACTGACACTCAATTTGAAGTGACACACACGCTCAATGTGAACACTGACACACACTCAATGTGAACACTGACACACACACAATGTGAACACTGACACACACACACAATGTGAACACTGACACACACACAATGTGAACACTGACACACACACACAATGTGAACACTGACACACACTCAATGTGAACACTGACACACACTCAATGCGAACATTGACACACACACACTCAATGTGAACACTGACACACACACTCAATGTGAACACTGACACTCACTCAATGTGAACACTGACACACACTCAATGTGAACATTGACACACACACAATGTGAACACTGACACACACTCAATGTGAACACTGACACACACACACTCAATGTGACACACTCAATGTGAACACTGACACACACTCAATGTGAACACTGACACACACACACAATGTGAACACTGACACACACACAATGTGAACACTGACACACACTCAATGTGAACACTGACACACACTCAATGCGAACATTGACACACACACACTCAATGTGAACACTGACACACACACTCAATGTGAACACTGACACACACTCAATGTGAACACTGACACACACACACTCAATGTGAACACTGACACACACACTCAATGTGAACACTGACACACACACAATGTGAACACTGACACACACTCAATGTGAACACTGACACACACTCAATGCGAACATTGACACACACGCACTCAATGTGAACACTGACACACACACTCAATGTGAACACTGACACACACTCAATGTGAACACTGACACACACACTCAATGTGAACACTGACACACACTCAATGTGGACACTGACACACACTCAATGTGGACACTGACACACACTCAATGTGGACACTGACACACACTCAATGTGAACACTGACACACACTCAATGTGGACACTGACACACACACTCAATGTGGACACTGACACACACTCAATGCGAACACTGACACACACTCAATGTGGACACTGACACACACACTCAATGTGAACACTGACACACACACACTGTGAACACTGACACACACACACAATGTGAACACTGACACACACTCAATGTGGACACTGACACACACACACAATGTGAACACTGACACACACTCAATGTGGACACTGACACACACACTCAATGTGGACACTGACACACACACTCAATGTGGACACTGACACACACTCAATGCGAACACTGACACACACTCAATGTGGACACTGACACACACACTCAATGTGAACACTGACACACACACACAATGTGAACACTGACACACACTCAATGTGGACACTGACACACACACACAATGTGAACACTGACACACACTCAATGTGAACACTGACACACACACACAATGTGAACACTGACACACACACTCAATGTGAACACTGACACACACTCAATGTGAACACTGACACACACACAATGTGAACACTGACACACACACACAATGTGAACACTGACACACACTCAATGTGAACACTGACACACACACACAATGTGAACACTGACACACACACTCAATGTGAACACTGACACACACACACAATGTGAACACTGACACACACTCAATGTGGACACTGACACACACACTCAATGTGGACACTGACACACACTCAATGTGAACACTGACACACACTCAATGTGGACACTGACACACACTCAATGTGAACACTGACACTCAATTTGAAGTGACACACACGCTCAATGTGAACACTGACACACACACAATGTGAACACTGACACACACACAATGTGAACACTGACACACACACAATGTGAACACTGACACACACACTCAATGTGAACACTGACACTCACTCAATGTGAACACTGACACACACACAATGTGAACACTGACACACACTCAATGTGAACACTGACACACACTCAATGTGAACACTGACACACACTCAATGTGAACACTGACACACACTCAATGTGAACACTGACACACACAATGTGAACACTGACACACACACTCAATGTGAACACTGACACACACACAATGTGAACACTGACACACACACTCAATGTGAACACTGACACACACACTCAATGTGAACACTGACACACACTCAATGTGAACACTGACACACACACACTGTGAACACTGACACACACACTCAATGTGAACACTGACACACACTCAATGTGAACACTGACACACACACACAATGTGAACACTGACACACACACACAATGTGAACACTGACACACACACAATGTGAACACTGACACACACACACAATGTGAACACTGACACACACTCAATGTGAACACTGACACACACACACAATGTGAACACTGACACACACACTCAATGTGAACACTGACACGCACTCAATGTGAACACTGACACACACTCAATGTGAACACTGACACACACACAATGTGAACACTGACACTCAATGTGAACACTGACACACACACAATGTGAACACTGACACACACACACAATGTGAACACTGACACACACTCAATGTGAACACTGACACACACTCAATGCGAACATTGACACACACACACTCAATGTGAACACTGACACACACACTCAATGTGAACACTGACACTCACTCAATGTGAACACTGACACACACTCAATGTGAACACTGACACACACTCAATGTGAACATTGACACACACACAATGTGAACACTGACACACACTCAATGTGAACACTGACACACACACACTCAATGTGACACACTCAATGTGAACACTGACACACACTCAATGTGAACACTGACACACACACACAATGTGAACACTGACACACACACAATGTGAACACTGACACACACTCAATGTGAACACTGACACACACTCAATGCGAACATTGACACACACACACTCAATGTGAACACTGACACACACACTCAATGTGAACACTGACACACACTCAATGTGAACACTGACACACACTCAATGTGACACACTCAATGCGAACACTGACACACACTCAATGTGGACACTGACACACACTCAATGTGGACACTGACACACACTCAATGTGGACACTGACACACACACAATGTGAACACTGACACACACTCAATGTGGACACTGACACACACTCAATGCGAACACTGACACACACTCAATGTGGACACTGACACACACTCAATGCGAACACTGACACACACTCAATGTGGACACTGACACACACTCAATGTGACACACTCAATGCGAACACTGACACACACTCAATGTGGACACTGACACACACTCAATGTGGACACTGACACACACTCAATGTGGACACTGACACACACTCAATGTGGACACTGACACACACTCAATGTGAACACTGACACACACTCAATGTGGACACTGACACACACTCAATGCGAACACTGACACACACTCAATGTGGACACTGACACACACTCAATGTGGACACTGACACACACTCAATGTGGACACTGACACACACTCAATGTGAACACTGACACACACTCAATGTGGACACTGACACACACTCAATGTGAACACTGACACTCAATTTGAAGTGACACACACGCTCAATGTGAACACTGACACTCAATTTGAAGTGACACACACGCTCAATGTGAACACTGACACACACTCAATGTGAACACTGACACACACACACAATGTGAACACTGACACACACACACAATGTGAACACTGACACACACTCAATGCGAACATTGACACACACACACTCAATGTGAACACTGACACACACACTCAATGTGAACACTGACACACACTCAATGTGAACACTGACACACACACACTCAATGTGACACACTCAATGCGAACACTGACACACACACTCAATGTGGACACTGACACACACTCAATGTGGACACTGACACACACTCAATGTGAACACTGACACACACTCAATGTGGACACTGACACACACTCAATGTGAACACTGACACTCAATTTGAAGTGACACACACGCTCAATGTGAACACTGACACACACACAATGTGAACACTGACACACACACAATGTGAACACTGACACACACACTCAATGTGAACACTGACACTCACTCAATGTGAACACTGACACACACACAATGTGAACACTGACACACACTCAATGTGAACACTGACACACACTCAATGTGAACACTGACACACACTCAATGTGAACACTGACACACACAATGTGAACACTGACACACACACTCAATGTGAACACTGACACACACACAATGTGAACACTGACACACACACACAATGTGAACACTGACACACACTCAATGTGAACACTGACACTCAATTTGAAGTGACACACACGCTCAATGTGAACACTGACACACACACAATGTGAACACTGACACACACACACAATGTGAACACTGACACACACACTCAATGTGAACACTGACACGCACTCAATGTGAACACTGACACACACACACAATGTGAACACTGACACACACTCAATGTGAACACTGACACACACACAATGTGAACACTGACACACACTCAATGTGAACACTGACACACACACTCAATGTGAACACTGACACGCACTCAATGTGAACACTGACACACACACACAATGTGAACACTGACACACACTCAATGTGAACACTGACACACACACACAATGTGAACACTGACACACACACACAATGTGAACACTGACACACACTCAATGTGAACACTGACACACACACACAATGTGAACACTGACACACACTCAATGTGAACACTGACACACACGCTCAATGTGAACACTGACACACACACAATGTGAACACTGACACACACACTCAATGTGAACACTGACACGCACTCAATGTGAACACTGACACACACACTCAATGTGAACACTGACACACACTCAATGTGAACACTGACACACACACACAATGTGAACATTGACACACACACACACACTGTGAACACTGACACACACGCTCAATGTGAACACTGACACACACTCAATGTGAACACTGACACTCAATTTGAAGTGACACACACACACAATGTGAACACTGACACACACACAATGTGAACACTGACACACACACAATGTGAACACTGACACACACACAATGTGAACACTGACACACACACAATGTGAACACTGACACACACACAATGTGAACACTGACACACACTCAATGTGAACACTGACACACACTCAATGTGAACACTGACACACACAATGTGAACACTGACACTCACTCAATGTGAACACTGACACGCACACGTGAACACTGACACACACTCAATGTGGACACTGACACACACTCAATGTGAACACTGACACACACTCAATGTGAACACTGACACACACACTCAATGTGAACACTGACACACACTCAATGTGAACACTGACACACACACTCAATGTGAACACTGACACTCACTCAATGTGAACACTGACACACACACTCAATGTGAACACTGACACACACTCAATGTGAACACTGACACACACACACAATGTGAACACTGACACTCACTCAATGTGAACACTGACACGCACACGTGAACACTGACACACACTCAATGTGAACACTGACACACACTCAATGTGAACACTGACACACACACACAATGTGAACACTGACACTCACTCAATGTGAACACTGACACGCACACGTGAACACTGACACACACTCAATGTGAACACTGACACACACTCAATGTGAACACTGACACACACACTCAATGTGAACACTGACACACACTCAATGTGAACACTGACACACACTCAATGCGAACACTGACACACACTCAATGTGAACACTGACACACACTTAATGTGAACACTGACACACACACTCAATGTGAACACTGACACACACTTAATGTGAACACTGACACACACACTCAATGTGAACACTGACACACACACTCAATGCGAACATTGACACACACTCAATGTGAACACTGACACACACTCAATGTGAACACTGACACACACTCAATGTGAACACTGACACACACTCAATGCGAACACTGACACACACTCAATGTGAACACTGACACACACTTAATGTGAACACTGACACACTCAATGTGAACACTGACACACACACACAATGTGAACACTGACACACACACACAATGTGAACACTGACACACACGCTCAATGCGAACAGACACACACACAATGTGAACACTGACACACACACACAATGCGAACAGACACACACACAATGTGAACACTGACACACACACACAATGCGAACACTGACACACACACAATGTGAACACTGACACACACTTAATGTGAACACTGACACACTCAATGTGAACACTGACACACACACACAATGTGAACACTGACACACACACACAATGTGAACACTGACACACACACAATGTGAACACTGACACACACACACAATGTGAACACTGACACACACACTCAATGTGAACACTGACACACACACACAATGTGAACACTGACACACACTCAATGTGAACACTGACACACACTCAATGTGAACACTGACACACGCTCAATGTGAACATTGACACACACACTCAATGCGAACACTGACACACACACTCAATGCGAACACTGACACACACACTCAATGCGAACACTGACACACACTCAATGTGATCACTGACGCACACGCTGAACACTGACACACACACAATGTGAACACTGACACACACACAGTCAATGTGAACACTGACACACACTCAATGCGAACACTGACACACACACAGTCAATGTGAACACTGACACACAATGTGAACACTGACACACACACACAATGCGAACACTGACACACACAATGTGAACACTGACACACACACACACAATGTGAACACTGACACACACACACACTCAATGTGAACACTGACACACACACACTCAATGTGAACACTGACACACACACACTCAATGTGAACACTGACACACACACACACACAATGTGAACACTGACACACACTCAATGTGAACACTGACACACACTCAATGTGAACACTGACACACACTCAATGTGAACACTGACACACACTCAATGTGAACACTGACACACACTCAATGTGAACACTGACACACACACACAATGTGAACACTGACACACACACACAATGTGAACACTGACACACACACTCAATGCGAACACTGACACACACACAATGTGAACACTGACACACGCTCAATGTGAACACTGACACACACACACAATGTGAACACTGACACACACACACAATGTGAACACTGACACACACACACAATGTGAACACTGACACACACTCAATGTGAACACTGACACACACGCTCAATGTGAACACTGACACACACACTCAATGTGAACACTGACACACACACAATGCGAACACTGACACACACACAATGTGAACACTGACACACACACTCAATGCGAACACTGACACACACACACAATGCGAACACTGACACACACTCAATGTGAACACTGACACACACTCAATGCGAACACTGACACACACGCTCAATGCGAACACTGACACACACTCAATGTGAACACTGACACACACACTCAATGCGAACACTGACACACACACACAATGTGAACACTGACACACACTCAATGCGAACACTGACACACACACAATGCGAACACTGACACACACACTCAATGCGAACACTGACACACACACTCAATGCGAACACTGACACACACACTCAATGCGAACACTGACACACACTCAATGCGAACACTGACACACACAATGCGAACACTGACACACACACTCAATGCGAACACTGACACACACTCAATGCGAACACTGACACACACACTCAATGTGAACACTGACACTCACTCAATGTGAACACTGACACACACTCAATGCGAACACTGACACACACAATGCGAACACTGACACACACACTCAATGTGAACACTGACACACACACACAATGTGAACACTGACACACACAATGTGAACACTGACACACACACTCAATGCGAACACTGACACACACACAATGTGAACACTGACACACACACTGTGAACACTGACACACACACTCAATGTGAACACTGACACACACAATGTGAACACTGACACACACACTCAATGCGAACACTGACACACTCAATGTGAACACTGACACACACACTCAATGTGAACACTGACACACACACTGTGAACACTGACACACACACTCAATGTGAACACTGGCACACACACTGTGAACACTGACACACACACTCAATGCGAACACTGACACACACACTCAATGTGAACACTGACACACACAATGTGAACACTGACACACACACTCAATGCGAACACTGACACACACACTCAATGTGAACACTGACACACACACTGTGAACACTGACACACACACTCAATGTGAACACTGACACACACACTGTGAACACTGACACACACACTCAATGCGAACACTGACACACACACTCAATGTGAACACTGACACACACAATGTGAACACTGACACACACACTCAATGTGAACACTGACACACACAATGTGAACACTGACACACACACTCAATGCGAACACTGACACACTCAATGTGAACACTGACACACACACTCAATGTGAACACTGACACACACACTCAATGTGAACACTGACACACACACTCAATGCGAACATTGACACACACTCAATGTGAACACTGACACACACTCAATGTGAACACTGACACACACTCAATGTGAACACTGACACACACTCAATGCGAACACTGACACACACTCAATGTGAACACTGACACACACTCAATGCGAACACTGACACACACACTCAATGCAAACACTGACACACACACTCAATGCGAACACTGACACACACTCAATGTGAACACTGACACACACTTAATGTGAACACTGACACACTCAATGTGAACACTGACACACACACACAATGTGAACACTGACACACACACACAATGTGAACACTGACACACACGCTCAATGCGAACAGACACACACACAATGTGAACACTGACACACACACACAATGCGAACACTGACACACACACAATGTGAACACTGACACACACTTAATGTGAACACTGACACACTCAATGTGAACACTGACACACACACACAATGTGAACACTGACACACACACACAATGTGAACACTGACACACACACAATGTGAACACTGACACACACACAATGTGAACACTGACACACACACACAATGTGAACACTGACACACACACTCAATGTGAACACTGACACACACACACAATGTGAACACTGACACACACTCAATGTGAACACTGACACACACTCAATGTGAACACTGACACACGCTCAATGTGAACATTGACACACACACTCAATGCGAACACTGACACACACACTCAATGCGAACACTGACACACACACTCAATGCGAACACTGACACACACACTCAATGCGAACACTGACACACGCTCAATGCGAACACTGACACACACACTCAATGCGAACACTGACACACACACTCAATGCGAACACTGACACACACACTCAATGTGAACACTGACACACACGCTCAATGTGAACACTGACACACACTCAATGCGAACACTGACACACACAATGTGAACACTGACACACACACTCAATGTGAACACTGACACACACTCAATGTGAACACTGACACACACACACAATGTGAACACTGACACACACTCAATGTGAACACTGACACACACACTCAATGTGAACACTGACACACACACTCAATGTGAACACTGACACACACAATGTGAACACTGACACACACTCAATGTGAACACTGACACACACACTCAATGTGAACACTGACACACACACTCAATGTGAACACTGACACACACACTCAATGTGAACACTGACACACACAATGTGAACACTGACACACACTCAATGTGAACACTGACACACACACTCAATGTGAACACTGACACACACACTCAATGCGAACACTGACACACTCAATGTGAACACTGACACACACACAATGTGAACACTGACACACACACTCAATGCGAACACTGACACACACACAATGTGAACACTGACACACACTCAATGTGAACACTGACACACACTCAATGTGAACACTGACACACACTCAATGTGAACACTGACACACACTCAATGTGAACACTGACACACACTCAATGTGAACACTGACACACACACACAATGTGAACACTGACACACACACTCAATGCGAACACTGACACACACACAATGTGAACACTGACACACGCTCAATGTGAACACTGACACACACACACAATGTGAACACTGACACACACACTCAATGTGAACACTGACACACACACACACAATGTGAACACTGACACACACTCAATGTGAACACTGACACACACGCTCAATGTGAACACTGACACACACACTCAATGTGAACACTGACACACACACAATGCGAACACTGACACACACACAATGTGAACACTGACACACACACTCAATGCGAACACTGACACACACACACAATGCGAACACTGACACACACTCAATGTGAACACTGACACACACTCAATGCGAACACTGACACACACGCTCAATGCGAACACTGACACACACTCAATGTGAACACTGACACACACACTCAATGCGAACACTGACACACACACTCAATGCGAACACTGACACACACACAATGCGAACACTGACACACACACTCAATGCGAACACTGACACACACTCAATGCGAACACTGACACACACAATGCGAACACTGACACACACACTCAATGCGAACACTGACACACACTCAATGCGAACACTGACACACACACTCAATGTGAACACTGACACTCACTCAATGTGAACACTGACACACACTCAATGCGAACACTGACACACACAATGCGAACACTGACACACACACTCAATGTGAACACTGACACACACACACAATGTGAACACTGACACACACAATGTGAACACTGACACACACACTCAATGCGAACACTGACACACACACAATGTGAACACTGACACACACTGTGAACACTGACACACACACTCAATGTGAACACTGACACACACACACAATGTGAACACTGACACACACACTCAATGCGAACACTGACACACACACAATGTGAACACTGACACACACAATGTGAACACTGACACACACACTCAATGCGAACACTGACACACTCAATGTGAACACTGACACACACACTCAATGTGAACACTGACACACACACTGTGAACACTGACACACACAATGTGAACACTGACACACACACTCAATGTGAACACTGACACACACACTGTGAACACTGACACACACACTCAATGCGAACACTGACACACACACTCAATGTGAACACTGACACACACAATGTGAACACTGACACACACACTCAATGCGAACACTGACACACACACTCAATGTGAACACTGACACACACACTGTGAACACTGACACACACACTCAATGTGAACACTGACACACACACTGTGAACACTGACACACACACTCAATGCGAACACTGACACACACACTCAATGTGAACACTGACACACACAATGTGAACACTGACACACACACTCAATGTGAACACTGACACACACAATGTGAACACTGACACACACACTCAATGCGAACACTGACACACTCAATGTGAACACTGACACACACACTCAATGTGAACACTGACACACACACTGTGAACACTGACACACACACTCAATGTGAACACTGACACACACACTGTGAACACTGACACACACACTCAATGCGAACACTGACACACACACTCAATGTGAACACTGACACACACAATGTGAACACTGACACACACACTCAATGTGAACACTGACACACACACTCAATGTGAACACTGACACACACACTCAATGTGAACACTGACACACATACAATGTGAACACTGACACACACACAATGTGAACACTGACACACACTCAATGTGAACACTGACACACACACTCAATGCGAACACTGACACACATACAATGTGAACACTGACACACACACAATGTGAACACTGACACACACTCAATGTGAACACTGACACACACACTCAATGTGAACACTGACACACACACACAATGTGAACACTGACACACACTCAATGTGAACACTGACACACACACTCAATGTGAACACTGACACACACACACGTGAACACTGACACACACACTCAATGTGAACACTGACACACACACTCAATGTGATCACTGACGCACACGCTGAACACTGACACACACACAATGTGAACACTGACACACACTCAATGCGAACACTGACACACACACAGTCAATGTGAACACTGACACACACAATGTGAACACTGACACACACACACAATGCGAACACTGACACACACACACAATGCGAACACTGACACACACACAATGTGAACACTGACGCACACGCTGAACACTGACACACACACAATGTGAACACTGACACACACACAGTCAATGTGAACACTGACACACACTCAATGCGAACACTGACACACACACAGTCAATGTGAACACTGACACACAATGTGAACACTGACACACACACACAATGCGAACACTGACACACACAATGTGAACACTGACACACACACACACAATGTGAACACTGACACACACACACACTCAATGTGAACACTGACACACACACACTCAATGTGAACACTGACACACACACACACACAATGTGAACACTGACACACACTCAATGTGAACACTGACACACACTCAATGTGAACACTGACACACACTCAATGTGAACACTGACACACACTCAATGTGAACACTGACACACACTCAATGTGAACACTGACACACACACACAATGTGAACACTGACACACACACTCAATGCGAACACTGACACACACACAATGTGAACACTGACACACGCTCAATGTGAACACTGACACACACACACAATGTGAACACTGACACACACACTCAATGTGAACACTGACACACACACACAATGTGAACACTGACACACACTCAATGTGAACACTGACACACACGCTCAATGTGAACACTGACACACACACTCAATGTGAACACTGACACACACACAATGCGAACACTGACACACACACTCAATGTGAACACTGACACACACACAATGTGAACACTGACACACACACTCAATGTGAACACTGACACACACACAATGTGAACACTGACACACACACACAATGTGAACACTGACACACACACTCAATGTGAACACTGACACACACACAATGCGAACACTGACACACACACAATGTGAACACTGACACACACACTCAATGCGAACACTGACACACACACACAATGCGAACACTGACACACACTCAATGTGAACACTGACACACACTCAATGCGAACACTGACACACACGCTCAATGCGAACACTGACACACACTCAATGTGAACACTGACACACACACTCAATGCGAACACTGACACACACACACAATGTGAACACTGACACACACTCAATGCGAACACTGACACACACACAATGCGAACACTGACACACACACTCAATGCGAACACTGACACACACACTCAATGCGAACACTGACACACACACTCAATGCGAACACTGACACACACTCAATGCGAACACTGACACACACAATGCGAACACTGACACACACACTCAATGCGAACACTGACACACACTCAATGCGAACACTGACACACACACTCAATGTGAACACTGACACTCACTCAATGTGAACACTGACACACACTCAATGCGAACACTGACACACACAATGCGAACACTGACACACACACTCAATGTGAACACTGACACACACACACAATGTGAACACTGACACACACAATGTGAACACTGACACACACACTCAATGCGAACACTGACACACACACAATGTGAACACTGACACACACACTGTGAACACTGACACACACACTCAATGTGAACACTGACACACACAATGTGAACACTGACACACACACTCAATGCGAACACTGACACACTCAATGTGAACACTGACACACACACTCAATGTGAACACTGACACACACACTGTGAACACTGACACACACACTCAATGTGAACACTGGCACACACACTGTGAACACTGACACACACACTCAATGCGAACACTGACACACACACTCAATGTGAACACTGACACACACAATGTGAACACTGACACACACACTCAATGCGAACACTGACACACACACTCAATGTGAACACTGACACACACACTGTGAACACTGACACACACACTCAATGTGAACACTGACACACACACTGTGAACACTGACACACACACTCAATGCGAACACTGACACACACACTCAATGTGAACACTGACACACACAATGTGAACACTGACACACACACTCAATGTGAACACTGACACACACAATGTGAACACTGACACACACACTCAATGCGAACACTGACACACTCAATGTGAACACTGACACACACACTCAATGTGAACACTGACACACACACTGTGAACACTGACACACACACACTCAATGTGAACACTGACACACACACTCAATGCGAACACTGACACACACACTCAATGTGAACACTGACACACACAATGTGAACACTGACACACACACTCAATGTGAACACTGACACACACACTCAATGTGAACACTGACACACACACTCAATGTGAACACTGACACACATACAATGTGAACACTGACACACACACAATGTGAACACTGACACACACTCAATGTGAACACTGACACACACACTCAATGTGAACACTGACACACACACACAATGTGAACACTGACACACACTCAATGTGAACACTGACACACACACTCAATGTGAACACTGACACACACACACAATGTGAACACTGACACACACACTCAATGTGAACACTGACACACACACTCAATGTGATCACTGACGCACACGCTGAACACTGACACACACACAATGTGAACACTGACACACACTCAATGCGAACACTGACACACACACAGTCAATGTGAACACTGACACACACAATGTGAACACTGACACACACACACAATGCGAACACTGACACACACACACAATGCGAACACTGACACACACACAGTCAATGTGAACACTGACACACACTCAATGCGAACACTGACACACACACAGTCAATGTGAACACTGACACACAATGTGAACACTGACACACACACACAATGCGAACACTGACACACACACAATGTGAACACTGACACACACACACACAATGTGAACACTGACACACACACACACTCAATGTGAACACTGACACACACACACTCAATGTGAACACTGACACACACACACTCAATGTGAACACTGACACACACACGCAGACAGCAAGACCTTCCACTAGAAGTGGGAAGATGCAGAATAATCCGGGTGGAACAAGAAACGTTGAATGGGCAGTGTTGGCGAGAATGGATTATGATTCTTTCTGACAGGATGCGTTCGATGGGCCGAATGTCTCATCTTTACGGGCAGGAAACAAGGTCAGGTGACAAGCGATGCCCCACAACCTTCAATGGAGCATCTCTAAAGTCCGACCAGTAACAGCGGCCCACGTAACTCTTTAAGCTAGTGGTCTGGGGGCGGGGGCTTTGAGCAGTTTATGGGGTGGAGCGGGCTCCAGGGCGCCCCCCCCACCTCGCGGCAGGAGGTCGCATGTCGCTAATGTACCTGTACATCCAGGGTGGAGAAGTAGCTGAGGAGTTGGCCCTCGTCGTCAATGTCCGGTTTGCTACAGCCCGGGCACACCAGGTCCTTGATGTGTTTCTCCCGCACCGTGAAGGTGAAGTATTGCTTGAAGCAGTCCCGGCAAATGGGGCACTCGCAGGAGGTCAGCGACTGCATCTGGAGGAGAGGCAAGAGAGAGTGTTCAGACTCCGGACGGTGGGATAATTGTGGCCTTCTCTCGACCCCGCCACTGTCTCCGATTTGTCACCCTGCTTGTCCGACATCCAGTCCTGGATGAGCAGAAATTTCCTCCCAACTAAATATTGGGAAGACCGAGGCCGTTGTCTTCGGTCCCCGTCACAAACTCCGTTCCCGAGCCACCGACTCCATCCCTCTCTCTGGCAACTGTCTGAGGCTGAGCCAGACTGTTCGCAACCTTGGCGTCGTACTCGACCCTGAGATGAGCTTCCGACCACATATTCGCACCATCACCAAGGCCGCCTATTTCCACCCCCAGAACCGCTGAAACCCTCACCCATGCCTTTGCTACCTCTAGACTTGACTCTTCACACGCTCCCCTGGCCAGCCTCCCACCTTCCACACTCCATAAACATGAGCTCATTCAAAACTCTGCCGCCCGTGTCCTAACTCGCATCAAATCCCGTCCACCCATCACCCTGTGCTCGCTGACCTATACTGGTTCCTGGTCTGGCAACACCGGTCCACTTCCTGTCCCCCCCGGGTGTGTGTCCGGTCCACTTCCTGTCTCCCCCCCCACCCTGGGTGTGTGTCCGGTCCACTTCCTGTCCCCCCTGGGTGTGTGTCCGGTCCACTTCCTGTTTCCCCCACCCCCCCGGGTGTGTGTCCGGTCCACTTCCTGTCCCCTCGGGTGTGTGTCCGGTCCACTTCCTGTCCCCCCGAGTGTGTATCCAGTCCACTTCCTGTTCCCTCCAGTTATGTGTCCTGACCACTTCCTGCCCCCCCGGATGTGTGACCGATCCACTACCTGTCCCACACCCACCG